>NC_139435.1:51531994-51931994 GCF_905368555.1 Meleagris gallopavo | reverse complement strand
CTGGAGTGGTCCACAGGAGGGCCTCAGAGACGATCAGAGGACTGGAGCACCTCCCCTCCGAGGACTGGCTGAGAGGGCTGGGACTCTTCAGCCTAGACAAGAGAAGGCTCCAGGAGGACCATATAGCATTCAGGATCATCTATGGAAACAATCCTTCATAGCAGCTACTATTAGGGAAGAGATGGAGAAACACTACCTGTGGAAGTTCACAGAGTAATTTATGACAGTACCACAGAGTTTGAAAAGGAACTGTGGTCACAATTACTAAAGATTACTTGCCATTCGAAGGTGATAATATTTTTACCATATAACATATCATTGCATGAGGATTGAATCACAATAAAACCATATTCAGTCCCTCAAAAACATAGAATCATAGAATGGCCTGGGCTGAAAAGGACCACAATGATTTTGTTTCAACCCCCCTGCTATGTGCAGTGTTGCCAACCACCAGACCAGGCTGTCCAGATCCACATCCAGCCTGGCCTTGAATGCCTCCAGGGATGGGGCATCCACAACCTCCTTGGGTAACCTGTTCCAGTGTACACAGAGTATGAGCCCATCAGAGTGATGAAAATTGGGAAATAACTGTCATGAATGCATCGATTATGTGGCAACAATAAGGTTTAATTTGCAAAAAGAAATTTCATTGTGAAGTCAATAGAAATTTTCCTCTTTTAATGAGTTGTAAAATTGGAGCGTAGATAAACTGCCAAAAGCAGATGAAACATAAATTCCACTAGTATTTGCAAAAAAATGCATTCAGTTTTTCTGTATTAAATATTAACTTTTTCATGCAATTTTTTCCAATCATTTCCTTTAACATCCAGTATTACTCTTTATTCCAAGAACTTTTGCTTACATTATAATTTAATCATTTAATCAGGTTTTATTGCCTTTTAATTACTATTTTGCTAGTGCTTAGTGGTTGCCCAAAAATGCTGCTCTTTCTCCAGATCTGGGCAGATTTTTTCACTGTGAAACTTGTAAAGTTGATGCCAAGATCAATGCACTGCATCATTCAGCCTTTGAAGACCTTGGGTTCTGTCTGTCTTTGGTTCTACTCCTCATTCCCACTCCTACTTCACACCTGCAAACAAAACAACTAACCTAGCACTGCATTAATTTTAACACTTCTTGCAAGGACTTGCTGTGGAAACATCACCTAGTACTTCATTAGTAAAGTGGAAAATTAAAATAAACATCCAAGAAGAAACATACTTCTGAAGGCCATTGGCCAAAGAATCCTGTAGCTTTTGCAGCACAAAATTCATGAGCCACATATTGTTCCAGTCTTAAGTAAGACACCCACAGAAGAGCCTTTTGTATTGTTTAAGGAATGCTTTGGTCTGAAAAAGCAGTCTGGTAAGGTACTCAAGGATCATCCAGTGTAGGCTGTGCTGAGTTTGTAATGTGCTTATATTCATAGAATCCTTATATTTGGAAAGGATTTAAAGATCATCTAGTCCAACTACCCTGCAATGAAAAGGGACATTCACAGCTAGATCAGGTTGCTCAGAGCCCTGTCCAGCCTGGCCTTGTAAGTTTCCAGGGACAGAATCCACCACATCTCTGGTCAACCTGTTCCTGTGCTTCACCACCCTCGTTGTTAAAGACTTCTTCCTTATGTCCAAATGAAATCTACCCTCTTTAAGTATGAAATGATGTCCCCTTGTCCTATCATCATAGATCCTGTTAAAGAGTCTCCCCTTTTTTCTTACATCCCCCCTCTAGATACTGAAATGTCGCTGTCAGGTCTCTCCAAGCTCTTCTGTTCTACAGGATGAACAGCCCCAGCTCTCAGCCTGTCCCCATAGGAGAGGTGATCCCTAGAAGCATTTATGTGGCCCTCTTCTGATGCACTCCCACGGTCCATGCCTCTCCTGCACTGAGGACTCCACACCTGGACACAGTGCTCCATGTGAGGGCTCATCAGCGCTAAGCAAAGGGGCAGAATCACCTCCCTCACATTGCCAGTCATGCTTCTTTGGATGCAGCCCAGGATATTTTTGGCTTTCTGGGCAGCGAGGGCTGCGAGGCCCATATCCAGCTTCCCACCCTCCAGTACCTCAAGGTCTTCTTCAGAAGGACTGCATTCAATCTTTACATCTCCTGCTTGTATAGTTAGAGCAGGCTACCTCAATTCAGATGCAAGACCTTGCATTTGTCTTTGTTGAACCTCATGAGGTTCTCCTGGGCCCACTGCTCAAGCCTGTCTGGGTCCATCTGGATGGCGTCCCATACTTCTGGTTTTTCAACCACACCCCAAAGCTTGGTGTCTTCAGTATACCTGCTGTGGATGCACTCAACCCCACTATCAATGTCACTAATGAAGACCATATAAACATAGAATGGCCTGGATTGAAAAGGACCATAATGATCATCCAGTTTCAACCCCCTTGCTATGTGCAGGGTTGCCAACCACCAGACCAGGCTGCTCAGAGCCACATCCAGCCTGGCCTTGAATGCCTCCAGGGATAGGGAATCCACAGCCTCTTTGGGCAATCTGTTCCAGTGTGTCACCACCTTCTGTGTGAAAAACTTCCTCCTGATATCTAAACCTAAAGCTCCCCTGTCTTAGGTTAAAACCCTTCCCCCTTGTCCTATTACTACCACTCTCATAAACAGTTTTTACCCACTCCTGTTTATATGATATTTGAGTGTTCTTGGCATGAACACTTTGCAGACCAGTCCTTTGCAATTTGATGTAAAGAACCAATTATTTCAAGTTCAAATATCTCATTTAGCATAATAAGACAGAGGCGTGCAGATGTCTTTTATAAAATCAGAACTAAACCTGCTCTTTTTTAAGCACCTTAATTCAACAAAGTATGCCTCTTTAATAGTGGTTTCGTTCATTTCAGAAGTTTACAAATTTCTTTAAAATCACATACGCACTAACCTTGCAAAACCTTGCAAAATTTGAATTAATAAACCGCTGGTTCCAAGACCTGACCATAAGTGAGAATTCAAAGCAATATGTTTTCCTATAACCAGTGCACTGTTGACAGACTTATGCAGACCTGAAGATGTCAACAGATATTAGGATTATTTGTCTTTCACAGGTCCTCAAAAGAGTGTTTCATAACTACTGCATTTTTACTTTATGGAATAATATGTAATGCTGGATTTTCATGCTGCAGAATGCTTAAACTTCAGAAATTCGATGCTTTCCTTGTTTTTACTGAAGAGCTGGAAAACTGGGAATATTATGATGGGCTGAAACAGAAAATTCACACTCAGTGGGGATTCTTGTAAAGAGGGCCTGTCCCATAGCTAGATATTGAGGTTGCTATGTGGGTGTGATGACTGAAACCCATTTCCAGACTACTGAACACAACTTGCCTGAACTAGGTCTTTCCACTCAAATGTGCTTTCAGCTAATTCCTGCTCCACGTAATAGCTGTGACTTCTCTCCCAGAAAATTTCTTCATTGATTCCCTTTAAACTATGAGTGAAAGTCAATAGCAGAGTAGGAAACAGTTAGGTTTTAAATTCAGATCTCAGTACTCGGATCTCAGTCAGATCTCGGTCTCACTAAAGGAGTCTGTATTTCAGTAGTTTTGGCTACAGATGGAATTTACCTTACTTTAACGCAAAAATAAAAAAAAAACAAAACACTACTTTGAAGTTATTCTAGGACTTACAACTGCTTGCACCGTAATACTGCTGCTCGGTTTCCTGTCCTAAGGTAATAGACAACTTTTTTGGTAGTTCTGAAGCCTCCAGTTTTCAATTCCTTTTATTATTCCTACTGCAGTGAGGCCAGGCAGCTGCTGTCATGCAGCTTTCACTAAAGCTGTACACAAAGAAATTTCTAAACTGATAGGTCTTCTGCTGTAATTCCACTGTACTGAATGGCCATTCCTCCAAAACGCTTCTGATTTCGTATACAGGAAATTAAAGCCATGACTTAATACCACTGCTGTGGAACAGAGAATCAACAGACTCAGTCTTTCAGAAAGGGGGATGGGAAGGAATCTTTCAGAGTTTTTGTATATTGTAAAGAGTTCAGCAGTGACACATGTATGCTTCAGTTTGTATGGCTGATTTTTGAACTAGAAAGTATGTGCCTCTGAGAGAAAAGAATTGTTTTAGTGAGATGAGCTTTTGCAGGGTGCAGATGAAATTACTGCTTTGTGTATTTAAAGTGTTAGCCAGCCAGCAGCCAAGCCTGTGTGCCAGTGTATTTGTTTTCTTTATTGTTTAGTACAGTGTTGTGCCAGCAGTGATTCTGGAAGCTGACTGAGTCAGCAGGTGCCACAAATACAAAATAATGGTGAAAAGGAAAAAAAAAGGACTCAAGAGTTGCCAGGCATGATGCTATCTTTTAACACTTAAGATAGATTAAACAGACATGATACCTTACTAACACTTGCTTATCAAAGAGTCTTTTGCTTTTGCTAGCTATATTTACATAATCCTCTGGAGAAAAAAAAAATCCTAAATGAGACGTTGAATTTTGAAGGAAGCCAGTAGGACTTTCCATTGGAGATCTCTATAATTTGGACCTACATGTGTTTCTTCTTGTGCTAAATGCTTTGCTAATAAAATAATAATGAAAATTCAATATATTCAAAAATGCCCTTGAATCAAATTGTATATGTAAATATATAGTACAGCTCTTCATTATAACTTACTTTTGTGTATCTTGCTTCTATTAATATCTAACCAAACTGAGAGAATAATTTGCAAGGACAAGACAAACAGAATACATCCATGATCTTAGGAAAACACAGCACATTGTATAGGTTTTATATTTTGTTTTTAAGTGAAAAGTTTAATGACATTACTTTTGAACTAAAGTAATGCTAAATTTTTCTTTGCAATTTAATTTCAAATTTACTGCAATTTAAATTCAAGTTTATCTTAATTTCTCAAGTTAAATGAATTTGTATTTAGCTTTCCAGTTTGCAGTGTTAATACAGAAAGTGAAAATAAGCATATTAATTTATGAAACCTTTTGTATGTGCACTTTATGATAAATGAATTATCCAGTAAACAAATAATAATTTAAAAAAACCATGCAATCAAACAAAAATACAAACAAGCAAACAAAACCACTAACAAACATTTATCCAGCAGCTGTTGAAGTGTCCAGAGTGCTTTTTTGAACAGGTTAAATTTGTCAGTAAACTGAAAGGTTATCTGTACCTTAAACTGGAACAAAATCATCCAGTGACTCTAAATAAAAATTTACGATAACAGTATCAAAAAGTATCAAAAACACTATCAAAAAAAGTATCGAAAATAGTATCAAAAAAAGGAACATACAAAACATTTCTGATGCATTTCTTACATGTTTTGGGAGAAGAACTCCTTGAGAGCAGCTCAGCCACAGAGGATTGGGGTGCTGGTGGACAAAAAGCTGTGCATGCTTGCAACTCGAAAAGCCAACTGTGACCTGGGCTGCATCAACAGAGGGGTGGCAGCAGGGAAAGGGAGGGGATTGTCCATCTCTGCTCTGCCCTTATGAGTACTGTGTGAGTACTGTGTCCAGGTCTGGGACCCCCAGTGCAAGTAGGACATGGAGCTGTTGGAGTGGATCCAGAGGAGGCCACAAAGATGCTCAGAGGGCTGGAGCACCTCTACTATGAAGAAAAGCTGAGTAAACTGGGCTTGTTCACCTTGGAGAAGGCTCTGGGGAGACCTCATTGCAGCTTTCCAGAGCCTTGAGGCAATTTCTAAGGAGGAGGGAGATCAATTTTTTACATGGGCAGATAAAGATATTACAAGGGGGAAGTGGTTTAAAATAAAAGAGGGAGATGTAAGTTAGATATTAGCAAAAATTATTTACTCGGAGCACGGTGAGGCCCTGGCACAGCCAGGGAAGCTGCCCAGAGAAGTTGTGGTGCCCCATCCCTGGAGGTGCTCAAGGCCAGGTTGGATGAGGCTCTGGGCAGCTGAGCTGCTGGGGGGCAGCCCTGCCGATGGCAGGGAATTGGGACTGGGGGGATTAAAAATCTCTTGATACCCAAGGCATTCTGTGATTCTGCAATCTGTGTGGCATTCAAAATCTTTATTTATAATGTTTGTACCAATGACATTTCTAGCATTTATTACAATTCACAGTGGAGAGAGAAATATGTAAAGACAATTATTTTTAATGTGATGCTTTTGACCTGTATTACTTTTCCATTTGTTTTGTTTTGTTTTCAATGTGACATTTATGTAAACCTAATTACCTAAAAACCTTACATACTGCCCTATGTTTGGTAGATATCAACTGAATTAATCACTCAAATTCATCTTCAAATATGATGACAATAGCAACAAATGATCATCCTCTCTTATGTTTATTGATTTTGTTTGTTTGTTTGTTTGTTTTTACACAAAATATCATTCTAAGCCAATTTACAGTTGCCATGGCTCTGGAAATCACAATGTCCCACCATCAATTTTCTTTGCAACAGTAAACAATAGTATTATCATAGAAGTTACAGTGACAGGAGGTGGAAGTGGTAAGCGAAACAGAGCTACAAATTTTCTTGGATATTGCAGGAACAAGTTGTACTAAAATAATTGCAAATAATTCTGTAGAATTTTCTCTTCGTAGAAAACCTCTTTGAACACAGTAATAACAGAAGAAGCCAAGAACATTTCTTGCCTGGTAGAATGACAAAGATGACCTTATAGTAATTCTGCTGTTTGGCTAAAGAAAGAGCTCTCAGTTCTCTCTCATGTGCACGCCTTCTACAAGTAGGCTCTTATTAACTCTGATCTGATTTGATGTTAATTTACCACAGAAACATCAATAACCATTTGATGCATTCCGGATCCAGTAGATCACATTCGTGCTCTTCATTTTGGTGAAAGCTTATATATAGTTGAAAAGTGTAAACTTTGTGAACTAGTCTTTAAAACTTTAAAAGGGAGATCTGTGTATTTTCTTCCCTTTGGTTTTGAAAATATATCAATCCAACTTTCATGTTTATAGTACTCCCTTTTTAGCAGAAGAGGGTAAAACCTCTATATCAGTTAGTCATTGTGTTAAGAATCCAAGGATTGGGTTTTGGCGCAATTTTCTTGATTTTGTGATTGAAACAGTGCTGACCCATTGTGAATACTCCACAGAAACTCTTAATTCACTAGAAATCAGCTTTTTATATTTAAGCACGCAATGCTGTTTTTGAGGGTTTGGTCTACAAAGCAGGTAGGAGAATTAATACTGTTCTTGCTAAGGCAGAATTTTTTTCTCTAGCATACTGAATAAGATATGACATATTTTAATAGGCAAGGGGAATTGGCAAACAAAATCTTATAAAAAAAAAAAAAAACAACAAACTGTGTGTATTTTAATATGTAAAAATTAAGCTGAAATGGGAAAAGATTCTGCTGTACTGACACTGTTTGTTTTGGCTACTATTACTAAAAATATTCCAGTGATGAAATCAAAGGTTAAGTGCAACTGCCAGGAAGTTATAAAGGTGAATTGCGTAAGATATTGCTGAATAAAAGGAGTTTACAACTCTATCTTTTAGTTCTGTTCAGAGTTCTTTGATGTTTTGTACAACAATAGTGTATGAAAGGTGGATTTATAGTTTGTTGTGATAAACCTGTCAAATTGAGAGGTACTGTTTACAGGGATACGTTTCTTTTAGACGTATAAATTAAGACATTGCACCAGTTTTAACAGTAGGCTAATATACGTTCCTTCTTATAAACCTTTTGCAGTCATTAAATTGAAGTAGCTTGGAAAATAACTGAACAAGCTTTTGTATGATTAGCACACCTGGTTGCAACTATAGAACAAAACACCTAAACACACTTATTGATGCTACTACATATCTGTAGTTTGTATGCTGCTTCTTTTTAGTGTTCTGTCCAAACTTCAGTCAATTATTTATTAGTATTTATATTAAAAATATTATGAATATATTCCGAATCTCTGCTTTTATTAAGCAATATGATTACTGATAGGTGGCTTTCCTTCAGGCATGGGTAATCCATGTGCAGAATACCGCCTGAGTTAATATTTTTGATATTAAATGTTATCCTAAGTTTTTTTTCTTCAAACTAGGTGCATACACATGTAAGTGTCTTCTTTTCAGTCTTAAGATATTCTGCATTCAAAACTGTGACTCAACTTCAAATGAGAAGAGGAAAGGAACAGGGATAATCAGGTCACACAGCTTTGAAAAGAGCAGAGGTACCAGGCTGTGCAGGTAGCACAGCATTGGCTATTTAAGGAATGGACCATCACTTTATAGCTCACCTTTAACTATGGCACAGTGTAGTGCTGATTCATGACCCATTTGCTCTATGACACTGCTCTCAAAATTGAGTAGTGTTCTGGGATCAGGACATGCTGCACGTTGCAAGGAGGTCTTCACTTATTTCTGGTCATGACTAAGGTAGCAGTTGAGCAGCACGTAATGAGCTGAAAAGTCATCCCTGTGAGTCTGCTTCTCAATGAAGGAGATTAATTATGCTCAAATGACAAAGTAATTTTAAAAATAAATGATAGTAAGAGGTTATGACATTGAGAAAAATGTCCTGTGCTGTGAAATGTGATTTCTCCTTGTGAGATGCATAACAGTTATTTAAGAGATTAGAAGACTAAGGAAAGATTTTCAACTGAGAGAGGCAGAATGAATTCTAGTAAGGAAATTCAGCATATCTACTGATCAACTGTAAATAAATAAATAAACTAAAATTTTTTAGTACTGTTATCATTATTAATGGTAAAAATTTCACATTCATTTTAACTCTAGTAACTTTTAACACTTGCTTTAATTTTATCACAGCTGGCTTTCCTCCATTGTATATAACACTTTTTTAACTCAGATTTTGGGAATCTTACAACAAAGTAAGAAGACAATCATTCTTAACTTGAGAGATGTCACTGAAATCAAACTGAGATTAATTAGATGGAACTATGCAAACAGTATATTTCCATCATTTTCATTCAAATTCCAGGTCCACTGGGTTTTCAACTATTCTTTTGTGACTATAGCATAATCTATTTTGTGATTACAGCACAGACATTTTATTACAAGTTATCAAAGTAAAAAAAAAAAAAAAAGAAAAAGAAAAACCCGACTTACATTTACAGAAGTAATTGTAAAAGGCTGCAGTAAAAGCTACCAAGACATGTTTGTCCCACAAATATTATTTCAAGTGCATTTTAATTCTAAATGTTCTTTGATCCATCCCCTTCTATATATTCATGTTTCTTTATATATGTTTCTATATATTTCATTCATGTACGCTGAATGAAACTGTTATTTTCTTCAATGTCAGTGATGATGTTAACATAGCTACGTCAGCTACACTGACAAAAACTTTTTTTTTACTCAGTGGGATCAGATCTCCCTCCTGTTTATATGCTTCCTTAAAGTACTGGAATGCTGGAATGAGGACTCCTCAGAGCCTTCTTTTCTCCAGGATATACACACTCAGCTCCCTCAGCCTTTCTTCACAGTCGAGGTGCTCCAGCTCTCTGAGCATCTTTGTGGCCTCTTCTGGACTAGCTTCAACAGCTCCCTGTCTTTCATGTTCTGGAGGCCCCAGACCTGGACACAGTTCTGCAAATGGAGCCTCACAAGGGCAGAGCAGAGAGGACAATCCCCTCTCTCTCCCTGCTGCCATCCCTCTGTTGATGCTGCCCAGGATACTGTTGGCCTTCTGGGCTGCACACTGCTGGCTCGTGTCCAGATTTCCATCCAGTTCTACTATTTACTATTCATTCATTCACCATTTCATGCCCGACTCCTACCCCTGCCCAAAGAAACAAACAAAAACAGAGAGAGGGAATAATTCTATAGAATTTGAACACGTAGTTTGTTGCATTGAAGCATGATTGGCTGAAGGTTGAGTACTGAAAGGAGGCACATAGTAACGAATATTATGTAATTCAAAAAGAATTAAAGAAAGATAGAATTAAATAATTCTTAGAACTCAGATGTGGTACATTTTTTCCAGCACACATGTTGTATATGTGTAATTTATTAAGCTAGATATGTCCAGTTTTGTTCAGGACTGGCTTTGTCAATGGTCATTAACTGGAAGAGTTGTTAGTAAGTATTTACATTAAAGCACTTTGCTTACGTAGCAAAATGTGCCATATAAAAATACAATTTAGATAGTAAAACAGTATTGGTATTTATCATACAGCAACGTGTTTTGTATACCAGTCATATCTAAAATGTTTTTATTGCATGTTATGATTGCAAGGTTTTGCTCTTTGCTGTGTTTTGTTCCCTTCCCCATCAGCAACCAGCTTTCAGTTGTCTGTAAAACCATAGGAGCTTGAAAGTGCATGGTGTCTTCCTTTAGCTCCATAGGCAGTTAAGGAGAACAGCTTTCAAGCTGCTCATTACGTTGTGTCTGTTGATCATTAATTCTTATTTGGGATACAGAAACACAGAGAATTGGTTTTAAGCACTACCTAGCAACGTAATGTTTAGAACTATGCACTGAATTCATCCTGTGTTTACAGAGAGTGAAAAAAAGAACTATGAATGAATTTTAAGAGTGCAGTACTTGTGCAGTAGTTCTTCTTCACTCTTTTGATGAATGCATGAGTTTATTTTACTGCAAAAGCAGCTCTAATAGGACTTTTGCCAAATGGAGATTCAGTATGACTGTATACCTGTTTTTTTTTTTTTTTTTTAAATGACATTGTGTATGTAAAGAAGTTATAGTCAATTTTCTACCAGAAAGTGAGCATCATCTCCTTGAATCTCTGTAAAATACTGCAAATAAATAGCTAGGGGTGTTGCTTTTCTAGGTTACTCCAATACTTAACAAAACTTTCACAGAGTGGCTTCTGGAGTCCTTTTCTGACCAGAAATCCTCATTTATACTTAACATAATAACATTTCTCCTTGGAGATAGGTTGTTATAGAATAGCTTCCTAACAGAGGTTCCTCAAATAAAATTTAAGAGGCAAAATAATTTATATTCAAAGTTTTTATGGGATTGAAGGAAACAGAAGGGAAGCTAGAAGCAGCATAAAAGGAACCTGAAGAGGGAAGACCAGGGATTTTAATTTGGTGAGCAAAATGAGACGTGTTCTTGTCTGGAATTCTGCATTCCTCTCTACACGCAATGATCTCTGATACCTGAGGCTGTCTCACATGCGATTTATACAATACGTAAGATTCCATCATGTTACCATAGTAAACTACAATTTACCTGACAGCTAAGAGTTATCCTCTCATTTTGTTTCTGCCTTTTATTTAAATTTTCTTGGTTTGAATCTTCATTTAAAATATATATATATATAATTTTATGTATTGAGTATTAATGTATCTAGCTAGTATGTTTTTCCACAGTGGAATTCCCCGTTAAATGAGATGAAGAATATAGGATTTCTCATTTTCCATGAACGGATTTCCTGATTACCTGGTGATTCCAGATGTACAACTGAAAGCAGAAACTGAGAGCATTTAATCTGGGCATGAAGCCAGCATGCTTTTCCAAATTTAGACAGTAACATTTTGGGCCTTGTTAGGTTCTGTCTTGTTACTGCAGGCAGAGGACTGGTGGTAAAATTTGTCAAAGTTGTCTAACTATGTGCACCATAAGAGAAAGATTTAGACATAGTGAGAATCAGAATCCATGAAGATTGTCCAAAAGATTTTTCTGCTTTGTTAGAAATTGAGATAACTTGAAAATTGTTTTTACTCATCTTTAATTGGTGGGTTGCCAATTGTCTGTTCATTAGTACAAATAAAAAGTAGAGCTCATCTGCAAAGACATTATATATATGTCTGTGTTAAAAATTTGAATTATATGCATTTGAATACAATGATATAATTAAACATAGCCTCAGTGTGTTTCCAAGCCATAGGTATAGCATTCACTTCCTCATTTTCTGACCAACTGTTTTTACATGAAATCCTACTGGTGCAGTGTTAATATTATGCATTTTCCTAGAAAAACTTATACTGCTAAGAGGCATTAATGCCATCGTGTTTCATTTTTTTGGTTGCATTTTCTGATGGTGCACAATAAACAGTGTTATAAACATGCCAAAAATAGTTTTAGAAACATTTATATTGTCAGGATGCAGCATTTTGGTATATTGAATTGATTTAATAGTTCAGAGGCCAATTTTGCATCATTTAAATAAAGTGGTTTGTCTTTGTATAGGATAAATGCATATCTTTGACAGCTGTCACTAAAAAGTTGTCTGAGTCCTTTTCCTGAAAAAAAGCTGCTAATGATTTTCAGAGGGAACAAAAGTGGCATTATTCTCATGAATGTAGCAGAATGAATATAATCTACAGTAAAAAGTTTTAAGAATAGCACCAGTTCTTATTATAAGACTTCTTCTACTTGGCATTCAAGGTATACAGATTTTGTCCAAAGCTTTTCTTGCTGAAGGTACTGCTGTATATTGTCTTACTTGATGCATCTAGACTGAGGTAATCCCAAACACAGATACAGGTTGCGTAGAGAATGGCTTGAGAGCAGCCCTGAGGAGAAAGGTTTGGGAGTGTTGGTTGATGAAAGATTCAGCATGAGCTGGCAATGTGCGCTTGCAGCCCAGAAGGCCATCTGTATCCTGACTTACATCATGAGAAGCGTGATCAGCAGGTCGAGGGCGGTGATCCTGCCCCTCTGCTCTGCTCTCATGAGACCTCACCTGAAGTACTGCTTCCAGCTCTGGAGCCCACAACACAAGAAGGACATGGAGCTGTTGGAGTGGGTCCACAGGAGGGCCTCAGAGACGATCAGAGGACTGGAGCACTTCCTCTCTGAGGACTGGCTGAGAGAGCCAGGACTCTTTGGCCTAGACAAGAGAAGGCTGTAGGGGTATTCCAATATCTGAAGGGAGCCTAAAAGAAAGCTGGGAAGGGACTCTTTGTAAAGGCATGTAGCGACAGGATGAGAGGAAATGGTTTTAAAATGGAAGAAGGTAAATTTAGACTAGATACTGAGAAGACATCTTTTACTGTGAGGGTGATGAGACACAGAAACAGGTTGCCTTTTGAGGTTGTGAGTGCCTCTTCCCTCTAAGCAATCAAAGCCAGGCTGAATGGGCTTTTGAGACAACCTGGTGTAGTGGAAAGTGTCCCGGCCTGTAGCAGGGGTGTTGAAACTAGATGATCTTAAACATCCCTTCTAACCCTAAATCACTCTATGATTCTATGGTGTGATTCTGTGATTTATGAGCACAGTCATTATGTGCTTTTCCGTGTCTTGACACTTTTGAAATCACTTATGTCTTATTTTTTAACTGCAATATCCAAAGGAAGTAGAAATATAGTTCTATATTATACAATCCAAGCAGAATGCTGCCCTTGCCTCACTGCTCTGTAGCTAAGAAATATAAAAACTTTATGACAAAAAAGCATACCCCTAGGGGTCAGTATAATCACTGTAACATTAGCACACAGAAATCAAAATTTAAGTGTCTTTAAATATAAAATTAACCAGCTACAGAAAAAAGTAGGCATTTCAATTATTGTTTGTCCTTAAGTGACCCCTCTAAAGTCATGCTGAATCCCGCTAGTAGTTAGCAGTACAAACCAACACTGTACATCAGAACACAGTCTCAAAAAGTTTACTGAAGTAGAACTGGAGCTCTGAGAATTGGTCAACTTTGTAGCCATAAAAAAAGAATGGGATGAATTGATCAACTTTACCTGGAGGTAGATTGCCAAGGATAAGCTTGTTGATGTGGTGGGCAAAAAGCATGCTAGAACCTGTAAGGTAAGACTGATAGCATGGAGGGAGTCAACAGCAGAGGTGTAAGCGAGCTGGCTATAAAGAAAACAGAAAAATAAGTCATAGTCATTTGTCATAGTGACTTGGACAAAGTGACAAAGTTTGCTAAACGTAATGATCTCCCATCCTAATTAATGATTGAAGACTTTATATTGGTGTCAGCTACAGAACAGACGCTGAGTTTTGTCTTTATATTTCAAACACTGTCTCAAAAGAAGCTTTCTCATATGCAAGATGGAAACAGCTCACTTGGAAACTCTCGTTCCAAAGCAAAAGTGCAAAATGTATTCCTAGTATTTGTAACAAATACTATAGCAAGTATAAAGTAAGCACTAGATCCATCCAAGAGAAAAAGTATATTCTGTCATATAAACTAAACTGTTCAGAATCTTTCGCTTTTTGTGCTGCATATGTTTAGGAAGTTGGTTATGAAACAGATGTAACCTAGTCTTGAAAATGTTGATCGAGCCTGCAATACTTACATTTAGTAATTGTATTAAGACCCAAATGAATTCATTACCAATCAGTGCACATGATATGAAACAGGAGCATTGCAAGTGTCATGGAGTCTGTATCTAATTATATAGTAGATGATTTGGACTTCTGGCTTTTACATGGTTAGTTTTGTCACCATGGGAATGTGCTATAATTTGCCAGATAGCATAACAAAGCACGTGGCATGAAGGTGCTGGGGCTTCACTATTCTTACATTCATGCTTTGCAGACTGCAAAATTCAGACTGAACAGAAATTCCAGAAGATGCTTAAAACAATTCATTTTAAATGTGTCCCTTATTAGCAAACAGTAAATCTAGTTTGTGTGTCAGTGAACTAGGTGACAGGATACACAGACACTTAGGGCTTGATGCAATTGTCTCAAGAAAGCCCTCTCATGTCATTTCAGGTACTGGACAGTTTGCATAGAGCTGTTGGATATGACACCCCAAGAAACTAGGGAACTCTGATGCCTTTTTTGAATTTGCATGTGAATGCAGTGTGGGAAATCCTGGGGTATCTCAGATGTCACTGGATGTCTGTGTTTAGTAAGCTGAACCAAACTTTTACTGTTCACATATTCCCATAACAGTGAAATCCACTGGCAGCATACGACATAGTTCATTTTTATTCCTTTTCTTAGTGTGGACACAGTCTTACTTTGTTACAGTAGTTCTTTGTGTTAAATTCATTGAGTTTTCAGCACTACCTTTGAAAACAAGGAAAATTTCAGAACAAATTGTATAAGAGCTTAGATAACAATGGCTTCAAAAGAGAGCATTAATCAAGACCTAGCCCCTGGTGCCTGAATAACTTTCAAAAGGAGACGAACAGTGTTTGTTTAGCCTTTTTTTTCTCAGCTCAGGCTGTCCAAACTGAACTTAAGCCTAAGGCAAAGCAAACTTTGGGGGAAAAAAAAAAAGAGAGAATAAAGTTAAAGACGAGTTAAACAAAACAAAACAAAACAAAACAAAAAAAAAAAAAGAGGGAGAAAAGGTCTCTAACACTTAAAAATAAAAAGATCTGTACTAAATCTCACATCAGCTTTACAGTAACATTGCATTCTGTGTGTGATTACATTGATGTAAACACATCAGAACCGACAGAATGTGTGACAGTGCAGGAGCCACTGAATATACTTCACAGAGTGTTTTAAAATAATCTAATGTGTATTTGCATTGTTGGAAATACATTAGAAAGGAAACTTTCGGCATTTAGAAGCTCACTGTCTCCTTTTTTTGTGACCAAATTTTTGTGACCAAAGTTATTTCCTGTTTCTGATACAACAGTTTGAACGGCACCTTCGTGTGATCTCACTAAAGGAGGATGAACGTAAAAAACTAGGAAATAGTAGCTAGTAAAGTGAAAATAAAAATTGATTAGGCTGAACTATGATTCAGTATGGTTAAAGTTGTATTTCTGAAGAACAAATGTAATCAATGAGACTATAAAAAGGCATTTCTGAGTCAATTATTTTCTAAATATCCAATTTTTTTATAGCACAAACATGCAGATGTTCTCTCCTAATACTATGCAAACCATTTTGTTGAAAATATTGTATAATGCCCTTATCTGCATAAAGAGCTATAGGTATCAGCAATTATTCCGTGCATTCATGTGGCAAAAAAATCATGTACTTAACAGAATGCTATACAGAAAATTTCAACAGCAGAGTAATTGATCTTTTTTTTTGCTAACAGAGGCCATTTTCTTGTACAGATGTTTATGCAGGGAAACAGTGATTATTGCTTTGGAATAAAAGACACTGATTGAAGATTTTAATTCTTCATTCAGTATTCGAGTTATCAGAGAGATCAGAAAATCTTTGTAAATGTGTGCTAGTAAATTGGTGCTGTCAGACAATACACAACAGGGTGCACTTCTGAATTTATGTATAAAAAAGTGCCTACTACATTTTGACAGTGCAATACACATTTTAAAGGAATCTCAAGAATTTCACTGATACTTATAAATCATAGGAAGGAATTCCTCTCAACAAAACCTTAACTCGTTATTTTAAATAGCTAGTGTTAAATTTGTTCTGGCTTCTTTACTGTTCCTGGTAATGATAATTATTATAATTATCATAATTATATAATTAATATAATATATAATTATTATTGCCCCATTTTATTAAGTGCAAATTTAGAGTAAATTATGCAAAAAAAAAAAAGTTATTGTAATGAACTATACACAGCAATCTGTGCATAGATACACCTGGGAAAAACAGAAATGAACTTGCTTCTGATATTTCAGCATGAGAAATGGTGCCCCAGGCAGCACACTTTGTATCCCCATTATTTAGATGCCTATTTCCCCAGCAGACCTGCTGTTTAGATAGAGCAAATCATTTTAGCACCTCTCTGCTCAGTGGAGTTCAGGGATGATCTGAGTTGCACACGTAGGGAATAAAATCAGGTTATTCTCTGCCATATTTGCGCATGAATAGTCCTCACTGAGACCAACAATTGTCTACCTCCACAATTAACTTCAGAATGTACAAATGTTTTATGCAGTGACATTAACACTGTTTCTCATATGAGATGTTATTCCTGTGAAACTCCTTTTCTCCTTTGTGCACCTCTCCCATGTTTTGTCAGAAGAGATTTGCCCTCCAGGGAAGTAAATAAAACAGATCGACTGAAAACAAATGCATTGAAATGCTGCAGCTTGTCTCACTGAAGGTCAGTGACAATCATAATGCCTGGGAGAGTAAATTCCCAGGCCAGCCATTGGGTGACATTTCTTCTGTGCATTTCTTTCCCACAGTTTATGGAGCTGATTCAAAGCTCATGGAATCACTGGGAATCTGCAGCTATCTCCTCTGTGCCTTAGGTCAAGTCCCCCAGGTCTCCGAAGAAAACAACTTCTGACTAGTGCACTTTATTTCATTAAAACACTTGTCTCTTGTGTGCTGGCAGCATGGTGTCATGGACTCATGCAGCATGATTGGGCAAACATCTGACAGCGGCAGCATGCCAGGAGGATTTTCAGAAGCACCTGCTGCTCCTGCCACTTCCCCTGCCTGCTGGTGATGACCTCAGCCGTGACAAGGAGACAGCTGCCTGCCTCCTGCTCTGTGTGATTCTGCCATCGCTTCTGCCATCATCCATTCTTCTTAGCTGAGAAATGTAAAAACTACTGTCTTCATCCCTTAGCATCTGCGTCCATTCTGATTTTCCTGCAATTTTCCTGTCATTTTTGTGGTACTGCAGCAATATCACTGGAACGTTAGCCATATGGGGCAGACATCATTTTTCTGTTTGTCTGTATCTACAGCATAAAATATTGGCAGAGCTGATAGGAGCAGTATTGGTCATCCATAGGCACTTCCCTCTGCCTCCTCTTAGCACTGACAGAGGTGCTTAGGCAGAAGCAGGAGAATCCCAGAAAACCCCTGCCAGGGATTCTTTACTGTTGTCACATAAGCCAGAAGGAGAAATATAAAGCATCAAAACAGAAATTGAGGCAAGAGAATTTTCTCTTTACCCAGAAATACAAATTGGTTTAATGCAGGTGCATATAGGTACTGTTAGATTGCACTTAGCTCTTATGCTCCTTTAGAGAGAGAAGATTGAACTTTCCCTTGAACATAAATGGAATGAGATATTTGAATGATATCTCTTCAGTAACGCAGCTGTTGTAACTGTGATGCTGTAGAAATACTAGACAGGGTAAAATGGCTGGGGAAAGGTAGTATATTTTATTAGACTAGCTGGTTACTACTATTAGAAAATGTAGAAAAATACTGAGGCACAGAAGTCTTTCTTTGTATTTGAAACTGAAATCTTACTCAAACTCATGACTGTGTGCAATGTTGAAGAACTGCCCTTTTTGCCATAGGTATAGTATCTGAATTCTAGATTTGCTGTATTTTCCCTATCTCTGATGTTTAATTTCCATGTAATGTCTCAGTTTCTGCTGGAACAGAGTTGTTTCCTTGAGAGCATCAGATATGATGCTGTGTTTTGGTTCTAGGAGAAAAGCAATGTTGATAACACACTGATGTTTATAAATGCTGCTGGGCAGAGTTATACAGAGCTAAGGTCATTCATAGCAAAGGGTCCAAGGAGCTGGGAGGGAACAGAATTAGGATAGCTGACTTAAACTTGCCAAAGGGATATTCTGTACCATATCAAATGGAAGGAGTTTTGAAGGTGGTGGGAGCTCATCTCATTCTCTTCCATTTGTTGGGGGGGCTAACGGGGTATCAGTGAGGGGATAGAGAGCTATTCCTTGTGCATTACGTGTTATATACATTCATATAAACATATACATTCTTATATGCATATATACATGTATTTATCATAATTATTATACTTTTCTTTTTCTCTACCTTAGTAAATAGTTTTATCTCAACCACAAGTTCTACTCTGTTGGTATTTTTGTTGTTGTTGTTGTTTTGTGATTCTCTCCGCCATCCCTCTGGAAAGGAGAGGAGTGAATGAACGGCTATGCGGTGCTGAGCCAGCTGTCAGGTTAAACCACAACACAATTACTGGTCCTGAAGCATTACATAAGTAGTTCTCTTCTTCTATTTTTTTTCCCCCTGCCTCGAAGGAGAATCTTTATTCTACAGTATAGCCAAATCAATGATCAATGCCCAGAAATAGCATCATATAAACTAGAAGGTATTCAGTTCAATTTTTGTCTGCTGAATTTCTTTCTCTTGTTAGATACGATTTCTTCTTGGGTGTTGGGTTGCTTTCAGTGGATTCAGGGAGAAAATTCTCAGCTCATCATTTTTAATATATTCTGTAGATATTAATCTGAACATAAAATGCAGACTCTTGGAAAGGGCAGACTGCTCAGCTCAAAACTGAGGAGTATTTAGATAGGCCAATAATATAGTCAAATGGAATGGTCCCCTCATCCCCAGAACTAGGGGCTGGGTAATGCTCTTATTTTTTCCTTAAGAGTTTTATTTTTCTTGAGGTAGTATTTTTTGTCTTACACTTGTTTTGAGGCAAACATTACCTGCACTTGCTCAAAATCTCAAAACAAAGAATTATCTAAAAACAATACATTGATCCAAAAAGTTCCCAAGCTGCTATTCCTTGGTTTTCTTAGAGGAGAGAACAACTCACGATACATTATGCTCTAAAAGATTTCCTTTCTTTCTCTTCCTTTCCTTTCCTTTGTCCAAGAAATTTCTTCTCTTTCCTTTCCTTTCCTTTCCTTTCCTTTCCTTTCCTTTCCTTTTCCTTTCCTTTCCTTTCCTTTCCTTTCCTTTCCTTTCCTTTCCTTTCCTTTCCTTTCCTTTCCTTTCCTTTCCTTTCCTTTCCTTTCCTTTCCTTTCCTTTCCTTTCCTTTCCTTTCCTTTCCTTTCCTTTCCTTTCCTTTCCTTTCCTTTCCTTTCCTTTCCTTTCCTTTCCTTTCCTTTCCTTTCCTTTCCTTTCCTTTCCTTCTTTTCTAGAAATTTAATGTCTTGTTCTTGTTTTTCCAGTGTTTGTAGGAAGTCTCTCAGAGGAAAGGTGTGGGTTGTATCAACTGGAAGGAGAATATCAAACTCCATCTGCCCCAGATGTGATAACCGTCTTCAGCCATTCGTGGCACAGAACAAGAGTTAGGGTCTAAAACCTCAAGGAATATATTTGAAATGCTGCCAATTTAGCCAGTTGCCTCCTGCTCCTGAATTAAGCTGCAAACTTGTCATTGAAGGAACTGGATAGTAAGAAAGCACAGTAAAATGTGAGCTGGAAAAAAAAGTGTTACCATGATAAGAAGCTGATGAATCTCCTGTAGAGGATTTTGCACAGGATTGCAATTTTTTTTTTTTGCTTACTTGATGTTGATGCTTTTACTCAGAAGCAGAGGACTAATGACAGCATTTGAGTCATCTCATCTGGTTCTACAAAAAAGTAATTCTCAAAACCTGAAGAAAAGTAAAAGCAAGAAAGGAAAGGGCTGAGTAGTAGAGAAGAGAGCTTTCTCTTGCATTGGAAAGACAGTTCTGACTGCTGAGAACAGATGACACATGGCTCCTCCTTTCCAAACTTTATTTTTTGCGGGGAAAAAAATTGTATTGTATTCATTGTATTTATTACTGCAATCAGAGCTCCAGGAAGTATCCAAATGCCTATTAATCTAGGCTTTGGGGAAGTCATGTAAAGGCTTTAAAATAAAAAGTTCTTTTAAAAGTTTGAACAACTCCACATTTATTATGAAAATCTTCACTATATCTGTTTTCTGATACAGTAAAGGAACTAGATATGTAGATGAACCACAGTTGTTAAAGTAGTGGCAGTTATTTTCTCTCAGGGAGTGGTCAGGCACTGGAATGGCCTGCCCAGAGAGGTCGTGGAGTTGCCGTCCCTGGCAGTGTTCAAGAGGTGTCTGGATGAGGAGCTGCGAGATATGGTTTAGTGGCTTGTGGTAGCAGTGGTAATGAGAAGACGGTTGGACTAGATGATCTTATAGGTCGTTTCCAACCTTGTGATTCTATGATTCTATGCTTTAGTGAACTGGTACAGAGAATAATGCCAATGATGAGAAATGTACTTGCTTTGTCCCCGTTCTGGGGATGCAAGATATGTTGCAAAGGTAATAATGCAACATGTTTTTTTAAGTTGCGAACACCCACTATGAGTACTTCTTGTAAGAGACAAACTTGACAAACTTGTCAATAACTCATCACTGAAATAGACATTGAAATCAACGTGTGGATTGTATTGTTATGATTTGTTTCAATAAAGCTGTCATGTAAATAAAGAAGGCTGAACATAGGTTTCTGCTTTGGTTGTGCTAGGCTAGAGCATTACTGCATTTCTGCATAAACAGTGTAAATTTTGAACTTATATTTGCAGGTGGTAATTAAACAGTGTAAACTCTGAAATCTTATATCCTGAGACCTGAACTCACTATGTACTTAGGGGTGACTTAAGGAAGTTGTGAAGTGCAAACGTGAGGCAGTTGGATGTGATGATCTCTGAAGATCCCTTCAAACTGAACTGTTATTTTCTCTATTAATGTTATTGTAAGTTTTCATTTTATATCCAAAATTTGATACTTTGAGCTATCAGTGCTTAGCGGAAACAGTTAACCGTTTTGAGGCATTGACCATAGTGTCAAAACCTCACCCAACTCAAATATAAGTGAGGCATGAGAAAAGTAGGTAAAAAAGAGAAATGCTAGTATGGTTTGAACAGGCCTGAGACAAGAGTTATAAGGGCATGCAGGTCAAGGCAAAAGGTTAACTGGCTTTTGAACAAAAACCAACTCCAGGAAAGAACAAAATGTTGGCTGTAAGATAGCCACAAGGGATTTGACATGGCCCATGAAGACAAGTAACTAATCCCATTGACTTCAGTGGCATTTAAGCAAGTGCTTTAATACTGGCAATTTTCTGAAGCAGGGGGACTTTTGTTCCTATACTTTGGGAGCAGATGGGAAAGAAGATAACAAAGACAATTTTGATGGAAAACATAAGCTTAAAAGAAAACAAAAAGCAGAGTTCCCCCTGGCCTAAATAGCTATTTCATTACTATTTGTTTCAAGATTCTGGGATGCATTTTTTTAAGGTTATCTTTGCCTTGAGAAGCAGAAACATTTGCTGCAGTCATAAATCCAGCAAATTGTTTATTGATGGAGCTCAGAAGTCTAAATCAAATATAAGTTTGGCTGCAGTGAGTAGACATAATAGCATTCAATGGAAATGTTGATACAGTAAGATGTATTCTAGGATGAAGAGAGAGCATAAAGACACTGTGCTTGTATCAAAGAACAAAAACCACTGAAAAAGAAATCTTTGATCAGGCTTTTGCATTCACAAGTAAAAATGCTTTTCTCAGTCATACTGAAAAAATATCTATCTGTAGAATACTTCTTTTAGTCAATCAGTCAAAAACCTTAGGATGAGCCTGACTACAGCTGAATGTGATAAAGACATACTGGTTGCTGCTGGGAAAGTAAATAGTTGATTAATAAATTCTTAGTATATTACTGTCTCACAAGTCTTCTGAGTGAAGTTGAAGGCCCTGCAGATACCTATACACAGTATCTGACATAGACAGCACAAAATTGGATGTAGGAAAAACAACTGTCTTATCAGAAAAAAATATTTGTTCTTAGAATAAAAGTTCACAAAAAAAAAACAGAGATTTAACTAAGGTCTGCTTGTCCAAACACCCCTGGGAACTGCTTTTTATATAAGAATGAAAAAGTCAAATGGCAATATTTACAGTATACAAACACAAATAGATATCTGGAAATGGTACTTTTCCATATTAAAAGTGAAAGTATACAAATAGCACAGCCGCTGATGCTACAGTGGAGCCCTTAATCAAGGTGACAATCTGTTTTGTTTGTTTTTGTTGTTGGTTTTAATCAAGCTTTGTATAAGCAAATTATAATTTTAAAGTAGAATGTTTCTACACAATTATTCAGTAAACAACAATAAAAAAGTTATACACTTGTTGAGATTAAACTGGAAGGTGATATTGCAGGCAAGCTTTCCTGTTGATTATGGACAAATTGTTCAGAAGGAGCTGAATTACAAAATAAGAAGGTAATTGTAGGTGTGTTTTTTTCAGGCTTATCAGAGATCAAAGAGTAGGTCACGTTGATCTATCATGAAGGTCACTTAAGAGTACTTGCTTTCTTTCAGATGGGAAAAGGAGGCTTAAAAAAAAGTCAAACTCAGGTAAAATTAAATTTTAAAAACCATGAGAGAAAATTGCTTCTTATACACATCAAAAATATTCTGTAACATAGTAAGACATGACTTGGCCTTTTCTGTAATTTTGTTACTTGAGAAAAAAAATAAAAAAATCTTTTGGGTAGTTGTCTGTAGAAGGCTTCACTTACTTTTCCCTAGAAACAGAATAAAATATGCACTGATGAGTAGGCATGTCAAGGCAGCATAAAATGGGAGAAGAGGAAATTAAAAATTTTGGTAAAAATATATAGATTTTTGGCTGACCTGTTACAAAATAAAAAAGCTTCACTTTTTTTGGGCATCCTATCAAATTATGGCATATGATGAAGTACAATTACGTGAAACCGCTTATGTTTTTAAATAACAGACAAAAGACATTAATTTGTCTTTGTTTCACATCAGTACACTAATGTCCAAAATTAGTACAAGAGCCTATGTGTGTAGAAGAATAATTGGCAATTTTTTAAGAATATTTTTTCTTTGTTTAAGGAAGATTAGGATAGGAAGTTCTAACCTCAGTGACTTACAGAAAACATAATAGAAAGAAATGATGAAAAAGCCTATCTGTTTGGATCTGGATATTGATATGTATGACGTGGAGATTTAAAAACAAAAACAAACAAGCAATCTCTCCACCCTTACTTAAGCAAAGTTTATTAAGTTCTGTTTCATCTGTTTACACTGACATATCCTGTTAGAATTAAACCTCCAACAACACATTCTCTGAATATATGAAATTCTATACTTATTCATATTTGTCCACAATAGCTGCACATTGTGAAGCAGGTGCATGACACGTGGTTAAGCTACCACACTTCATAGCGTAAGTTTTGTATATATGAAAACCCTTTATCTGAGAAAGAAAAAAGTGATAAGATAACGTGCCCTTCGCTGAGGTCTTGTATTCCAGGACTTGGTCCATACAGCCTCAGGTTTTTAAACAGAAATACTTTCCCTTTTGTTTTAATTATTGAAGGAAAAACATAAAGACAAAAATTGAACAGTATTTATGTATTTTATTCTATAGCAATTATGTAATGAATCCATCAATTTCAGAGCTCACAGTAGAGGTCTAAGGACATTGTCAGTAAAATGATCATTGACCAATTAATGACATAGTAGATATTGACATGAGCTGTACCACACAATACCTGTTCATTACACTGCAGTAGGGTGCAGGGTATGTTGGTAGGTAGATTTTTAGTGAAGTTCTCTTTAAATGCATTGTTCCAAATAGCACTGACCTTAAAAGGAAAAATGTTTCAGGATAAAACAGTATTGGTACTGCTCCAGTTGTTTTTCCAGGCACCTGAGGCCTGTTGCAAGCCACTTTGCCCTTGCCTCGGGAAGAGCTGTCTGTGGACAACTGGCCTCTAGCTTTACATCTTAAAAACAGTGGAAACTATGCCTACAATTTTACCTTATTTTAGGTATGTATTTTCATATCATTCAAAATGCTTAATTGCACACATTGTGTGACTGTGATCGCAAAGGACTATCTTAAAAGTTTATTTACATCTCTAGCTTGCTATCTCTTATATCATCAGGTATGTGGTTTATACAAAACAAATAAGTATGTATACACCTAAACATAGATGTTTATGCTACATATAAAGAGTAGTCATACAACTCTATATTTATTATACGTGTATTTATATATTCTATTGTGATATCTCATATGAATATTTGAAATTTAGACATGAATATGCATATGTACATACATGATATTTCATGTGGCAGGAATTAATGCAGTTTTTATTTAAATGAAAATTGTTTTATCCTGAGCAGGAAATGATTTATTTCCCTGAGTGAAGGCTACAGAATTTTGGAGTAGTGTGGTCAATAAGTGTGAATGTTACGTGCAAGACACAGTGTGCTAAAAGCATCCATTCAATTCAAGGCAATACTGAATCACCAAATGTAGCAAGTACAAGACATTAATTCTGTCTGAAGATCCGGAGTTTTGGAGAGTGTTTATTTCTGAAATTCTTACGTAGTCCAAAGGTTTATAAAGGGAATGGAAAGAATTCCTCAAAGAGATTGTGCAGAATTCTGAAAAGTGAAGTTCGTTTGGCTTCAAAATAATCAGGCATTAGGAGACAGTTTACAGGGTTTATTAACACAGGTTAAGGACAATTTTGATTAAGATAATCTCTGCAAGCAGCTAGTCTGTTTATCACACAAGGTGTTCTTCCTCCCAAAGTATGTTGATTTCTTTCTTAATAATACCAGGTGCTGGAAACTAAAAACATGATACTTACATGTGCCTCAGATACAAAAGAAATGTTTGTCTTTCTTTACTGTTGTCTTCTTCCTTCAGTCCTGCAGCTTCGTTTAAATGTATATGAGATCTAAACACAATCTTCCACTGTGAACTTTGCAGCATGGATGCTCTGTATTGCTTCTTTATGTATGTTTGGGAGAACATACTTGTCCCTGTTGTGCTATTTAGCCAGGCTGAGAGGGGAAATATTTATCCCTCCACTCAAGGTTTAAACTGGGTGAAATATGAGCAGGCAAATAAATAGAAATGGAGATACAACTAACAAAGCTCTTGATTCATAAACCAAGTCTCTGTGAAATGGATTAAAGAGAAATACTATTCACAGAAAAACCAAAACTACCTTTTAGATATATTTTTCAGAGCAGAACTTACTGGTGAACAAAGAACCTCCTATGCTGTGACTATCAGTTAATCATGACATGAAAGTTGTTGTAGACTTCTTTAAACTGTGTATATAGATGAATGTGTCTGGAACACTCATGTATGACTTCTGCATTTCTCATACCATATAAATGCATAGGAGGGGGCAGGAACTCTGCCTTGTGGTCCTTGCATTTTCTACATCTAGGATTTCCACGGAGCTCTTTTCAGCTTTATGGAACTATTGTTCCTTATTCCATGGACAAATAGATGAAGCTATGATACCATGTCTCCTTTTCTCCTACATAGCTCTCAGGCATCAGGCTGCATCATGTGTGAGCTACACAAATAATAATAAAAAAAAAAGCCAGTTTTTGTCTATGAGGTCTACTTGGTTAGTTTAGCTCCATTCTGTTCTGCTTTCACTATCTGGATTTGTAATTTCCATCAGCTGGCTCAAGCAAACATTACAGTTATATTCCTTCTTATATACACACCTGGGAACTTGGAGTGAAAATTGTAGAGAGAGTTCCGTTACTAGCACGGGTTTAGATTATATAAAGGCATTTGTGTTTAGAATGTGATAGCTTTCTTCAGCATTTTAGGTTCATCACTGTTGCTTTCTAATGTACCTGATATAGTCAATTTCAAATGTAGAAAGCAGTGATTCTGCTGGAAAACATGACTGCATGACAATTACTTATAATGAGATCTGTATTATTTTTTTAACAGTTTTGTCCAACTAAGTGTATTTGTCATTATTTATTTGTATTTTCAACTAGAAAGACTCTCGTGAAATAGGAGCCAAAAGTTCCTGATAAAATGCTACCTCTTGTTCTGTGTGCAACAATTTTATCTGATCTTCTAACTTATGCTTCATGAGCAATAGTGAGTAAATTATCAGATTTCTCTACAGCTCTGTCTAGACCACACTGATTATGATCTCTTCTTGTAATGATAACTCTTCCAAAGCAGCTGCAGTCCTTCACTGTGAAACTTACCATGTACTTTCCAACTACTTGATACGTCTGATTAATAATCCTTGCTGCCTGGCTATGAAAATTACATGTTGGTCATAAACTCTTCTTACAATCTTTTTGTGCTTTAACGTCACTTGGACAGCACTAGTTAAAACCTTAGTTCCTTAGTTCCTTTTTTTACAATCTCTTCTGCTATTTGCCTCATAACCTACCTAAAATGTTCCACTTCCTTTTCATTAATATTTTAGAAAAAAATGTGTCTGTACATTTCTTTTCTGTTTTACCTTCTTTACAAAACCTGTCTGTATGAAAAGGATACACTTGATCTAAGAAATTCTTCCCATTACCAGACACTCCCTTATGTACCTCAAATAATATTTCCTATTATTATAAATTCCTATTTCGTACAACTGTTGATGTCTTCTTGCTGAGCCAGATCAGTGGGTTCTCTTTTATCAACAAAATGCACGCACAGTAGAAGTCCAGTACAGCTGCTGATCTGCCAGGTCTGCCCTATGGGCCATTATCAGACAGCAGCAGACAGTTTCTCAGAGGGGCTAGAACCTGCACTCTTTCACTTCACACTCAGTGTTTCCACTGAAGTCCCACTTCCCTGGGGTTAAATGCCAAATAAAAATGCCAGCTTTCCTCTGATGTATGTATCTAGCTGTCATGGTTATGCAGGAAAATTCTGAAACACAAGTTGTTATAAAAGTACACAAGTCAGAAAACTTATAATGCCTACATTTTTTTTGTAACATCTTGAAGAACTCAGGATTTTTTAAGGTAACAGACAATACTGTGTCCTTGGCAGAAATTTTTGAAGGTCAGTTTGGAGCCTAACGCAGCAAATGATTATCTGTGGCTGTTCCTGCTACTGTGGACTTCAAAGAAAAAAAATCAAGGTATGTAAATAAATCATGGGAGCCCAAGCTTTAGATTATAGAAAGAAAAGAAAAGGGACAAAAACCAACACTAAAGCCTTTCTGTTATGAGTGACAGGGCCTTTTCACACTTCATCATCCTGAATGCTTGGCTAGAAGAGCAGCTGGGCTTCAGAAGCATGTCATATACTTTCCTTCCCTTGTTCTTTCTTAATGAAAATATTTGGATAAAAAGGGATCCTTGTTTCCCAAGAGTTCATCCGCCTCTCCTGTTTATTCTCTACCTGGTGTCAGAGTCCTCCAAGTTCTGGCAGTGTAATAATTTCCACAGCAGTCCTGCTGTGATGTCACAAACAGGGGATTAGGATTTCAGATTTTTAATAAGTAGAAAAAGAGAGAGGAATACTTAAACAAAGGTTCTGTCTTCAAGAAAATATCTTTAGTAATGTACCATAAGGAAAGAAAAATAGAGGAGGTCTTTAATGTAAAGCTGAACTGTATGAGAACAGTGTGGCTTTTTCAAATTTTTCCACAGTCTCTGATGAACTTCAGGAATGACATTGCCTTTTGTCGTTATCCTCCATTAAGAAGCTGGCTCTGTGTTTCTAGGCAGAAGAACGCCTTTGGCAAAATATCAGATTTAAGTGAATTATATTCTGATGACCTTTTTGAAATACTGAATGGCCGAATCCCACTTTACACAGGTTTGGATTCCCAAAAAAGTGTGGAGAGGGTAACCTTCAGATGCAGATGTAGCAAAGGGGACATGACATGGCCTGCGAAGAGCAAGGCAGTGCTTCTGTGAAGTATGCTTTGGGCTTGGGGCTGTGAAAAAAAAGTGTGATTACAGGGAGGCCATCATGTATATCTGTCTGAGGTTATTCTGACTTGTACTTTGGATTGCACATTTCCCTAAGGTACACAGGTTTGTCAGATTGGGTGGGTTAGTCAAATACATAAATAATTGAGCTTGTACAGTTTTAATTAAAAGTACTATGAAGCAATTAGAGTTTGAAACCATGAATACAAATCTCTAGGTCTATCTTACATATCTCTGATGCAAGTTAAAATAATCACTCAGAGACAGATTGTGTCATCAGTCTTCCCACAGTGTAGTTGTTTGTTCTCCAAGTAGTGCCTTTAAAATAGAGCGCGTGTAGAACAGCAAAATCTGTTCTACATAGCTGTGAGCAACTGACCAGGCAGCAAGTAAGAACCCTCTGAAAACTGGAGAGAATGCTTCCTTATTTTCTTCTGTCTTTTATCTATCTCCAAGACAGTATTTCAGTGGTAGCCATCCAAGACATGGCATTTTTTGTTATTTCATAGATAGGATACCGGTAACCAACAACTGTAGGTACAGTATTAGCCCTAGGGAAATCCGCTCTCACTCCTCATGGGAGATGAAGCTTGCCTGACTCATAAAAATACTGAAATAAGATAAGTCGTAAGACCTGAAAAAAATATTGTGCTGCTTTTCATGGGGCATAACAATGACACGTTCAACTGCGTTCTTACAGTAGAAACAGATCTTTAGCTTTCTGTAAAAGGAGTAGTGTAATCTAAAAAATACTGATATTTTATGTAATAATTTTAATTTCCCAACAGTGATAATGTCTTACATGAAATGCATCTCACCAAAGCATAGAATGGCTTACTCCACATATACATTTCATATGTTCTGAAATTTATTCTTCTCTAACTTACACTGGAGTTAACAGAAATCTACTACGGATCTAATCTGAGGAACAAACATGTCCTTGATACTTACACTCTTGTGCTCTGTATATATATAGAGAGAATTTGTAGCATATACAGAATTATTCGCTAGTTCAGAAGTCAGAGCAAGATATAAGGGCAGTAAGTTCTGCTAGCATGACTAACCTCCATGGCTCTAGTCAGCCTGATGATAGAAGCAAAGCAGAAGCATGCTGTGTTACAGTATGTTGCTCAGTGCTTCCAGGAGCTCCCTCATGTATCCCTCTGTTTCACTAGGCCAAGTTGTCTGCCTACCTGCACGGCTCCATTCTTATTTCCAGTTTGGAGTACAAGACATACTGATAACCTATCTGCTACTAAGGAAATGAATCCTAACTTTCTGAAAGCAAACCACAGTAACAGAAAGTAGCCCCTGAGTGGACTGGATAAATGGACTGCCACCATCTAGTTAAGCAGGTTCTTAGGATTGCATTTCCTGTATACAATTAGTATTATGTGGACAAATTAGTAATACCATGATGTGTTTATTTATGCATGCCTGTAGCAAGTTATTGTGTAATATGTCCATGCAATGGTTTCATCTGCATATACAACAACTACGATTACATTTGTAAATTGTGTCTTCATGCACACATCAAGAATACCTGTATACACATTTCCACTACTCAGCCTATGCAATTTTTCCTGTGATAATTTATCCTATTCTTTTATCCACTCAATTTACATGAATCTACCTTCTGCTGAGACCTTTTGTAGCCTGCAAATTTGTTCTTATCTACACTGCAAGATATGTTTGCTGGCAGCATATGTTTGTTGTACAGCTTTATCTATACATTGAGTTGTCTGATCTAGAAATGTCATGACACTCAAAACTTCTCTTCATTACAAGTTCTATCCCCAGCAGTCAGAGTGCTAAGCCCTTCTTACCTGAGATATTTCCTCCAAAAACTTAGCAATGTCAGCATGGGATAAGACAAACTTACGGAAAAGACAAACTATTCCATAGCTTTTTTTGATTTACATCAGATTGTGATGCTGCTGTAGCTGAATTAAAAATGGTTAACTCTATTAGTTCAGTGTTTGACCATTTTTCCCTACTCTGTGCTAATCATAGTTCTGTAGACATATGCTAAGATAGCCAGGGAATTAAAAAAGGGAAATCTTAATGTTACTAGGGTATCTGGGGACTCAGAGTTGTTTTCATTTCTGTTTTTAATTTTCTTCTGCAAGAAATTAATTTCTTACTATAAGAAGTGCTGTGTCAAAGGCAAGGAGAGAAGGGCGAAAATGATAGCTGAGGTGAATACTGAAGTGCCATAAAGTTGTATTCCTTGCAGTAACCGTGGAAGCATCTGCTACGCATAGAAACATTTCATAGTGACCTGTGGTTGCAACTGCACATTTGTGGCCTTAAGCCAGAAGTTAAAGACCCTCTGTACGAGCACACACTGTTAGTGTAAATGTTGCCACCACAACTGCCAGTTTCATTACCAGATGCTCCCACTATCTGTTGCATATACCTAGGCAATCTCAGTACTTAAATTTTCTGCTCAGAGAGTAGGATGGAGTAGGGAGCCCAAGCTCAGCAGAAAGAGGGAAGTCATTGAGGTATTTGGGTAGTAAGCAGGTGGCTGAGGCACATGAAACACATCTCAGATTGAGTGAAGATAGGAGGAGAAAATAGGTTGAGAATGTGAAAGGAGAATGATGACACATGAGCATGGTGCCGGAGTGGAGAGTCTGAAGTTGCATAAAAAATGTTTTTGAGAGAAGAAAATAACTTACCTGTTTTTCTATGTATTGCACTTGCACAGATTGCATCTATGAAAGCATCACTACTCAGCATATAACCAAAATGTATAGCTGAAGCCCTGATCTACTACTACTACCAAGGTTCTTTAATTGAAGGAAATTCAGTATAGAACATGGAAATTATTTGTTCATATTAACCAACTTATCAGGCAGTAGTGAAACAGTTGTGCTAAATTCCCCAAACCTTTTATAATCAGACCTGGGAATGAAGATATGGGATTTAGCATGCTGAGTGGGCAGAAACACTACATTTTTTTAGACAACACAAAAAAATAACTGCAGAATAAATTTCTCATAGTGCTGAGAATCCCAAAGGATTTAAAATGAGGATTGTCTTCCTGCAATAACATCTCTGCAGGTGCACGTGAAGGAGGTCTTTCAATAACAGTCACAGTGTAGGCTTTGAGCTTCCGTGATTTTGGAGTGGTCTTGACTTGGAATAGCCTGCTATCATCAATTTCTGTGCCATCAGGATTCATTTAACTGATTGTTCCTTAAAAGTTAGGCTTCAAAACCACTGATGGTGCCTCATGTGTGGCTGAGGTGCTATGTCAAATAAATTGTTAACCTCTGCACATGTGTATAGATGCATTGCAGGTCAGCATGCTAATTGTATTCGAGAAGGGAAAGTGATTACTGCAAGCTACACTTCAACTCTGAATCTGCACAGGGCCATCATGTGTGTCCATGCTCTCCGGAGAAGAGATATCCACATTCTCACCTTCCCTTCTATGTGATATGAGGCTACAGTATGGAGCCCTCTTGTACTCTGATCCTTTCTATTTGTTCTTTATTTGAGCTCTAGGACAATATTATTCCAGAAACAAGGTTTAATTCAGTGCTGTTCCAAAATTTACTGTGTATAGTGTCCTAAAAATCTTGAACATTGAGTATTTCTCTGCTCTGCTGTGTAATCTCTGAAGATTCCATAGGACTGAATGGAATGGGTATATTTCCCTTTTTTTTTTTTTTTTTTTTTTTGGCTATGATACTGCTGCTTACTTCCAAAGCAGCTGCACTATAATGGCTAGGTTTGAAAAACTTTAATAACTTTTTGGATATAACAGTTAAACAAATATTAGTATACATATAAAAAGTAATCTGGAAATCCAACGGCCTTTGTAATAATGACAGGCCCTTAAACTGGACTTCGCTGGTTCCACAGAAGAAGAAAAGACTGCATGTCAGGCAATTCTAAGAGGTGCAGTGCTTCTGCAAAGAAGAATGACATTATTACACTTGGCAAGGTTAGAAGTTCTTCATAAGAAGTTAAATCTTGAATGACCAGAAGATTTGGATTTCCGATATGCAATTCTATCACAGTTTGACAGCTTGTTTTGAAGGTAGCCCTTCATTGGTAAATTCCTGAGAAAGTACAGTTTAGACAAGCTATAGATCAGTGCAGAACCACCGAGAGCTACTTAATGAAAGTTTTCCATTGTTTTCAGTGGAAGTTCATGTGGGACACTAAGGGCAGTCCTTGAAGGGTTCTTAGCATGAGTTCTATGTGATTTTCTTCTGATTTCAAAGTGCTTGTGCAGTGTTCAGAACCTACAGTGATTTAGAATGTAACTGGTGGTGTCCAGGTCATAAGAAGAATAAATACATTCCATTTTGCCTCTCTACCTGAAATAGTGATGTTGTGCCCCATCTGGGCATCCAGGCCTAGGGCCCCAAGCACAGTAAGGACGTGGAGCTCTTGGAGCGGGTCCAGAGGAGGGCCACTAAGATGATCAGAGGTCTGGAACACCTCTGCTATGAAGAAAGGATGGGGGCACTGGGATTGTTTAGCTTGGAGAAGAGAAAGCTCTGGGGAGACCTCATTGTGGCCTTCCAGTACTTGAAGGGAGCATACAAACAGGAGAGGGAACGACCGTTTATGAGGGTGGATAATGATAGGACAAGGGGGAATGGTTTTAAACTGAGACAGGGGAGGTTTAATTTAGATATTAGGAAGAAGTTCTTCACACAGAGGGTGGTGACACACTGGAACAGGTTGCCCAAGGAGGTTGTGGATGCCCCATCCCTGGAGGCATTCAAGGCCAGGCTGGATGTGGCTCTGGACAGCCTGCTCTGGTGGTTGGTGACCCTGCACATAGCAAGGGTGTTGAAACTAGATGATCATTATGGTCCTTTTCAACCCAGGCCATTCTATGATTCTAGGATTTTTATAAAATATCTCTGTATTTGTAGGCTGATTGAGTAGAGAGGATACTTTGTGTATTGGTATCTTCTGTAAGACTCTTACAGCACTAAATTTTGAGGGAGCAAGAGCAAGAAAAGCAAGAGGTATTTCTAAGTGTACACTAATTTCAGTTAGGCCAATATATATGTAATGAACCTTACCATATCTAATATCTTAACATATAGAGGTCCTGATTTATTAAAATAAAGGATAAATAGGAATATCTGTGCTAAATATTTTCATGAAAGTATTTTCTTTTATTTACTTTATTTCAGAAAATGTAATTCTGCAGCATTACGCTAAAGAATAAGTTGACACTTTGCTGAACATGAGCTAGCAGTGTGCTCAGGTGGCTAAGGCGGCCACTGACACCCTGGCTTGTATCAGGAATAGTGTTGCCAGCTGGACAGGGAGGTAATCATCCCTCTGTACTCAGCACTGGTGAGGCCACACCTCAGGTACTGTGTTCAATTTTGGGCCCCTCACTACAAGACAGATCCTGAGGCCCTGTAGCATGTTCAGAGAAGGGCAACAATCCTGTGAGGAGTCCGGAGCACAACTCTTATGAGGATTCACTGAGGGAACTAAGATTATTCAGACTGGAGAAGAGGAAGCTCAGAAGAGACCTTATTACTCTCTACCACTATCTGAAAGAGATTGTGGTGAGGATCAACCTCTTCACCCATGATGCTAGTGATAGGACTAGAGGAAATGACCTCAAGATGCTCCAGGGGAGATTCAGGTTGGATGTTAGGAAAAATTTCTTCAATGAAAAGAGTGGTCAGACACTGGAATGGGCTGCCCAGGGAGGTGATTAAGTCACCATCCTTGGAGGTGATCAAGAAACGTTTAGATGTTGTACTAAGGCACATGGTTTAGTGGGAGAGTATTGGTGATAGGTGGACAGTTGGACTGGATGATCTTGGAGGTCTTTTCCTACCTTGATGATTCTGTGATTCTAAGAACAAACATTGCTAAAATTGGTAGATCTTTTACTGAGTAACTTCAGAAGCTTTAGTTACACTTTCAATTAATTTATTTTAGCTGTTATTTAGACAATTGAGGAATCAAAACAGTGTTAAGTGCTGAGCAATCACAGAGCCAAACACAATTCCTGTCCTTCAGAACTTTCTGCTTTACATACATATTCAACAGGTGAGCCAAAATAAGGTGCATCTGGATCCAAATCACATCTGGTGTTATTTAGTTAGTTGTATCAAAATCTGTTATTACTGAGAACAGAGGGTTATTTTAGCAGAGCTGCACAAAGGTTGTTGTTGAAAGTCATTCTGTTTTTGCTCAGGCATTGCAGCTCATCTGGAATTTTGATTACTGGATCTCTGGCTAGTAGAGCAATGTATATAAAATGCAGTGCTGCAGTGTCAAATGAGGCACATTAAAGAAACTGGGAAACTTGGGGCTCAGAATTTCCTTTGTGTGTTTGTGGCTGATAAGTATTCTGTTTTAATATACTGTATTTCTTTAATTATATCTCTGCATTACTACACATATGTGACACTATAGTATAATTAATTTTGAAATGTTTAATGTAACAAATAGCTCAAATACATGCACTGATTCATAACACACAGCTGTCCCCTACATACATATGAAAAAAAGAATATTCAAAAAGCCAAATATCCTCATGTCTGTTCCATTACTTCTCTTAACTGTAGAAAATTCCACACAAATTTATTCAGATTATCTGAATACATTCTAAGGCATTGGATTGTGTTTCTTTTATAGGTAAGCAATATGAAAATAGTAATAACAACAATTATGATTAGAATATTAGTGAACTTCAGTGAGTTACCCACATATCCAAATAGCATATAGTTAACGAATTCATAATATGATCAGCAAAAAAAAAGGCATAATGCCTTCAGTTACAAGGAATTTTGTAGTACAGAAATGAGTCATTTTATCTAAAGGAACCAGCAGAAATACTAGACCACTAAGGCTAGTCTTACTTTTAAGAGGTTGTGTGTGTATATCAGAGTTACCTGTGGTAAAGGAGTTTTGAATGTGTTCATGATATATTTGATTTGGAAAGACTACAGAGATTATGCATGAATTTTTCTAGAAGGAATGCAAATGATCTCTGTATGTCTAAACTTCCTTCTTGAGCAAACGGTGATGGTAGATTGAATGCTTGCCTAACACTGTCAGAAACCTGAATGAAATATCAGTAGTGCTTTATCACCAGCTGCAGACATGCGAAGGTTTTTCAGATGCCATGTTTGTCTAGTATATAAAAAATAAAATAAAACGGTTTTCTATATGCAGCTGAAAGATTTCCTCTCACTCTTTCACCTTAAATAGTACTCATTTGTTAGTAATCATACTCAGATTTGTTCTGCTAGGGAGTGTTACCTATATGCAACATGGTATGGTAAAGACATGCAAGCTGTCATCTGTTTCTCCATTCACAAGACTACAGAGTGCTTCAGTTGCGATTTCCCATTTGCCCTTAACTATGGCTGGAAAAATCTTTTTAATCTGAAAAGTCAGATGAGTTCCTGCTGCTGAGCACCATGATAACATGCTGGAAAATGCTGCAGGAAGGTGTTTCCCTTATTTAATTCACTGATTGTGCAAATGAAAAAATCAAGTCTTTACAGAGCAACATTCAAAAACGTGCCCTTCAGTATACACAGTTTTCAGTGTAAAATTGCACTCAAAGAATCCCATTCTTTCAGCAAAAGTAAACACAAACCTCAAAACAAAATAAAATGCTTGTTGACTTTTTTTTTCTTGACCTCAGAGGATATTGAATTGCACAGCTGAAATAAACCACAGATATGGGTTTGTGTTTGAGATTGTACTGAAAATGGGATTGCTCCAGAGCTCTGTTAGTGCACTTGCTACTAAGATAAGAAATGGCAGACAAATAAGGTATTTTCTAGCAGAGTTTATTACTGACACTGACACTGACACTGACACTGGTTGCAAGTGTAACTGTACAAAGATTTTTTTCACCTGATATTAAAAATAACAAAGCATTAATGACCTATCATCTTCAATGACAAACTGAAAATTACCATAAGCAAACTACAGAGATGAATGCATGCAGAAAAAATGTCTGGTGGATTGGGAGAAACTGTATTTCCATAGAATGTCCTTGAAGATTTTGTGCCTTATTTCCATGTCACTATACTCAGAGCCAGCGAATTGAAACAGGAGTTGCAATCCTGACTGTGTTTTTATTCCTGCTGTGATTTCCTGGGTTAAACCTCCCTGAGTATTTATTTGCACTTCTGTTAAATCTGAGTGAGAGCTGTAACTACCAACTTTATTGCAGTCTTATGGACCTTCCAGTTTTGTGATGAAGCGTAATTTCACATTAAACTGGGGGTCTGGCTGGAGATGATAAATGAAGCACTAACTAGTTCCACCACCATCACAGCATTCTTCTACCCAGCTACCAGCAAGATGCTCTTGTAAAGACACACACAATCAGAATTTGTTTCTCCACTTTTCTCCAGGTAAGGAATAAATGAAAGAGGTTTTAAATAAATAAAGAAGCACAAATTATGGAAATCCCAAGTCTACAGCAATAATAATTTGAAAAACACACAAAACTTGCTATGATAACTTAAGGGGCTATTTTTCGAGGTAATTTGGATGCCTCAGTGCAGGGAAGCAGACAAAAAATTGTGTTACTTGCACTAATTTAGCTGCTTACATCCCTTTAAAAATCTGGCCTTCAGTCGTGTATGCTGACTGAGCTGTCAGAATACCTGCAGCCCTTCCATGCTTAGGGTATGTTATTTTTGAGTTAAATGTATGCAATAAACATATTAGGTAGGACTTTTTAGTTTGATATTGAAGATTAAATGTACTTGGAGAAAGCTCTGTCCTGACGAATAGCTTTGCTTCTTCAGACTTGAACAAATCAGTTCTACCCTTTCTTGCCTAACAGAACCTAGAATAAGTTGTTACTAGTTTGGTAAAATTCCACTCTAAAACATAAATAATACTCAGTAACCTGACCCCAGATCCACATGTAATTCCTACCAGAAATAGCATCTTATCAATCTAAGTGTTACAAGAAGCAGCAATTACAAGTGTTTTACCAAAAATGCTGCAGCAAGCAGCAGTAGCCAACAGACTGTATTAACTAATTGCATTTTTGTTGTATTTATTTTGTCTTTTTTCCTCTCTTAACTAATGAGTAAAATAGGAATGGTTTAAAAATCTATTACATAAGGAACTTTCCTGTGTCAAAATCTGCTTTTGTTTGACTCTGTGAGGATTTCAGAGATGTAAGTACTTTATGTCCACCATTTTTGTGCTGAATGCTCCTTTGTTTAACAAATGCTTCCTGGATTATGGCTGCTAACAATAAAAGCATGCTTTTCAGTTATGTTACATTTCAAGTTACTTTTTATTGTACAAAGCCTTAGCTTTATAATGCAGTTACGCGATCTATTTATATGATCCACAGAAGATGCATTCTAGATACACTTGTGTTCTTCATCCTCATTTGGAACTATAACTTTCAATATATATATTTTTCTCAAGTTCTATAGTTGCTGCACACACTGTACTTACCATATCTCATATCCTTTCCTTCTCTTTGCTTTACCCCTTTTATTCTATATTCTTTTCAGAAACTGAGTAAATGTTATGGAAGAAACCTGGACACTGGATTGAAGATCTTAATAGTTGCTGCTCTTTCAGAAGCTAGTAAGTTATCAGATTGAATATCTGCATTCTACTGTAAGCCCCCAAGATTCTTCAATATCCATTCCAAATACCTCTTTGTCAGTATCACCATAATTGTTAGCTGCTTGCACTAGTGGTACCAACCTATCTTTATATACTCGGTATAAAAATATTCAGTTGTAAAAAAGGAATTAGAACTCTTCAGATACAGGTGGTGTGTGTTTAATTTCAGCATTTTTTTCCAGCAGGAAGCTACACTTGTAGTGCTGTTTGCAAGTCTTTAACCTGATTTTACCTTTCTAAGAATGTGAGTAACAAAGTGACTAGAGAAAAAGGAAATTTCTTATTTATGCCAAATCAGATTAGAGTTGAATTGATTGTTTATTTCTAAGGCTTGTTTTAAAGGAAAGTGTTACAGGAGAGCTCTGTAGCAACCTCAGATCAGTGGAGAATAGAGACAGTAGACTGTTTTTGATTCTGGTGTTGTCTACTCAAGTTTCATTGTAGCATGAGAAGATAAAACAACTGGAACAAACTTTAGAGCACAGTGAAAAGAAGATACAACAGCTGGTAGCAGATATTAAGTCCCAGACTATTCTGGTTGCTAACATCCCTTAAAAGTATTTACCAAAAGTACCAAATGGCCATAGTGCCATGATGAATTCCAGAGAAACGTCTTAGAACTGGAATTTTCTTAACTGAAATTGCTGAGTTTACAACATAACACAAAAGCAGCTGAAGTTCATGCTGCTCTCAGAAGGAAAAGTTACAGTAGTATATTTCCCAGGACTAAACGGAACTTCTTTCTTCTTTGTGATATCATTTAGACCAACAAATTTCAAAGCCAAATCAGAAAATAGAGCCTTAATGATAATTTTAATCATGAAATTAGCAAGGTATCAATAACCTTGAGTGAGAGAGACGCAGTATCGGTTAAAATGGAAAGAATCTGGCAGTCACAGTCATTAAAGTGAGTGATGAAAAATAAACAATTGTGTTAGAGTTCAAAGTTACTAAGCGATTGTATTTAAAGGAAGAAAATCAAACTCCATGTCTTTTTGTTTGGGCATTCCAGTTACTGAACTGGCTGCAGGACTATTGCTCAGACATGTTACCCTGGGGCTTTTCTTTAGATATGTTCTCAATTTTGGTACCTTTGTTTTTAATTTAATTATGAAAGACATTTCATTTACACTAGGCAGAAAGCTCTGGCAAAAAAGAATGTGGCGACTCAGATAGAGCACCCACCTAAAGAGGTGCAGTGCAGTTCAAGTCTCTGTCTGCAGTGAGTGTCTGAGCCTGCTGCTGCTTCTGAAGAGATTCCACACATGTGACGTGTGAGCAGGTGGATGATCTGTTCTATGCGGTGGTGGAGCTCGAGGAGGAGGTGGGGAGATTAATGAATATCAGAGAGTGCAAGAGGAGATGGATTGGTCAACTAACTCTGCTGAATTTGCGAGGAAGACTGCAGGGTGATACCCCACAAATGTTAGTGGGCCCCCTCCCCTGGCCACCATCGAGAAGAGGGAGGTGATTTAAAGGAGAGAAGGAGTGGAAATAGGTCCCATCTTGGTGTCATAGGAAACCCTAATCCCGACCCACCTCAGTTCCCCAGGTGCCCTACATAGTAAGTTTGAGGTTTTGGAACTTGAAGGGAGAGGTGAGGGAGGTCCACCCATGAGGTTGTCGAGGGAGAGGCAGTCAACCCCACACCTCCAGATGGCATCTGCCAAGAAGGACACAAGGGTGACTGCTGTAGGCGGCTCCTGCTGAGAGGAATGGAGGGCCCTGCATGTCGGCTCAATCCTGCCTGCAGGGAATTGTGCTGCCTTCCTGGGGCTCCAGTCAGGGGTATTTCTAGGGAACTTCCTAGTCTGATTCATCCCTCTGATTATTATCCTTTATTTACAGTTCAGGCCTTTATTGATAGTTCTTTCTCAGCAATAAAGTCACTGAGAGAATCCTGAGGATTATCAAAAAGGATGTGAGGGGACTGGAGCAGTTAGTGATCAGAGTGGGCACACAGGCTGGAAGAAGTTGTGCAATTGCCAGCCCTTGTTCTCATGAAGGACTTCAACTTCCCTGATATATGCTGGAAATACAACACAGTGCAGAAGAAGCAGTCTAGGAGGTTTCTAGAGTGTATGGAAGATAACTTCCTGACACAGCTGGTAAGAGAACCTACTAGAAGAGGTGTCCTGCTAGACTTGCTTTTCACAGAGAAGGACTGGTGGAAGACATGGAGGTAGGAAGCTGTCTTGGATGGAGTTACTACAAATTGGTCACAAAATTCTCAATTCTTTGTGAAGTCAGGAGGGGTGGCAGCAAAACCGCTACCCTGGAGTTCTGGAGGGCAGACTTTGAACTGTTCAGGATGCTAATAGGAAGAGACACTTGGGATTCAGTCCCTCACAGAATCACAGAATCAGAATGACCCGGATTGGAAAGGACCTCAAGGATCACGAATCTCCAACCCCCCTGCCACATGCAGAGCCACCAACCTCCCCATTTAATACCAGACCAGGCTGCCCAAAGCCCCATCCAATCTGGGCTTGTACACCTCAAGGGACGGGGCATCCACAGCCTCTCTGGGCAGCCTGTTCCAGCACCTCACCACTCTCTCTCTGTAAAGAACTTCCCCCTAACATCCAACCTAAATCTTCCCTCCCTCAATTTAAAACCATTTCCCTTTGTCTTGCTGTTATCTATCTTTTCAAAGAGTTGATTCCCCTCCTGTTTATAGGCTCCCTTTAGGTACTGAAAGGCTGCAATGAAGTCACCCCGCAGCCTTCTTTTCTCCAGACTCAACAAACCCAGCTTCCTCAGCCTGTCTTCATAGGTGAGGTGCTCCAGTTCCCTGATCATTCCTGTGGCTCTCCTCTGGACCCTATCCAACAGCTCTCTGCCTTTCTTGTACTGGGGGCTCCAGACCTGGACACAGTACTCCAGATAGGGCCTCACAAAAGCAGAGCAGAGGGAGACAATCACCTCCCTGTCCCTGCTGGCCACCTCTCTTCTGATGGAGCCCAGGATACCATTTGCTTTCTGAGCTACAAGAACACACTGCTGGTCATGTTAAGCTTTCTATCTATCAAGACCCCCAGGTCATTCTCTGCAGGTCTGCTCTCAAGGACTGCTCCTTCCAATCTGTATGGATGCCTGGGATTCCTCCAGCCCAAGTGCAAAAGCTTGCACTTTGCCATGTTGAACCTCATTATGTTTACCCAGGCCCACCTTTCGACTCTGTTGCATTCCCTCTGAATGGCATCCCATCCTTCCACCGTGTCAACCAACACTCAGCCTGGTGTCATCAGCAAACTGGCTGAGAGTGCACTCGATTCCATTATCAGCTCATTATCAGCCTCCACCTGAACACAGAACCATTAATTACCACCGTCTGTCTGTAGCCTTTCAACCAATTTCTTATCCATCCAGTGGTCCACCTATCAAATCCACATCCCTTCAATTTAGAGATGAGGTTATGATGGGGGACTGTTCAAAGACCTTGCTCAAGCCCAGGTAAATGACATCAGTGGCCTTTCCCTTGTCCACCAATGCCATCACTCCATCATAGAAGGCCACCAGATTGGTTAAGCATGACCTTCCCCTGATGAAGCCATGCTGGCTGTCTTGGATCACACACTCATTCCTCATGTGATCAAGCATGCTGTCCAGGAGGATCTGATCCATGATCTTCCCAGGTACAGAGGCGAGACTCACTGGCCTGTAGTCATTCCCTCAAGATGGAAGTTTTAAAGCTGCAGAAGCAGACTGTCCTCATGTGCCACAAGATGAGCCAGCCAGAAAGAAGATCAGCATGGATGAACAGGGAGTTTTCCTGAAGTTTGAGGAGAAAAAGATAGTCTTCCTCCTGTGGAATAAGGGATGGGCTACTGGAGGAGAGCTTGAGAGTTGTTAGAATGTGCAGGGAGAAAACTAGAAAGGCAAAAGCCCAGCTTGAACTCAACTTGGCCATCAGAGTAAAAGAGAACAAAAAACATTTTTACAAATATATTAACAGTAAGAGAAGGGCTAAGGAAAATCTCCATCCTTTACTGGATGCAGTGGGGAATATGGCCATTGAGAATAAGGAAAAGACAAAGGTTGTCAGTGCCTCCTTTATGTCTGTCTTTAAAAGTCAGACTAGTTATCTTTGGGGTACTCTACCTATAACCTGGAAGTCTTGGATGGGGAGCAGAGTAAACATTCCACAATACAGGTGGAAACAGAAACCTACTATTCCACCTGGACTGCCACAAGTCCATGAGGCTAGGTGGGATCCACACGAGGGTGCTGAGAAAGCTTGTGGAGGTGATAGCCAAGCCACTTTCCATCATCTATCAGTGTTCCAAGTTAACTGGAGAGGTTCCAGAGGATTGGAGGCTTGCCAGCGTGACTCCCATCTACAAGAAGGGTCCTAAAGAGAATCCAGGGAACTATAGGCCTGTCAGCCTGACCTTGGTGTCAGGGAAGGTTATGGAGCAGATCATCTTGAGTGAGATCACACACCATGTGAGGAGCAACCAGGGCATCAGGTCTAGTCAGCATCGGTCAAAGAAGGCAGGTCCTGCTTGATCAACCTGATCTCCCTTAAGATTGAATGACTCACCCAGTGGATGAGGGAGAGATTGTTGATGTAATGTACCTAGACTTCAGCAAAGCTTTTTGATACAGTTTCCCACAGTATTCTCCTGGAGAAGCTGGCACAGGTATGCTCTTTGCTGAGTAATAAACTGGCTGGATGGCTGGGCTCAGAAAGTGATGGTGAATATAATTGAATCCAGGTGGCATCTGGTCATGAGCGGTGTTCCCCAGGAGGTGGTATTGGGGCCTGTCCTGTTCAATATCTTTATTGATGACATAGAGGGGAGGTTGTGGTGAGGTAGAAGTCAGCTCTTCTCCTACTAATGATAGGATTAGAGGGAATGGCTTTGCATTGTGCAAGAGTAAATTAAGGTTGGGCATTAGGAAATACTTCTTCTCTGAGAGAGTGGTAGGAGCTGGAACAGGCTGCCCACAGTGGTGGTGGAGTCACTGTCCCTAGAGGTGTAAAAGAAACATTTAGAAGTTGTACTGAGTGACAACATCTGATAAACGGACTGGATGATCTTACAGGTCTTTTCCAACCTTGGTGTTTCTACGATTCTGTGATTCTACGACACGTGGTAAATGTTTATAGCACTACAAATCACAGCCTGGATAAACTGTGAGTGCATCAATTCCTGTCAGGTGGGCAAATTCCCTAGGAGGGTTAGATTGCCACTTTGTAGGAAAGCATAAAGTCCTTCATTACTTTCTATCACATCAGTGGATGACAAAAAAAGGAAATGGAAACACCAATCAACGTTCCACTTTGATCAGAACGCATGGTGGGATTAGTTCTGTGGGAAAAAGTATTTTTGAAAGAGAAATTCTGGAGAATCTAAAACCACATTGTATCTGACCTCTGTACAGCATGCCAGTGAGCTGACCAAGAGTCTTACAAATGCTGCGTGTCAGTCAGAACTGCAATCTAAGCACTTTCCTTCTTCCGTCAGTGATAAAAATCCCTCAGGCTGAGCAAAGGTATGGCCTTAGCCATAACTCATCATCAGCTCAAGGAAAGAAGAGGCATGTTACTCCTTTCAGAGGAAGGTCTTCATGTATGTGCTCAGGGAACAATTTTGATTCTTGTATCATTATTTATAATTTAAAACATTAAAATATGAAGCCATACTCTGCTATCTGTATGGATAGGTTTCATCTTCACAGATAAGAGTCCCTTCTCACAGCAGTTTAAATGTAGTTCCTTTCCTAAAGGGATACCAGTTGATTCACTCCTATCTGAAAGTCTTTTTTTCAAGTCAATAGCTTCCTCAAGAACCATAACTTATTTTGTTTAAGGAGCTATTTAATCACAGTATGATAGAAAAGAATTAGGTAGACTGTGTATCATTTTAGGGCACACAAAGTGAGCTGTAGGAAGAAACACGTAAGAGAACATAAGAGAAATCCAACAGAGGAATGGCTCCTGTTTGTATGGCAGTTTAATTCTGTCACACACCAACAAGACGATATTATCTTAGAATCATAGAACCACAAAGGTTGCAGAAGATCTCCAAGATCACCCAATCCAATCATGCACCTAACCAAAATTTCCCTATTAAGCCATATCCCTTAGTACAAAATCTAGCATCCATTGGCCCTCCGGACGTTAAGGCTGCTGATACTGTATAGAATCAAACTTAGGCTTATTAGTTTTCCTCCAGAGAAAACTGCTGTCACAAAGACTTCACTGTTGAATAAATTACAGAAATTTTTATCTAATATAAGTTTATTAAAAAAAAAAAAGGAAGAATTTAAAACATTCAAAGGCCCATTTTTACAATTTTTATGTTTTTAAATATTTTTTTCTTATTTCAAAATAATTATTGCTTTGAATTTCATCTTACAGTGCTCCAAAGGATATTTAAGTTCAGTTGAAATATTTCATCTTAGTTAAAGCAGAATACTTCAGCTTATCAACTGTGATCTTTCCAGACATGTAAATTTATTCATGAATCAGAGAATTCAATTTCTGACAAGCCATAACTAAGCTTATGATAGAAAATAAGATTCATCAACTTGAATAATTAACAAGATCTATAATGTTGCAATTAGTAACTTCTGTTACTACAGAACAAGCAGCCTATAGTCATGTGAGAATTTCATAAATATACATGAAAGTAAAAGCTATTACAGAGTCAGCAACTCTCCTTCTGGAATGATAAAGCATTTTTTCAAAGCCAGTATCATCACTATGTGCTCATACTCATCTTAGAAGGCTAAAACCTGCAGCTCCATTTGACAGATTTTTCTAACAAATTGTTCCATTGAGGATCTGGAATAACAGCAGCCCAAAGTAAGCAAAGTGCACAGAACAAACAGAGCTTCCCTTCCCTGTGTACTTTACAAAGATAAATAAGAACTAAGATTCACACTTGGCAGGTATCAAGGTTATGAGTTGTCTAATGCTACACAGGCAATTTGGCAGTTATAAAGATGGGGAATGAGCCCAGTTCTGACCTGTTCTGAAAGCCCTGTCTTCCATGTAACTCATCAGAACCTATCTGAGATCTGAGGATTTGTTCAGAACAGCTTCTGTCTGATTATTGTACAACACACATATAAAAAGAGGAAATTAAAATTTTTAGATCAGCAGAATAATTGCTATCACTTCGGTCCTGATGAATCATGGAGATTAAGGATCATTGTTAAACTCTTTGACTTCAATAATATTTGAGTCAATTGCTTTTTTGCATGTTTACCCTTTATTGTAAGTGTTTTCTGATGCAAAATAGAGCCTAAGCTGTTAGCATTGCCTGCCTGCATACTAAATTTTGTAGCTGTGTAAACTTTTTTTTTTTTCCATTGTAGTTAGTTACCAAATCCAGTGGAATGGGACTTGTTCAAAGTATGTAAAGCAGTTGGATCATATTGCACTGCTTATTAACTAACATCTCATGTACACAATATAACATATGTGGGGATGTGATCCTTCAAGGAATTTGGTACAATTGAATATCATTCCTTCTTTGGAGCTGAATGTAATGAAACCTCTTTGCAACAGTTATGTGAAAGAAACACTATACCTAAAGAAATGCAAGAAGTCCTCATGATGGTTTAGAAACAAAATATATGATCTTTAGACTGTAGTTGCTTCTGCAATTTTAAACTAGCATATTATTTTTTTTATTTGACAAAGTTTCACAAGAATAAGCTAAATGTTTAGTTAACATATACAGTTTAAAAAAGACAATTATACAAAAACCAAATGCATCTATATATACAGTACAAAAACAACAAAAAACCAACAACAAAACCTGCAGCAAAACAGAAACCAAGGAAAAAGTGTAGATAATATATAAAAAAAGTATTCATGAAGAACTCAGACATCTTGAAAGTTAACCTTAGTGTTTCTGCATGTCTGTAAGTATCTTGTTTCACATGCACAAATAACTGAGCACTTTACATGTTTTCCTCTACTTAGGATAAGCAATGGTTCTGATTTCCTTCTAATACTTATCATTTAGTTCCTTTTCCATATCTCTTTGCCTCAGAAATGTTTGTTGTTAGATGAGCTCATCCCATATGTACAGACACACTACTGACTCGTTTCAACACTTGAAGAAAGAAAATCTCAAATGAAAACATTGCATAAACACAAAAGGATTTGGCAGTAGGTCTTAACTAGAGCCATGTAGCTATGAATGTATTTCAGGACACGAGGAGGACTGCTTTCCATCAATATTTGGCTTATAATTGGAACGTTTTTAAAATCATTTTCACTCCAAGTTGCTTGCAAAAAAGTGAGTGGTTTATCAGTGACCTGAGAAATAAACTAGAGCACTCATGACAACTGTTTCTCCTTAATTAAATGTAGTAGACAACACCACTTCCCAAGGAGTTAACTGGATAAATGGTATGCTATGGGGGTAGAGAGGAAAGGCAGTTGAGACACACAAATAAAAGAAATAGATATGGTAGGAGCTGTTGTCTGAACAACAACAAAAAAATAGTACTCACATTAATGTTAAAATCACATAAAGGTTTTCAGATATATGTGAGAGCTACGGAAAAAAGAAATAGCATTTCCTAAGCCTTGAATTAAAAATAATAATAAAAAAAAGTTGTTCATTTTTAAAGATTTTTCTCATTGGAAGGAGTTATTTGTACAAGGATGCAGATAGTCTTGCACTTTACTATGTTTTGGTTTTCTAAAAAAACATAATAAATCATGAGTATATCTCAACTGTGAGAAAACAGAATAAAAGCAACACAGGAAGGAAGAAGGGACCCAAAAATTTATTTGTTCTTCTCCATGACGTGTGTAAAATGAACTTTTTATATATAAAAGGCCAAATTCATATTGTTGTACTTCCGTACACCACTGATGATATGTATTTTGCTACATTATTTATTCATATATATTTATTTCTATTAAAAGAAATAGATCTTGACACTAAGAGTTCCAAAGCTGATGCAAAATCATCCCTTTTTATTTTCTGTTCTCTGGACCCAGTTCATAGAGAACAGGAAATATAGTATGTATGTAACTTCGATACAGCAACAGTACTTTTACTGGGTTATGTGTCTTTTTTCGGTGGACCTCATCTTCCTGCTCCAGAAGAATTTCTCATAAGCCTCCCGAGAACAGGGGAAGACTCTGACGACTTAGCTATCCTGCCCAGCATCACTGGAGATCGAGCCTGCATAATCTGCAGCGCTGGCCTGTGAGCTCCAGTTAAGCTCAGGGTCAGCTGCCCTGCACCTCATCTGAGTTAAATCTCACCAGGCCTATGCTCAGGCCTTTCCTGGACTTTATTTATTACCTCGACTCATAACCTTTCAGTTGTCCAACCATCAATCTAACACCACCCACTAACCATGTCCCTCAGTATCCACGCATTCCTTGAGCACCTCCAGGATTGGTGAGTTAACCACCTCCTTGGAGAGCCTCCTTTGACATTACCTGACAACTCTTTTGGACAAGAAATTTTTCTTAATATCTAACATGAACCTCCCCAGAGCAACTAGAGGCCATTCCCTCTAGTCCTATCACTGTTACCTGAGAGATCAACATCCACATCCCCACAAACTCCCTTCACATGCTTGTAGAAAGCTATAAAGCCTCCCCCGAGCCTCCTCTTCTCCAGACTTAACAATCCCTGTTCTCTCAGCTGCCCCTCACAAGACTTGTGCTCCAGACCCCTCTCCTATTTCACTGCCCTTCTCTGGAAACACATCAGGGCCTCCATTTCTTACTTGTAGTGAAGGGCCCAAAACAGTACTCGAGGTGCAGCCTCCCTATAGCTGAGTACAGAGGGAGGATCACTTCCCTGGTCCTGTTCAGTACGTTATTTCTGATACAAGCCAGGATGCCATTGGCCTTCTTGGCCACCTGGGCACACTGCTGGCTCATGTTCAGCCAAGCATCAACCAAATGCACCACCCTCCATGCAGCTTTCTAGCCAACCATATGTCATTCTAGTAATTGCTGAAGGAAAACAAAGCGGTAGCCTCAGAGACAGCAATCTAATTTGGAAATAGTACAGCAAAAGAGACGCATTTTTGCATGACTTTGCCTTCTTTGGTTAAGGAAGTTGAATCTTAAGTTTTTAGCCTTCCTTAAGTAATGGGTGAGGAAAGACTACAGGAGGAGGAGGTAATAGCCACCTTAGACAACAGAAACAATACATACTTCATCTCAAAGGAGGTAAATGTTAACCAAGTCTAAAATAAAAGATATTCATACTGATGTTCTAAAAAGCAAGAAATTGCAAAACAGCATTTTAAGAAAGCTTTTTTTTCCTCTTCAAATCTTTCTTGTCATTAAATCTAACTGGGCAGATTGAAACAAAAGCTAGCATCTTATTTCCACAGCCATGGTGGAAATGGTGGATTTGGCGGAAATGAAAAAGAGCACCTCTGATATAAATTTACATGATGTATTTGAAATACAGGAGGGCTGGTGTTCATGTGAATTTCAGGACTCATTTGAGAGCTGGCCAGGTAAATTCTTGAATGCAGGCTCTCTCCCACCCTATTTCTAACTTGTTTGAAGGAGCTGAATGCCCTTCTGCTTGTGTTTGCAATAATTTTCTGTAAGCATCCTCTCCGTACTGTTCTGTGTTCAATGTGGCACAATGTTCTGTGTTCTATGTGGTACTGCTTAAGTCATAGCTGATGCATGCATACTTTAGGCAGATTTATGGCACCTTTTCCTTCAATTATCATCTGAGAAAGTTACAGTTTTATTTCTTAGCCACCGAAATAACTGAAGATGTGGTTAGAAGCCTTATGGAGACCTCCATAAGCTAATGACTTTAATTTTAAATGAATTAGATGTACAGAGGATTTTGAAATTTCTGAACAGGCATCTAAGTGTTTAGGTATCCTAATACTTTTCAACATCAGTACCTTAATGTAGACTTTCAAGGATACCTTCCCATTAAGAAATAAACCTCCTTTGTAGAAAAAAAACATTTTTTTTCTGCCATTTACTTACTGCACATACTTACTAATTTAAACAGCAAATCAGTCATTTCAAGCTACAGCATAGAGAAAATAAGCTATTATAAGTGCTACAATCTCTGTCAGTTTTTATAATACATAAAAAGTATATTCCTCATAGGTAGTTTAACATCAAAGTATTTAAGTATACCTATCAAATGCAACTGATTAAAACTGATGTGTACTGGTCAGCAATGGTCTTGCAATTCACAGGGCATCTCACCTCCCTGTATACTTCCCCCGCCATGAATTTTATGAAGTTTCACTTCTGGTATATTTTGTATTTCAGAATTACAGACAGCAAAGGAATATTAACAGTACTTGGATTGTTTCCCAGTTCATACTAAACTATACTTGAAGTTATTTTCAATTCTGTCATTAGTGCCATGCAGTTCAATTGCACACAACAGAGTCAATTAAGAAACTCTTCTCTTGGCTATGTGTCTTACAAGGCAATGGTTCCCTCTTACTTCTTTGCCCAAAACATGAGAATTTCCATGCCGCTTTCCTCCTCGGAGGGCCACCCCATCTCACATGCTGACAGTTAATACACATTCACTGTGTGAATATGTACTAACCCTATAGAGAATGAGGCCAAATCCTTTGACCTTTCCTTTACCTTTCACAGCAGCTGTGTTCCACTGACTATGGATAGACTTGCCTCACCATGCTCTGCACAACTTTGTGGGAAATCACTTTTAAAGGGCAGCATTTAGAAGTGCTTACTCATTAACTTCTCAAACAGTCACAATTCAGGAATCAACTCTGCTAGCCATGACTTTAAATATAAACATTTGTGATTATTTCCCTACTCTCTGCCCTTCCCCCCATCCTATCCCTGACTTTTACAAAAAAAAATTTGGTGGCACGATATGAAGTCAGCAGCTACCTCACACTGATATCTGCACATGGTTTTAAACTTTCCATACTGAATAGGACATAAAGGACTGGAAGAGGTTCATGGGAAGATAAGCAGATGATCAGTGAGCAAGAGTGTTGTGGAAGAAGAGGGAATATGTGCACTGAATCTCTGCCTTTTGGAGAAGAATGAGGAGGATCAAGAGAGGTAAAAAAAATCATTAGTGACAGGAAAGAGGTGTACAGTGAATGGCTGTTCACTGACTCTTGCCTCAGGAAGCGAGAAATTATTACATATATCATCTACTCAAAAAGGGACCATGCAAATTCAGTGGAAAAAAAAGACCAGCATAGACTGCTTTGACTCAGGTAGTTCTTGGAATGCCAGTTTCTGGAGGTTATGACTTTTCTGGGGAAGTGTTATTTGAAAGTGATGTTAGTGTTCCCTCTTCTTATTTTCGGCATCCGGTCTTGACACCTACTTATTGCACCCTCTTCCCTACTCTGGTTGTTTTCAGGCATCTCTGTGCATTTTGAAAAGAGACCAGTGACATCACTTGTTGCTGTCATTTTTAAAAATGTTTGCAATCATCAGATATTGTCATGCTGGTACACTAAGAGTGTACTACATTGTACACTCCAAACAAGGGGGGTTACTAAAGCACAGGCTTGATTCATTCTGGCTTTTTGGTATTGGCCACCCTTATCCCCCAGGATAATCAGGAAGTCCATATTTCTCTTCCCCCTTTTGCCACATTGCAACTATACTCTCAACTGCTTAACGCTTATTTAGCTAAATCGGTGGGGTAAATCTCACAGACAAGGCTTGTTAGTTGCATAAGAGCTTTTCTTTACAATAAAATAAAATGAATTTATTTAGCATTTCTTTTTCTAACACATTTCAGGGACATTTGAAGAATTCCACGCACGTAGTCATTTCTGTTAATGTAGTACACAAAGGTTAGCTCCTGTTTGCAGATAGGATGCAGCCAGAATGTGTTTCCTCATGTCTCCTTCACAGCTTCCCACTCAGTCCTATTAACTTGTCATTTATTGACCTATTGTCCATAGTAATTTAATCTGCCAAGGAATTGTACTGAGTAGCTCTACAGTGAACTAGGAGGGCTCTGTGTCTGAACAGTTTTCAGCAGAAAGTTCTGCCTGTTGCTGGCACTGTTTTCAGCTGAGTACTTAAGCGCCGCCCAGGGCTTGAGGGGCAGAGGAAGGGCCTGAGGGCTGAATCCAATAGAGCAGCAGCTGCAGAAACACAGACCTGAGATATCTTACTATACGGAGCCCTGAGCACTGAATACTGTACAAACTCATCAAGAGGCAGAGTGCAAACCCACAGTGGCAGTACTATGATTCCTACTGAATCTCCCCGCAAAATGCTTAGGGGAGATTTCTCAGACTGAGTTTGATGTGGCTGGATAGGGTGTAGGCATTTCAGGCAGAATATATGCACACCAATAAGCTGTCACGTACACAGAACTACAGCCTAACTATATAGTAAAAGGGAAATTCACTTACCTGAAGTTTAGTGCTTTGATGATTTAGCACAGCAGTGAATCCTACTTTTAATGTTATGTAAGTTTTGTGCAACTCCTCAGTTGGTGCTTTCACATTATGCAAACTTTATTTGCCATATACAAACACAGCAATCAAACTGACCACTTTCATCTCCCAAAGATATGAGGAAAAAAACACAGCGACTAACTGACTTTAAAGGGCAAGCCAATCACTTTAGTTGCTGCTGGGAAAGCCAGAAAAGCCTTCTTACAGTCTTTTTTCTGTACAGGATGAGTTATTTTTTCATATTCCTGTGAGGTAATTAAACAGTAGCAGCCTTCTTTTTATACATGTAATGAGAGGGGCACAAAGAAATTTCCAAGACTGAAAACAAGCTCCAGAGTTCTGACTTTGCCCTGCTCAGGCTAGCAAGGAACGCTGAAAAACTTTCTCACATGCAGATTATTCTGTTCCTTTGAAACAGAAATCTAAATAAACACAGCGAAGCTGCACCACCATTTATAGGTGCCGTTTTGTGATTCTAAAAGTAGCTGCAAGCAGAGACTTTAATGCAAGCGTACTCCCTACAGGACAGAAGCAGAATTCCTACGGTGTCCTCACAAATTATATTGTGCCTCTGAGTAACCTCCTCTGCTGCGGGAACTCTTTCTCAGCCTTGCTGCGCTGTTGAGATACCCAGTCATGGGAAACTGTGATTAAAACCCTCCTCCTAACACACTGTGGGAAGAGTCCTTTCAGGCGCTGCCATGGCTACGATACATAGGCCAAAGTCATTGTTTGTTATGGTCGTAGCTGTGCGGAGCCTGTTTCTTTTTTTCAAACCAACAGCTGTTGCGTATCAGTGAAATTAAATTGTTTGAGGCAGATATATAGCATAGGATTATTCTAATTCAAGTGAATCATGCTGGAAAGCCATATCTCAGTACTGAATGGAGATATTTTTGTCTTCTCCGTGGGCCAGTCTCCAATCTCCATTATCACGATCTTTGAAATACAGAGCAATGCCTTTAATTATTTTGCACCATTAATGAGATCAGCTTGTGTCACTGTAGTTGATGCTTCATCTACTTACTGGTGTAGTACAATTTTATATGGATAATTTGAAACAAGCTGCTTATTAGAGAAGTGATTTAATTGCACACAATTGCAAGTTTGCCATGTTTTAGAGATGCCTTCTCTAAAACCAATGTCATTGCTGTCAATCTGTACATGTGCTTCATTTAAGTCGTATTATCCTCTGACTTAATCAGATTTATTCTGGGTGGATCTGGTAGAAAGCATTCACAAGCAGTTTACAAAACAAGATCAACAAAGAGCCACAGCATAAGAAATAATAACTCTACTCTTTCTAACTCTAAGGCTGATTTAGCTACTTTTGTTGATATTTCCAATATAAATATGTTTCTTTAAAGTATCTGAATGACAAGAAAATCTATTACATATGTCAAATGAGGCTTCTATACTAAGGACCAGTTACAGGCATCTGGTTAAAGCAGAGCTTAAAACGCAAGGACTTTGTGCAGTGCTATTCTTCTTCTACTCAGGCCATAGCGGAGGTGAACACAGTTCCTTGTGTACATTAATGCAGATTCTGCTTTGCTTTCTTGTAAGTGATGAGTGGCTTGCTTCTCATATTGGTTAATGTTGATGCAGCAATCCAAAAAGGTTTTAAGAGAGGACAGAAACTCAGGCTGTGAATGCAGTAATACTGGGTAAGACACAAATTTTGGGTTAGTTCTTCCTAATCATAAAACCAAGAACTGAAATATAAAAAACCCAGTCATGCAATTCTTCTGTTATTTATTTATTTGCTGTTCCTGAAAGCTGCTTTTCATTTGTATCTTTCTGAAACAAATAATGATAGTTATGACAAATATTTATCACAAAAGAGGAATATTGCCAACGTGTCTATTTCTCTGCAGAGAATTTTCAGTGTTTCTGCATTTGGCTTTGGAAATGGTGTATGACAACATATTTTGCATCTCTAGATCAAATATCATGAGACAACATCCACTTCTGTGTGTATATATATATATGCATGCATCTAATCAAAACTGTGCTTATTGTCCATTTAATGGGGACAATCTTCTAATACATGTTCTCAAATGCATCTGTGACCTTAGTAAAACCTTACAGCTCTTTATTTTCCATCGTTTCCTTCCCAGCATTGTTGGCAGTACGTCAAGTGAACAGACAGAATCTCTATCTTGATATATGCTGAAAGTTTTATTAAGTACATCATTTTTCCAGGCTTGAATTAGTGCTTAGTTTCAAAAAAAAGCATATGAAGTAGAATTCTTCAGAAAGAATCTCTGAAAATTAATTCTCCCTTTAGTCTTAAGTCTTTGCACATTATAGTATTTCTGAAGATTTATTGGGAGGGAGAAAATCAAGTGACAAATTCTTGGGTAAAATTATTTACAGGAAGATAGGAAATGAGTCAGGACGTCAGGAAAAAGTAGCTGTCTTACAGGCATCTGAAAAAATGTCCAAATCTTTTTTTTTTTTTTTTTTTTTTTTTTTTTTCAGATGGACAGAGGAAGGGGAAATATATCAATAGGAGTTACAAATCACAAGTTCCCAGCTTCCTTCTTAGCTGCATACCAGCTTTGTCTTAAATTTTTTGTGCTAGGCACCAGAGGGTGAAGCAGGCAAAGAAGAGAATTTATTTGGCTTTATTCTGTGTATTAACAGAGGCTTGATACAGATATCACATAGAATTGGAGTAAGATCTGCTCCAAAAATTCTTAAAAATATCAATAGTACTATAAAAATGGTTTCTGAAAGCTGCTGCAGAAATTTTTATATGTTATGCAGAATGCATTTTCACATGCTAAGTAGAAAAAGAGTAGCAGAGACTACAGCAGGAATTCAAGAGATTAATGAAAAAAATGTTTACTTATTTCTAGGTTTCCTTTTGCTAAATAAAACACAGAAAACATGCAGAATTAAAAGCGTGGGCTGAATAGGAGTAAGTTTGAGATTTAGAGAAACTACAACCATATAACTCTTCCATTTTATCTAAGGAAAGTATCAGCACAATCACAAGTAGTATAGTTTAACCTTAGATATCTATTTCAAAGAAGTGGCATTCTATCTGAGGGAACGAAGATTTCAATGGCATCATCCGGTACATTCTTTTGGGATGACTTGCTATTCACATGTGGCAGTGTATGAGATGGATGTCTTCCTGCAGTCTGAACTCTCTCTTTGGTGTCTGAGAGACACTGAAAAGCGTGTGAGACTCCAGCGAAGACCCAAGCGGAAAGGTAACTTTCTAGTCACATGTTTCAGCTGAATGAAGGACAGGGCTGTGGTAGTTTCACACAGATGGGCAGCTGAGCTCCACAACGCTGCTCACACATCGACCCTCCTTAAAAGAAGAGGAGGATAAAGTATGATTGAAAAGTTCTCAAGGGTCGGGATAATGTCAAGAAGATCATTCACCAGTTACTGTCACTGGCAAAACAGACTTCTTGTGAGGAGATGATTGTAGTTTTATTGGCTCTGAATAACAGCAGTGAGGACTAAAAGCAAAGTAAACCCACCTCTGCACCTGCACCTTCTTCTCTCGTGTTTGCAGGGAAACAGGTAACGGGAGCTGCAGTCAATCCATAATGCTTTGCCTCTGCCCTCCTTTATGGTCCCTCTCTACCCTTTGCTCCATGTGAGTCACTACCATGGATGCTGCCCTACCCAACAGATCCTGTGTGGGTTTCCCACAGGCTGCAGCTCTCCAAAGACTGACCTAGCACACTGACACCACATGGTCTACCCTTCAGGCACTGCTCCACATGGGTCCCAATGGGCGGCAGCCCCCCCAGCCCTCCAACCCCACCATGATCTCCTTCCTGAGGCTGCAGCTCCCGCCCGGGGCTGCTCTGTGGGGGTACCCACGGGCTGTGCCTCCTCCTGGCCCCATGTGCTGCTCCGCGGGCTCTTTTGTGGCTGCTTGGGGAGATCTGCTTCAAACAGTGCCCATGTGCTGCAGGGACAGCCTGCTCCTACCACATTTGTTCATGCTTCCAAGTTTTACTCTCGCAGTTGGAGTACAGCAATATGGAAAAGTTGGTCAGTTTCCAAGTGGAGAAGCTTGCACGCTGTAGAAAATAACTGCTTTTAAGGCCTTTTCCAAGGTTTGGAAGATAGAAAGGATTTTTTTTTTTTGTTTCAATCAAATTATTAGAATTTGCCTGAATAGTTGTTCCTTTAACATTACTATGTCCAGTCCAACATCTTTATTTCCTTTTTAGCAGGTCAACTTACTGCTCCACAGACCATAAATCTGTTCAGCTAAATCAGTGGAGAAACGTATTTCTCGTAGCCCCAGGAGAACACCCGTATCTGCATCTCTAGACCATTATTTTCTACATAGCAAGCTTTTTGAAAAGCTGATGATTGACTGACCATTTAATTACTGGGTGAAATGGAGGAAGAAAGCCCTACTGAACAGACTGTAAGTTTGTTCACACAGATTGAGCATGGATTAAGATATATTTGGAATAAGAACAGCACATCAATCATATCTCTCTTAGAGAGGTCTTTTCCCCAGAGCGCCTATAATTTATTTTTATTGTAATCCTCACGTACACACATGTCAGCAAAAGCAGTTAGCTCAAAGGGCAGTCTAGGCTTTGAAGAACAGTACATACCTAACATACTAAGAAAAATATACACAGATGAGTAATTAATTCTTTTTTCCACACAGCTTTTCTTAGATTAAATTACTAAGAGCTTATTTGCTTCTCCTCTCTGAAAGCAATACCAACTCAGTTATTGCACATTTAAATTCAGAGCTTCTCATGCCTAAAAATCCCTGACTTTGACTGTGGCAGAATAACACTCTTCTATTGTGTCATTATACATGATCACAATTTTTCAAAACAAGCAGAAAATAACCTAAGTAATCCTCTGCACTTTATGTAGTTGCAGTCTTTTCAAGACTGCAGAAAAGTATTTTAGTTATTCAGCCTGTACTTCAGACAGTTTCTGTCTCCTTAGAGATACTATTCATTGAAAATAAGTACTTGAACTTATGACGAAGTCAAAACAGTTCATCAGTTTAATATATAATTTTCAGGTTGGGTAGTGATGAAAAACTGAATAGCCATCTAGTATTGTTGCAGTGCCACTTGGTGTGAGACCTTGTGCCCTTGTGCATAATTTGCTGCCTATGCTTGAAATGATATGGCACATGCAGAAAGATCAATCTTCTCCTAAACAGTCCTCTAGTAGTCTTGTGATTTTAGGACTTATTTAAAAGTGATTTAATCACCTTCCAAGGTGCTAATTGCTCTTGTGAGTTTTCACTATGACTATTTCTTTAATTACTATTAATGACCTTCCTGGTGGTTGTTTGTAAATGTTGGTTACAGCTAAAATTCATTTGGAATTTTCAGCTTTATGAGATTTAAAATGTAAATTTTCAGCATTCTTAGCACATAGCTATGTCTACCTGAATGCTTATAATATTTGTTACCTGTGAAAATCAAGACCTATTACAGAAGTTAATGTTCAAGTTTGCTGTGGATCAGACTTTTAAGTTTAGTTCCCAGAATGCAAGAAATGCAGAGTACCTGTCTGGGGTGATATGACTTGGCCAGTACTGCATATCATTTTCACAAAAGAGGCAAAAATAAAACCTAATTATTCCAAATTATGTTTAGCTTTGAATTGAATTTAGAGAGTCCTGCTGTTTGGCAAGATATTCATTACTGGAATGTATTTGAAAATATTGACAACTAAATTTACTGTCTAGGGATTATTGGCAATGCATATTAGTTCAAAAATTTAGCTTGAATACATTTACTTAAGCCAACACCTCTACTTCTATGATGTATGATTCCCAAATACAGAAAATACTGGTTTTATTTGTACTTGTATGCAAATGTGATTGTATGAAGCCAAAGTCCTTGCCTCTGAAATACCTACCTACATCAATTATTTTAGCAACTCTGCTCCTAAAACTGATGTAATAGATTACATTGTTCTTTCAGCTATGCAGCTGAAAGACCAATATTCCCATTACTTCATAATTTAATTATTATGAAGGAGAAAGAAATAAAAGAATCAGCTTATCAACAAATGCAGTCAAGAATTTGGCCATGCCAAGTTTTTCTTACCACCACTTGGTCCTTCAGGCTTTCAGGCTAAAAGATTGAGCAAAATGGGCACAGACTTCATTTTAAGAGTCAGTTACTGTTGAAATTTCTCTTCAACAGACGTTACTTCATTCCCTGAATTCTCACCAAGTTGAAACCTGTAAGCCAAATCAGGATCAAATCTCTGTTTTTCAAGTCCATTTGGTCTATTATGTGTACCATTTATGATGTTCATTGTGATAACTTCTGCTTAGGTAGTCCTTCAAAATTGGACAGTTTCCACATATAAATGTATTTCAGCTAAAAGTGCTATGGATGCCAGACTCTTTCAGTCTTTGAATCCACAGCACATCCAGTTTTCCCACTGTCATTTTGTCCTGGTTTCAGCTGGAATAGAGTTGGTTTTCTTCATCAAGTCTGGTACGATGCTGTGTTTTGGCTTCAGGAGAAGGATGGTGCTGACAGCACAGTGATGTTTCTTTCAGCTGTCACTGAGCAGTGCTGCACAGAGCCAAGGCTGTTCTGCTTTCTCGTACCGTCTGCAGAGAGGGGCTAAGGGGGCACGGGGAGCTGGGAGGAGACAGAAGCGGGACAGCTGGCCCAAATGGCCAGGGATGTTCCATGCCATATGGCGTCCTGTGGAAAAGCTGTAACGCTGAGGGGAATTGGCTGTGGGGGGCAGCCACTGCGTGGAGACTGGCTGGGCATCAGTCAGTGCATAGTGAGAAATTGCCGACCAAAATATTTATTGTATCATTATCACTAGTATTGTTATTTTCCTTTTCCTTTTCTGCCATAGTAAATTGCTTTTAATCTCAACACGAGCTCTACTTTGCTACTTTTCCAATTCACTCTCCTATCCCACAACACATTTAAAAGCTAGGGAGCTATGTAAGCCAGCTAGTGACTACCACAACTCTACACAGCATAAATGTGGTTCTGAGTCGGGAAGTGGGAAGTGGGCTATATACTATAATTCTTACTGACATCAAGAAGTACAAATATAGCTTCTGGTTAGTTATTGCATTTTTTTAATGTGACAGTAGCATTTGAGGACTTCTGTCTGTGCACAGGAATTCTTATGGTTCAACCTTAGATAATATACAGCGAGAGTGTAACTAGCAGAACCATTAAGAGAAGTTCAAGAAGTCTTAGCAAAGATTTGATATCGAATTGTTTTATAGCCGGCTGCTGAATATCTTAAGGTACTTATGTTGTTCCAAATAGCTTAATTATTTTTTCACTTCACATTTCTGCCAGTATATAACCATGTGCGCAAACTTTGCTAATACAGTAGCACACACAGAAGCCCGGACTGCATCATTGCTACATTGCAGAGCTGTAAGAGGCCTTCTCTTGTCAGCAGTGACTGTCAAAGAAACTAAGCTGTTTGACAGATAACTAATAAAAAAATGCTTAACTATGCTTGTTACTAGAATTTCCCAAAACACTGAAGGCAGTTTTAGAAGCTTGCTGTAGTAATGATAGTACTGTATGAGTTCTGCGATATATGCGAGCAGATGTCTCCCATGTGACTGTGGTAGGTTGACTGGAGCATGACAGTTTCATTTCTCATGCAAGGTAAGCCAGGAAAATGCAGATGGTAAAAATATATATTAAAACAATAATAATAATAGTAAAAAAATCCCTAGAGCTTTTTTTGAGCTTCCGCCCATTTAAGGAGAAAGTAACTGGCAACATGAAGTTCCCACAAAGTGAAAACATCAAATAAACAGACTCTGTGATTCACAAGAGATGTGGCTTTATGTTTCATTACATTTTCATCTTCTCTTAGGTCCACAAGCCATTGCGCTTTTGGAAATATGATGCTCTAAGACTCAAAAAGGAAACGTAATTCTTGACCTCTAATGCAGGAAGTGATTAGAGTGGCATTTGCTTTCAGCAACAAAGCACTGGGTTAAGCATGGCCTAGATTAATAGCGCAAATCATCTGCTCCAGTTGGAAGAGTTAAGCTTTAGCCTGCAAATAACTGAGCACATTTTCAACATAAAAGAGTCTTGGATTGCATTAATTAATTCATGAGACCTCGGCTGAAGAGAATGTGTCCTGTTGATGATGTCTTGGATGGGAACAGTGGCTTCCTTTCATGGACATATTAACTTCCCAAGTATCAGCACTGTGAGGTTTGTTACTGAGGACACAATAGATGGCACACAGCCGAGTGAGGTACACCCAGGCAGCCAGTCACTTGCAATTAATGTACAGACCCCTGTGAATCAAGTTGTTCAGTCGGCCTTCTTCAGAAAGGGAGAGAAGGGCATCCTCCAAGGTCCTGGTTCCAGCTAACATCCAATCTAACTTCTCTTTCAAGTGGCACAGAACAAGTACGTCAAGCTGTGGTTTTGTTCATTTCTAGAAAACATGCTATGTTTTGTGATAAATAATTGCGCAAGATGTTTGAAAATTGGAAGTTTTAGTAGGTTTTCTTTCTTTCTTTTTTTTTTTTTTGTAGTTTTATAGAAATCAAATTATTTGTCAGAAATATTTTTTCATTGACAAATGAGATATTTTTGAAAATAAACTCAAAATTAGTTTTCATATACATTTTCCTTCTTTTCATCCAGTCCTGTTGTTCTTTTCCATAGAATAAAGGCAATGTAATTTAATATTTATTTGTTTTTTTCCTTGTTTCTATTTGTGTTCATCTGTGTGAAAGTTTTGAAAAGTGTTGTGAAAAAGAAAATGGATTATTTGGATGTTTTTCCTCTGATTTTCATATTTTTATAGTTTGGGGCCTACCTATTTTGCCAGACTCAGTTGCAAAACGAGAAAAAAAGAAAGAAAGAAAGAAAGAAAAAAAGAATAATAGAGAGAAAATTTAATTTGAATGAAAACAACGATAGTACATGAGGTGTACTGTAAACTACAGCACCATTTTGCTGGACCTCAAGACACTTGAGATAAATGTTGCCCTGATTTGCAAAAAGGAGGGTTCTTCAGTGTCATCCCTAGAGATGGTGACAACACTGATGGAGGTCCCTGTCAAACAGACTGTTACTTTGGAGTTCCACTCTGTCTGGAATGCTTCAAAACTGCAGTCCTAGTACACCACAGTATCTTGTTTTGTTCTATTGAGTTTCTTGGTTTTGATTTTCAGTTCCTATCTGTTCTGTGCTGAAGCCTTAGATGTTCAAGCTCTATGCCTATTTTCAGTGCTTTTCTTTTAAATTTTTGTTCTGTAATTAGAAAAAAATATTTTTGAAATAAAAATGAAATTGGTAGATAAATACCATTCAGGAAGTACTCCTGGCTTGCTATATAAATCATGAACGTAGTGGCTACTCCTGGCCTATTTGGTATATACATGGCTATAGAAATGCTCTGTAGTTTATGGTGCCTTGCAGATTTCTGCACTTTTTTTCCAGAATGCCATCTCTTGGTGCACCTGTGCCACAAAACACAGGCTCCCTCCAAGTTGAGCAGAAGCCCACCTCAGACAGCTCCTCCTTCAACCCACATGGGTGTAGAAGCATAGGATAGTCTGCAAGTCCAATCTGCCATTTTTACTGTGTGTGTGTGTGTGTTTGGGTCTGTGTATGTGTGTGTAGTAAAAACAGGCAGAGCAGGGATAACTCATACATTTCCTAAAGTGCTTCAAATTCCTCTCCAAAGATTATCATTTTTACAGCATCCTACAAAGATAGAAATGGTTTCCTTCACATTATTTGGTATGATGAAGTGAACATCTGACTAAAGGTATTTTTCTCTAAGTAGCGGGGAACAAGGTCCTTAATGTTCATTATGTGCATAATGTTGAAAAGACAGAAAGCACTTTTCTATTAACATCTCAGCGCACCTATTGGAAATCCTGTCTGATGCCTTAAACTCACATTTCATATGTGCTGAATAGTTATCAGTTTTTTTTCTTTCCTTTAAAGTCCTTATACAAAAGACAGAATTTTTTAGCCTCAAATATTAAGAGTGGTTGCCTGTCTGACTAAGCACGCTAGTAACCGCTGATAGAAGGCATATCAGAGCAGAAAAGTGTCAGGGCTTTATCTTACAAGCCACCTGTTTCAGAAACTGTCAGCCACCAGCCTTTTGAACCTACTTCATTAAGTCGTGGAACTGAGAAGGAAAAGGAGCTGGGGGAGGACAGATAGATTTCAAGGAAAAGTTCCAAAAACAAACTGCAGTTTCCTTCCAATCTAGGGAGTACCCCAGCACAGTCCCTGCCTGAAACAAAGGGCCTATCCTTGAGTGAGGAGGGAGGAAGGGTGAGGCTGAATATTGTGCTAAAAAGGGTATGTTAGTTCCACATAGGAGTTTGTTATAGCACTGTCCTGAAACACAGTCAATCCTGCCATCAATAGCAACAAGACTAGTTTGTTTCAAATGGGATATACCACTTCCTAAAACAGTTTTTAACTTTTGTATATTCTCCTTTGCACTATCTCAATTAGCCAGTTAACCTGTGAGAGTAATTACAAAGGATCCCAGTTTTCAACTTAAGCCTCTTTGACAGCAATTTTGAGGATACATTATAAGACAGAATGCAAATCGATTATGTATACATATATACACACACAAACATATATAAAGTAACTACTGGAAAATTCTGTCTCTAAAACTTAACTTTAGAGTCTGAATTCCAAAAGTTTAGGGTCTGAATTCCAAATAACTCCACACTAAATATCAGAACTGTTCAATTAAGTGAGGTGAAGGCTTCTAAGTTGTCACAGTTGCTGTTCAGGTGGAATCATTATCACTGTTCTATGATGTCAGTATTTATCTCATACAGCAGAAAGCTAAGGTCATTCTATGAAAAACATGTCTAGTAGCATGAAATTATGGAATATGGAAATACTAATACTGTGGGCTAACATCATTGTTCACAGAGCTTCTTGTGGGTCAGGCCTGAAAGCCACAAGCATTACCTTACTCTCACTTTTTTTCTGGCACAAGTTAAGAAGTGTATGTGTATTGGAGTACTTCTGGTGCTTTTTGCTTTCTCATTCTGGTTACATGGTTACATGAATGGAAAAGCATTTACTTTTCTGTAGTGTTTTTTCTTATCCTTTTTTTTTTTTTTTTTTTTTTTTGGTTCTTGTTTAGGTCCTTATTAGCCTACAGTAATATATGCAGCTTCAAAAAGCTCAAAGAAGTACGGTATTTGGAATCAAGGACAAGAAATAGGATCAACCTATTTGCTTATATTGCTGTTGTTAATGTATAAGAAATCTTGCTGGCTTTAGACTTACCTCAGTAAGCAGTTTGATAAAGTAAGAAATAGTATCTTAAGGACACTTGTACTGTTTATGGGAGAATAAATGCTATGAGGCACAGCGAAGACCTTAAAAAGCAGCTCTGGCATGTTATGATTGTATTTCATGTTTGCGTCACTTTGGTTGTCACAGACTCAGAAAAGCCAGACAAACTGAGTCATCCTGGACGATATCCAAAGCCTCCCACATACAACCTGGAAAAGACTGTCCTCTTTTAAACTACGTATATATCTTAAATATTCTACTGATTTTCTGAAAAGTTACTTTTTGATATTCTTATATTTTCATGTTGCAAGAACCTGACTGTAGATAGCATATCATGTACCGATTTCTACTGTTTTTTTCTAGTAATAGTTTAAAATCCTTAAAACAGATAAAAAGCATCTGTTCAAGAACATATCAATTACTAATAACAATAAGGAACACATGACTGCTATGCTGGCACATGGTGAATTACACGTTTCCGTAGACTGAAATTCAACTTCCATTGTAAGTCCTAGCGAGTATGAATAAAATGTTCTCAAAGTACTTCATACATCTAAGAGCTGCTATGGAGGTACAACTACATCTGCCTTGCAACTTCCTATCAGCAACTTCCCATAAGTGGGGGGGAGATTTACAAAGAAACTTTGGAACTCAAGGGACATTCAGTATAAATGACCTACTACTGCAGCAGACGTTGTGCGATGCTAAAAAAGCATCATTTGGGTTTTTAGATCAAATCTACTGAATGCTATGACCTGTTACATCTTTACTGTTCCTGGGAAAGTTGCTTCTGACCTTCCAGTAGATTTTTGTAAAATTAGGAACAGAGGCTTTATTTGTGTGTTTTCCTTCTACCACAGACAGCAAACCCTTCACGTGAAACCATCTGACGGGGAGCTGATCTGGGTAGCACCAAGGAAGGCAAACTTTATAACCATACACTTATTGTCTCCTTGATGGGAACTATCAAATCTTAGACTATCTTGTCACTGAAGGAAATTGAGTCAAGTTTAAATGTCATATGCTTGGGTTTGCTGTTTTGATATTCAGAGTATGTTCAAGAGAAGTACTGAGAACACCAGCCTTATCAGTACTGCACCAATGTTCACACATGTTGTTTCCTGTGCTGGCCTCTAAATAAAAGGGGCTTTTATTCTATCTAGAAGACAGCGGAGCACCACAACAGTTTATGAACTGCTGGATTCTTTAAAAATTATACTGGCAAATATTTAAGTGTGGAAAATGCTTGTTTTAGAAACTTGTTTGCCCGCCTACCAGATTCTCATAATCTCTCTTTTAATTGCTGTGTATTTATTGCGTTCTGACAAAAAGTTGCCAAACATGCTTCTGATGATTGCAGACATTCAAACACATTTAGATAGCACTTGCCTTAAGCAATCGGTGCTGTGAAAGCAATCCTTATGTAAAAGAGATGAAAACCACTGTAAACCAAAAAAGACAATGTTCTGTCATCTCCAGAAACACGCAGTCTAATACTAATGCCAAGCATGCTAAAACAGTGGAAAAACCCCAAGCATTATACGTCAGCATTCCACTATCTTTCAGAAATGGTTCTTGTAGCTCCAGAATGGTGTGACAAGAAGACACAAGACATCAGTCTCTCCCTAACAATAAAGTCACATGCTGCCTGGAACACATAACTTATTTTCTCAGTTTTTCAATGCAGGATAAACATTTACTCATGACTTAAAACGCTCCAAATTGTATGTGGAGCATTGCTGCGTAAATGAAAAATGTTACTGGGAGGTTTGTGAGAGGCAAGGTTAGTAATGTTAGGTTTATCTCTTGCAGCTTATTCACCCAGCTGGAAAAAGGGTTGGACAGAATGTTCTATTGTGTGAATAGTTGACTTAATTGGCTTAAGAGGTCTGTCATCTCCATTTTTCTGCAAAAAGATCAGCATTCACCTATCATTTTGCTGTGATAACTACTACTGGGACCTGGCTAACAGCAGAAGGAACAACAGTAGTGCCAGTTCTGCCAAGAGAGAAAAACAGAGGGGACAGAGTATAACAGAAATGACAGTCTTAGGGGAAAGTGAGCAGAAGAGACTAACATGATTGGAATAAACAATTCCTTAAGAAAAGAAAGCTCAGTGACCTAATTCTGTTACTAATTTTAATTACAACAATAGTGTATTTCAAACAGACACGCCACATGCATAGCAGGTGACAGAATTCTGCTCAAAAAATGCATCAAACATGCAAAACCATGTGGTTGGCTACCCAGAGGTCTGAACATGTGACTTCCACCCTCATACTGGCACTGCTTCTTCCTTTAGTAACCCAGAAGATTAAAGCTGTCAGTTGTAAACAAGGGTTAAGAACTCCAAGGAGGATTTATGATCTTTGTGCAGTCTCCAGGGAGAATAAGCAGACTGTTCCCTGCCAAAACACTCCTAAACTGCCCTGCAGTGAGGAGCGCTGCAGGAAAAGTACCAGAATTAGACAGGGGGAGTGGTAAAGGAACAGGGTCTGCAGCTCACCTGCTCTGTTTATGTTCCACTCTTACTTTTGTATACTTCTTTCAAAAAATGCATTGTAAAATTGACTAGGATTTAAAGTAAAGTAGTCTTAGTTCAAGTTGCAGCTTAGTAGTATATTTACTGCCACATACAGAAACTTCCTTAGAATAACAAAACCAATCAGCTTTCCTGTGAAGATTTCTCCTCTCTCCATTTTCATGCACACTGATAAGGATCTAAGCCTGAGCTAACTTTTACAGTTTACAAATCTACTGATGCCTGAGACAGTATGTTTTCACTTCAGTGCTCTCCTGCATAGTAGTGCTTACTGACTGTAACTAAATATTGCAGTGTTTCAGTGTCTGAAAGTATGGAGACACAGTTTGCTTTCAGCTCATAACATTTAGGAATTAACAAAAAAAAAAAAAAAAGTTTCTAGAATTATCACAGTAGAGCTTCTTGCCAGACCACGATCATCTTCTCTGCCTCCGCCTGCACCCAAATAACCTGAGCACAACTTCAGAAGTAGGATGAGGTCTATGAGAAATTAATTTCTCAAAGTCTTTGTGAACAGGCTGTTTAAAGGAGAAAAAAATCACAGCTGGGGAAAAAAGCCCTGTGATTTATTCCACAAATCTGCACCTGAGACAAACTGTTTATACACCCCAGCTGTTTGAAGCCACCAGCTGGAATAATACGTCTCTTTTTAAAAATGGAAGCCAAGCTGCAGCTACGGTTCATTCATTTCATTGCTTGCTTCCTACAGCTGTATTCGGACTGGGACAAGGGTGAGCAAGGCAATGTACAGGACCATAAGTTAACCCATATGTGGATTCTTGTGACTAGCACTGTCTAGGTCAGCTCTTTAAAAACTATCCAGTTGGCATCAAATCTCCAAATTAAAGTATGTGTTGCAGGGGTAAGTAGGGTCTTGTTGCTCATAGTAGAGCTCGTCCCCATCAGTGTTGAATTAGCAGTGTTTTGTCAATTCCAGGAATGGAGAACAAGCCAAAAGGAGGGTCTCACTCTTAGTACCAGGGAAGGGACATGGCAGCTTTACCAGAATAGCGTTTTTAAACATCATGTTGCATGTCCTTACTTGTGTAGCAATTCATAGCTTGTTTGCGTAAGGTGTGTGAATGAGATGCATCCTTCCTGTGAAACGGGAGCATTTCTGAACAGTTATGTAATAAATGTATTAGTGTGCTCGTATGCATGCATAATGCCGAGGGGAGAGGAGGATAGTGTATGAAACTGGAAGCTGCAAAACTCATCTGAACCTCCAAATCACATTTCTGTGCATCTTCTATCAGCACTGTTCCACTTTCTATAACTCTGTCGGTTGGAAGTACAGCCTGCTGCAAGTTACCCATAAAAAACAGGACTGTGATTCTGAATATGCTCTGCAGCTCTGAGTATCTCTATGCCTTGGCATAGCAATGAGGTATTTTTCTTGTAATTTCATTGGGTAAAGGAGTGTCCATGTGTAACAGTTAATAAACGGAGGGAAAAGAAACACAGAGGTTACCTAGAGATTCCATTCTATCAACCCAGTAATGTGGCACACTTTTGGTTAAAGTAGCTGACTCACTGAAACTGGATCATTACATTAGAAAAGCATTGTTCTGTAAGGAAATTAATGAACTGAAGGTATAATCTAACAAGACCCAGGAAACCAATATCAGTTTCAAGCAAATAGGCAGCTTCTTTATCAAGCACATGTATTTTTGGATAGCCCTAAGACAGTGCCATAAGGCACTGTAGGAGGATAGCAGAATATAAGCCAGGAACTCAAAGAAAGTCAGAGGCAAGAAACAAGCAGAAGAAAGCATGGGGAGTCTGTCTATATCCAAAAGCCTCTTTGGAATGCATCTGAAGTTAGAAACAAAGAAGATGCAGAAGAAGAGAGATGAAAAGACTATATATCTATATCTATATATATAGATAGATAGTTATTTATTTTTTTTCCTCCCCAAAGGTATACTGCTTTTATTGTTACCTCCACCACTTCTCTGTCTGAAGTAACAGCTTTGTAGATTCCATGCCTACTTTTTGCCTGGAAATGAACTGAGGCAATATTGCTGTGTCCTCTGGTGCTGAGCTCCAGTGTCAGTCCTGTTGTCCTTCTGCACCTGACTTGGCTCCTTTTCCAGGCAATGCAGAATTTTTTAGCCTTGTCTGGATTTTTTTCCAGCATGGTTCCTCTTCCATGTGGGCTAGAAGTCCAAAGTAGATGGCTGATAGCTGTTGACTAAATCGTGTCTCCATCCACTGACTGAATACATGTAGAAGTCAAAGTAAGGATAATTACATGAAATACAGGAAAGCAATTGCAGTGATGATGAATCACAGCTCCTTCCAACACTTTACTGTTAGGCACTGACATCAGGGCATTTGGTAGAGAAAATTGAAAAATAATTTTATTATTTCTTCTGTCCTCAAGGATAGTTTCAGGATTTGTGGTTTCAATTTATTGCTTCTGTTTTGTAGTCTAATAATCAGGCAATAATTAGCCTGTATTCCTGCCAATTATTCTGTGGTTTTCTTTTTCTGCAGTACATAGTTTCTTGGTATTTCTTTCAAATAATTTTACATGTTCAAAAGTTAGATATCTTGTATGAATTCATCACCTAGATTCCTTCAAGTAAATGGATACTTTCCACATATTTTAGGTTTCTATCTTAAGGCAGCATGAATCATATGTTGGAAGTGCATCTCTCTCTTCATTCTCACAGTGTGAGAATAAACACATGATTTAAAATTGATGTTTAAATTTAGATGGCTAAAGTTCGGGGTGATAAATCCCACCCTTACAGACTGTAACAATAGCTTATGTTACTCTTCTTATTTTCAAAGGAGAATGCTATCTTTCTAATTGTTAATATTTGTCAGTAATGAAAAACCAAACAAGCAGCAGTTTTGTTTTGGCTTTTTTTTTTTCCCACTAGGAGTCATGGATGGCATTAAAGGAAGGAAACTTATTACTGATTTTGAGCAATTTTTACTAATAGAAAGATATCTTAGTCTCCATTGGCCTGATTTTACAGATGATGGATTCACTAAGAAAATTTAGCACACATTTGCTGTGTTACAGAATAAGGAAGGTTTCCAAACAGCAAGTTGTGAAATTTGTAGTAGCTTAGTATTGGAGAAGTGCAGGTTAGGACTTTGGTTTGGACTCAGTACCAGCATTTTTGAAAATCACAGAACGTACTTGTATCAGGCGCACAGTTATTGTATTACTTATTTATTTATATTATTTACAATAGTTATATTTTTATATTTATATAAACTTACACAATCTTGCTCTATGTAGAACAAAAAAGGTTATGTGAGCTCACCCATACCTCTCTCTAGTTTCTAGACATTACTGCTGTTGCCGTGATGCAAAACACAAGCTGTTCTTAATACAATATAATCTGTTGACAAATGAACTTATGCTTAGTAACTGAATTGATGAATTGTGAGGCCATTTAAATAAATCAATCTGCAATTCAATAGCTTTTGTGATCCTTCAAAAAACCATTGTGACCAAGCACTGTTTCTTAAAAATATTAATCATTAATTACCTAAACAGATGTACAGAACACACTGACTTTGTAGTTTTTATTCCTGCTCGGTATTAGAAAAATGTTGCATATGTTGGCAAGAAAGACAAAATGGGTGGTAGGATATATATATATATATATTTCATATATCTATATCTATATCTATATCTATATTTCAAAACTTTTTAATGGTAGTCCTTAATTTGAGATGCGTGGCATTTCATTTTTATTTCACTGAGTTCTGATACTCCTACCTGTGACGTGCACAGGATTCTCCTATGATTCCTATCATGGGAAGATCAGCTCCTTAATACGTTTCACTGATTTTGCAGGATCAGATGATGTTTTTGAAAGCTTTGATGTAAGTGATTACTCGAGGTTACCTTCAAAAACAGTAGCAAATCTAGAAATAAAGCTTACTTGCTAAAAATCTGCTGGACAATTTTTTTTTCCTGGTTTCTAAGTTTAGCTTTCTATCTCAGAATTGCGGTAGTAACAATTACAAAATGCTGTAAACATCTTATGACTAATATGCAGCATATATTTTAAGGGAATCCTGAATGCATAGATGAAATTCCCATAGATATCCAGAAATCAGTGTAATGCCTCGTAACACATAATGTAAAATATTTTCTTTGTTTTTATTCACAAATCATTAACTGAAAGAATTAATATCTTACCAATAACAAGAAAAGGAAACATCCATTTGAATCATGACATTTGTAAAGCAACAAAGCAGAAGCCTTGGGGTCCATCAGTAAGCCATTACACAGAACCACCATGTCTCTTTACAATATGGCTGACAGAACAAATAAAGAGCCTCAGCAATGAGTTCAGCAGTAAAACCTTTCATTTCATCAAAAAGCATATGCTTGCCACAAGTTCCTCCTTTTTATTAAGGAAACAACCATAATAATAATAAAGTAGTAGAACAGCTGAATAGAGTGCAGTGTCTTCTTGTAGTTGGAAGAACGCTAGAATTACTTAGCTTGGTGAAGAACATATGTGAAAGACATTTAGGAAATGTCTTTTTCACAAGTTTTGATTGTTTGTATAACTTCAGAGTTATCTGCTCCTCTGAGAAACTTGCAACAAGTTGCAGCCAAGTGTCAAACAATGCAAACAATAAGACAGAGAATGTAGAAGTTTAATATTTACTTAACTGTTTTAAAATAGAACACCTACTCCAACACAAGTAGGGTTTAGATGCCACAAAAGAGACAGAGCACTGAGAATCAGTGCACTGTGCAGCGATTCTTACCTTGTAGCTTTCCTCCTGCTTTGAACCATTATTGAGATTTCACATGCAATTTAGGTTATTTTATTTGTTGTCTTACATGTGTCCCAGTTATCTTTTTCTAGTCTTGTTGAAATGAAAAGTAACAAGAGGATGTGTATAAAATCAAACACTTGCAGATTTGTATAAAGTTGGTTTCTTGCTTTTTTCCCATGCTGTACATACAGAACTTGGAAACTGGCCCAAATGAATACAATTCGTATATAAATCATATACACATGGTCACATCCCAAGAAGAACTATTAAGTGGAAGGGCACTGGACATTAGAGTGGTTTTTACTGATGTTTTGTACATTATTACATCTTTTAAAAGAATACATAAATTATCACATCTTCAGGCATTTCTATGTTTTTCAGAAATCAGAATAATAGCATCTAGAAGGTTGCTATTTGAGTGTAGGTTTGCACCTTTGCTTTAGGCTCATATTATTGGGAAAAAAAAAAAAGGCCATAGACACTCAGATGCTTTTCTAAATCCACACTTTTACATACTAGACTGTAGTTCAGAATAATTCATATCTGCCCACAAACTCTAGACAGTCCCACAGATGGTATCTTTAGCATTTTACTGGTATCTGAGGTTCCAACACACTGCTTGGGAGAGTTGGTTCTCTAAGGAATGGACTTTCAGAAGATAAAGTGAGCACGAGCTCAAAAGAAAAGCTTAATAGAGGAGCTTATGACTAATCTGATTCAGCCAGCTGATAGGCCTGTGTCCCAAGGTTATCAGCTTTGGATCCTTTCCTGCTGGTGGTAATCATTCAAGTAGATTAGTTTGAACCTGCTTAAAAATCCTACCTATCATTAGCTCATGCTAGCTTCCTCCCACGTATTCCTTAAGTTCCAGTGTTTTTTTGCATGATTCCTCTTCTGTCTCTCACCTATTACAGACCTGTCTTCTCTCATGATACTGTTAAGTAGTAGTTGATCAGTCATGTGCCAGTGAAGTGTGCCTGGGGCTCATGTACAGCTTGAGAATAGTTCAACTCTGTCTCCCATAAAAGACTATCTCATATGGCTATATATCAGACAGAAAATTCCTGAGAAATCCTAATCCTTTACTCTGTCAGGAACTACCTTATCATGAGACTCAGCTGTACATTCAACCACATCCTATCCAGCCAACATCCAAAATAAATCCGCTGGAAATTATTGCCATCTGCCTTTAAACTCCCAGAGCTCGCTCTTCTGGCCCTCTTCTATTTTGAGCATGTGTTTTCTAGGATCTAACCTTCGTGAACATTTTGCTGTGTGGTTCATAACATCAGGAAGACTGAAGGCATTGTACATCTTCAGTCTAATTAAATAATCAATTTCAGGGACCTTCTGAAGTTCAGTTAAAAGAAGTTTTTGAGCTCGGCGGCATTACTGTTATCTAAGTACGCAAAGGCAGAAAATTAAATGATATCTGACAATCATGTGAGTAATTCTCCAGTGTTGATCTGGATCAAGATGAGAACAAAACTTGAAATTGCTATTGTAACTTACATGTCAACCTCTCTTCATCTATCAGTTGTGTTTTACAGTAGTGACCAAAGTTAAGTGTGAACAGGGCCTCACATATCATTTTACAAAGTTAATTATGTAGAAGTTTGTATTGTTACTTTTATAGTGCCTTATATCAGAAGTTCTTTTGGAGGCTCTCTGAAATGCACGTTGTCCTGTTTGTAGCATGTAAGGTGAAAAAGGATTGCATGATATTAAAAAATGCTCTAATAACATTGCACTTCCTATATATTGAGCTAAAAGCATTTTGTCAATACACATCTCATTTACTGACATCAGAAATATTTTGTGATTTGAAATTAAAATAATAGAAAGACTAGGACAAACTCAAAATGGAAGGAATCACTCCATGCATGCAGGGATAATGTCAGCATAATTCAGGTAAGCTAGAAGTTTAAAAATGCTCGGCAGCTACTTGTGTGAAGTAGTTTTGCAAATCTGCCTTGTTCATATTAGTGCTAGACTAGACCAATCCACCTGGGAAGAGTCTATACAATAGGAAAAAAGAAAAAAATCACTATACTTGCTTCTACAGTGGGATTGAGTACACTCTCAGCAAGTTTGTAGATGACACAAAGCTGAGTGGTGTAGTTGATGTGACAGAAGGAAGGGATGCCATCCAGAGAGACTTGGAGAAGCTTGAAAAGTGAGACCACATGAGCCTAACAAGGCCAAGTTTAAGGTCAAGGCAATCCCAAGTGTGTGTATCCTGGGCTGCATCAACAGAGAGTTGGCAGCAGGATAAGGGAGAGGATTGTCCCCATCTACTCTGCCCTCATGAGGCCCCACCTGCAGTACTGCATCCAGGCCTGGGGCCTCCAGAATATGAAAGATGTAGAGCTGTTGGAGTGGGTCCAGAGGAGGCTGCAAATACGATCACAGGGCTGGAACATCCCTCCTATAAAGAAAGGCTGAGGGAAATGGGCTTGTTCAGTATAGAGAAGGCTCTGAGGAGACCTTATTGTGTCCTTCCAATAAATAAATGTCCTTAAAATCAAGAGAGAGACTGACTTTTTACACAGTCTGATAGCGATAGAACATGGGAGAATGGCTTTTAACTAATGGAGGAGAGATTTAGGTTAGAAGTGAGGAGGAAATTTTTCACTGAGAGAGTGGTGAGGTGCTGGTACAGACTGCTCAGAGAAGTTGTGGATGCCCCATCCTGGAGGTGTTCAAGGCCAGATTGAATGTGGCCTTGGACAGCCTGATCTGAGACCCTGCCTATGGCAGGAGGTTTATGATCTTTGAAGTCACTTTGAACCAAAGACCTTCTATGATTCTAAGATTCTATTTCTGCTTCAACTATCTATCTGGTTGTCATAAGTATTTGAGTGGTCCTGCTCATGCACAAGTAGTGAATCATGGTGCCTGAAAAGATAGGTGTATAGGTATAGAAATATTGATACTGGCAACTGACTGCAAGGGAACTTTTCAAGCGTGTAAAGCTCTAAGGCTTTTGACAGGAACAATGCATTGGTTGCCTTGAAGTAGCACTATTTTATTGTCAATTGTATTATGTATGGGTGTTGTTTCTGAATTCATCACTGTTGGAATTTTTCTGAACGGTTCGATACCCTTATTATTACTTGTTGTTACAACTTCAAAGATCTCAGCTACATTCTTTTGTATCCTTCTGTAAATGTTTAATTACTGGCTCACAGCATAATGTTCAGTTGATATACGTGAGCACAAATCCTGGAATAGCCCTTGGTATCTGCATTTCCATTACCTTACAGTCACACACTACCTTATGAATGCTGTGTTAGAAGAGATTTGAACACTTTATATCACAGAAAAATTCCTGCGCAGCAGATAAGATGTTTTCCCAATGATATGCAAAGACCTTCACAATTATTATGATTTTTATAGTGTCTCATAATTAAAATGCAATTTCCTAATGCTATAAACATAGTATTGACATGCGTAAGAAAAATATAAAAAATTAAAGCTTTGAAACTCAGTGATCTGTTTTATTAAAGTTGGGCATACAGAACATATATCTCTGCTTTGTAAATTATACCAGCTCAGGAAACTACATATACTGCCTTTTCTTCAATAATGTAACTCTAACCTCTGCTGAAGTATATCAGTTTCCATCACAATATGTGAAACAAATTGTTAACATTTAAATCATAGCAATACAGCAAATCTAACCCAATGTTCAAAGATCAGCAGCATGCGTATAAAGCCTTAACAACCTTGCCTCACAGATATTTGTAAATGGTTTGTTTGGCTGGAAAATGGCTTTTCCATTTTTAACATTTTTAGTAGAGAGCAAGTGAGCTCAGCAGATGAAAAGAAATGCGGCAGCACTGTCAGTTCATGAATGTGCAGGAAGGATGGCATTGCATCTGGCTTTGTTACTGAAGTGTTTCTGTAGATAGCAACTTAGCCTCCTGTGCAACAAAATGCTTTAAATATGTCAAGATTTCAGCACCAAGTAATTCTATTCCTGGTCTCCAAAAGAACTAATTAATTTTACAGAATTTAAAAACATATAAAAATTATAACTTTCAATGTTTTGAAAACATCAAAACAACTCTTCTTCTGACATAGAATCTTACTTCATCCAAATAGGAATGCCATAAATTAAACAGAACAGTGTTGTTGTTTTTTTCATCCTAAGAATTTTATGGATCGATTATTTTTAAAATTAACTGTACTCATGCAGTACTTAATTTGGTGTTTCTCTACCGAAGTTAATCAATTTTGCTACAGTGACTCATGAGAGTTAGATTGATTTTAAATTAAAAAATAATTAAAATCATATTTTATTCCACACTGAGAGGTACACTGAAATATTTTGTCTCATACAGATTTCTAACTTTTGGCAATATAGATTATGATGTTTTAATCTAATTTCCACTGAAACTTAATAAGCAGCACATTTCAAACTCTGAGCTAAATCTTATATACCCTAAGGTGCAAGTTATCAAAATACTTCGTAGCTATATTAGTAGTCTTTTGGCTTTAATAGCCTGAAACACAAATGACATCCGCTGGCTATTTGTTAATTATGTTTTTGACTTGCTTATGGCTATACTAGAGGATATATTCCAGGCTCTGATTTCTATTAATAGATGTGTGCTTTGGACAGGATAAAAAATCCTCTGCCCTATATAGCCTCTTTATACCTAAGACAGTAAGTCTCCTTGTTGGATTTTCTGTTCTCAATAAAATAGCACAAACTGCAACTCTTCCACGAAAAATAAGGAATACCAATGTGGATGTACAATGCGTTTTGAGAAGTCATTTGTGAGTGCTCAAAAAATATGGAAAAGTAATTACATCTTAATTTGAGGTAGAAGTTATTTAGAGGTATTTAATGCGCACATAGACTTCAGTATTCTATAAACCTTCAAAAATATGTTAGTTTCAGTTCAAAGGGATATTTATCATAGCTATCTAAATGTCTTGAGATTAAACCAGAGTGCAGATAACACAAAAAGAACTTTCTTACTAGGCATCTGTTAATTTCTGTTTTGATCTTTTGGAAATGATTCAAACTTAATCATGGTCCAAGCCAAAATCTGGTACTGTACAGCTATAACATTTGCACAATGTTTTGATAAGGACTGCTGAATTTCAGAAAGTTCTAACAGAAGTTCAGGTCTACTTTTACTTTACATCTTCAGCTTTACTGAATTAGCTGAAGCAAAAGTAGAACAATAGGTATGTAAAATTTACCCACAGCTTCAGCATAGGTAATATCATAACAGCTTGTCCATATTAGAGAAGCTCAAATATTTTGTCCCACTGCTGCTATTAAGACCCTATCTCCTGCACCCAGGATGAGGAAGTGAAACAATGAAATACAGATTTTCTCATGGGTGTTACCAATAAAAGATATAAATATTGAAAAGTAAAAAGATGTAACAAAGAGAACAATAATTTTATTCTGAAAAAGCTGTAGAATGGTCTCTTCAGAGTATGCAACATTGCTATGATAGAAGTAGCCAGCTTAAAAATTACAGTACTTAATTCATTAACCATTATGATTTAGGACATATTATTAAATTTATTGCTATATCCTGTTGTAATCAGGAGATAACCTCTTAAAAAGTCTTATCCTGTTTTTAAAAAATGTCCTTGAACAGTACATACTCACTGCAGACACAAACATTTACATGTTACAACTCGTGGTACAGAGTGAAAAAAAATACACAAAAACATATTACGTACATACTGACGACTTGGATAAGAATGTAAAGACTGATCCAGGAACATGTATCTGCTAATTTTGGCACTGAACAATGCCCAACATTACACCTGCCCTGGCTAGGTGAAAGATTGTCTAGATACGAAAAGGCAGAACAAACACTAACAATGAAACTTCCATGGGAGGAGCTATAGAACTATGTTGTGTAAGCAGATAGAAATGTCTGCTCAAATGAGCTCTCCAAGGGCATAGCATCAAAACTAGTTAAACACCAAAAGAAAGGAGACTGGTGAGAAGTATTCATTGCAGATTTTATTAATAGATTTGACGAATATATGTCATGAACGTCATTGGTGCCGTCAGTTTTTCTTGCTACAAGGCAGTGACTACAGGACTTCTCAAAATCTGTTCTTCCTCCCCACCCTGCTCCAGTTACCATTCCTATTGTCTCTGTCCACTGATCTTTTTCACTATCAAATTTGTTTATCTAGGTCCTCTGCAGCCATTGGAAGTTGGAACTATAATTCTACTCCTTCCTTTGAAGTGAGCAGAACTCATTGTATGTATTTAAATAGACATATGTATGTAGCATGTCTGTTTAAACACACTACTGTGGTAGTTAAAAATGATAACAGAAATAGGTTGCTGAACTTATTTTTCCTAGAGAATTGTTTGTTCCAACCATGTCAATCACTTCTGCCCACTTTCTCCTAAAATTCTCACTTCTTCCTTTGAAATGAGAAAAACAATTAATAAAAATCCATATGCATTGAATGTACATGCAAAGTTTTTATTCTTTTATGGTAGGTCTGAAACTACTCTTTTGCCACAACCCTTGCAACAGGAAACTGCCCTCTCCTACTCTTGCCGCAGAGTCTGAAAGGCAAGCATCCTCATGCAGGTAACATTCCTAGCATTAGTACATCTTGGTTTTGTACATCTTCTGCCTAATTATGTGTAAGTTACCGATGCCTAAATGAAGAACTAAGTTGCCCTATCTTCTCTCTATAGCTAGTAGAAGGAGCCAGGACTCTCCAGGGGATGATTCAGATCAGCAGCCCTCTAGAAGAGTATAGTTCTCTCTGCAGATTTCAAGTGGGCTCTGGGAAACCAAGGAACCTCAGCTGAACAGATTCATTCACTACATTTGAACTGAAGCTTCTTTCAGGAAAATAAATTTCCTCAGTGAATGGGATCGCAAAACCAAAGGATCTCAGAGTTAGTTTTTCACTCAAATAGTTAGTCCTACATTTTGACTATGTAGCATGGGCAGACTGATAGTGTTTCAATAAGGAGAGAAGGAGAAGGTGCTTCAGCAAAGTAAAGATGTAAAGAGTTGACATCTGGAGGAAGTTCAAGATGAAGTTCTGGAAGAATTGTTTTGTTGCTGCCTTTGGATAATTCCCTCTCAGGCTAGGCCTGCAGTTTATAGCATACTGCCCATAGAATCATAGAATAGGATCATAGAACTGCTCAGGTTGGAAAAGACCTTAAAGATCATCAAGTCCAACCGCAGCCTAACCGTACTACCCTAACTCTAAGGAATACAAGCGGGAAACTTATATACAGAGAATGGCTCTGATAGAAGCTATTTCTATGCTGGCAACTTTGCAAGTACAGTGGTAAAGAGCAAAAGGGACTGTGTTTTATTGACTGGCGTGGAGGGAGGAAACAACGGAAGAGATGGAAGAGATCTAAGCCTGATGGGAAAAAGGTGGGAGGGAGGGAATGGGAAAGAATTTCCTCTGCATCTTTTCCCAAGCCAAAACAACTCTGAGGATGTTTCTGCTTAATTCAGTTTTCTGAAGGTAATTTGGACTCTGGAATTTTGGCAATAATTCGATGTGGAAGGTACTTACAAATTTATTTATTTGCCAAGCATGAAAAATCTAGGCCCAATATTTTTTATGTGAAAATAAGAAGATAATAAAGAACTGGCAGCTAATTAGCACACTGCTTATAACATTTTTATCAAATATACATATATATATATGCACACATTATTTTTCAATACTCTACTACCTTAATCAGAGCCGCTGTCATAATTAAGACAGATTTAACTACAGAATCCCCACTTTCCAGCATAATAATGCACAACGGAGTTTTCAGTGCTCATTTTCTAGACAAAATTTTAATGCAAAAATGCTGTAGTTTTCTCCTCCTTATTTACTCATAGTACCTATGTTTTATCCGTGGATTTTGATGAATGTATTGTGATGAACCTCTTCAGCTATTTTTGAAAAGTTACAATTTTACTATTTATTCAGATAATAAGTCTTAGTAAATTAAGGCTGTCCTATTACCAATTAAGAAGTCTACTAAACAAGACAAAAGAATATGTACTGCGAACATAGAATGAAAATAATTTAAATATAAATCATTATATTATCACAGAGAAGGCAAGATTAACATAAGCATATATATAAAAATATTTTTAATACCTAATTAATTAAGGAACTCAGTTATACTTAACTTTTATCATTTAGATAGTTAGATAAAAAAGCAGCACAACGCAAATGTATGTTAGAGCTGAATTGATCTCAAACAGAATAATGGAAAATTAGCCAATAGAATCTGCTTTATCTCCGTACTGCGTTCTTCTGAATATCTGCAGTATGACTCCACTAGTAAAAAATAGTTCTGAAGTTTGACCCACATCCAAGACAAAATTCAGGCGAAGAAATCAAGAGTGTCCTCAACTGTGTTTGTGAAATGCTTAATGTTTGATATGATGTTTGCCAGATTAAAAATGTGGGTTTAGGTACATCTGGTAGTGTGGAAAGAGAGACAGCAACAGCTGCAAAAATTTGAACTGTTCTATGAACTTTTTGTCCTGGATTTCTGAGCTTTTTGCGTTTTGCACTGACCTTTCCTTCCTATCCATATTTAATAAACAAAAAAACAAATTTTGAACTGTAGAACTAATGGTGAATCATACTCATATTGAAAGTCAGCTACCTTAAAGGAATCTTCATTAATCCACCAAAGGAACGTTATTTACTAACAGTAATCTTACCCAAAAATGTAAGGATCACATTATGCAAAGTATTCATAGTTAACACAACAGTTTTAATATAAAGTTGTTCTCTAAATTCATTATACTCAGTGATAAAATCAGTGTGTTATATAGTATCTTGAAGTCAAACTTGTATCTTTGATAAAAGTAATCTCTTTGAGAACAAATTGATATACATTATTTTTGCTGTGAAAAAAAAGAAATGAAATATCATCAAAATCTGAGTAAAGCAACAGCTGGGCTAAATAGAATATATTAATGCTTGCAAAATCTTCAGATTACAAAAAAAAGTTGTAGCTTCCTCAGTGCCTGGTAAAGTTTTCAGATAATTGTACTAGGGAACACCCTTCCAATGTCTTCTATATGTTTAATAATGCCTAGACTTTAGTACCAAGATATCATAGTAATCTTTCATTAATTGACAAGATCATTTATTTGCATATAGTTACCAAATGCCAGAGATGTCTACACTTCATCAAGCTATTGACAGCAAGCCAAAAGAATGAGTGGAGTGACAAGCACCACTTTTCAAAATGCCATATTTGGCATTCACGTATTTGACTTGGTATAAGAAGAAAACACCTGTTCTTCTGTTGGAAGAAGAAGAATGGTACATTAGTAATGTACCTAAATAGAATAATTGCCAAATCAGCAAAGTAAGTTTGGAACACATTCTTTATTACATATAGGCCTTTTGGGGAAAAAAAAAAATAGACATTTCTTGTATAATATTATATTTGTGAAGTTTATATTCCCCTTCACACAAAATATATTATGTGTAATTTCCTTAAGTAGTTGTAATTATAACTTAAAATGTACCAGGAGTTCCTCTCAAATAATACATAGAATATTTAATGTGGTCTTTCAGTACTCAAGGGGAGATTATAAATAGGAGGGAGACAGACTTTTTACATGATCTGATAGTGATAGGATGAGGGGAAATGGTTTTAAACTAAAGGAGGGGAGTTTTATTTTAGATGTTAGGTGGAAATTTTTTACTCAGAGGGCGGTGAGGCCCTGGCACAGCTGCCCAGAGAAGCTGTGGTGCCCCATCCCTGGAGGCACTCAAGGCCAGGTTGGATGGGGCCCTGGGCAGCTGACATGGGGGGGCAGCCCTGCCCACGGCACAGTTTGGGGCTGGGAGGATTTAAGGTCCCTTCCAATACAAGCCATTCCATTGTTCTGTAATTCTATTTTCTTATATTTAATAGTAGAACAAGGTACAGTGTCCAAGTTCTGTTGTATGTGACAGTATAAATGTTTGAAGAGCAGAAGCTGTAGAATTAAACACAGCAGCCCTGTCTGAATCAGAAAAGAGTCTTATATGGAGTCCACTGACTGTGGCTCACAATTAGGCTCAGATGCTAGAAAAATAAATCCAGGGAATTTCAATATAAGAGTCGTTACTCAATTCTATTTCCAGTTTCTATTACATACATTTTCTTACAAATAAGAACAAAAAAGTAACTTCATTAAAAATATTTAAATACATCTAGTAAGAGCTAAAATATTTCATTTCAGAACTCTGAAACTCCTTGTTAGCTTCCATTGTTCTAATTTAATTTTCCATGTACAAAATTGCAAAATAAATAAAGTTTTAACAGGGATTTCTTGTAACAATGCACTTAATGCACAGCACTTAAACAAGCTGCTTTATCATAGTGGATCTGTACAGTTTCATTTTGTTCACACTGTTTAGTACTTTACAGAAAGTAGTACTGAACAGAAAAAGTAATAAACACATACTTACATGACTTGCTAAATTGTTAGTCTAGCTATGTAAATCAAACACATATAGTATTCGTGTTTATTTCAGTATGATATAGGTCATTAAGTAATTTATAAAATGAAGATGCATAAAGCACTAATGAAAATTATAATCTCAGATCTGAGACCTTTCAAGACACAAGCTGTATCATTGGATTTAGATGGTCTTACAAATAATAACACTGACATTTGCCATCATGGGGTCAACCACGAGGAAAAAAGCAATGAAGATTCAATTATCACTTCCATTGTAAATAAATACATAAATAGATAATAGATAGATAGATAAACATATATCTATTGTGCCATACAAATAAAAAATGCTGTGTACCAACAGAATAAAGAGCTCAAAAGAAACACTCATTAATGCAATCTAGAGATTTTTGCATTTTGACTTTCTAAATGAGAAGGATAACCATATCTCACAATTACAGGATATGCAGGGACAGCTGCTGGGAAGTATTTCTAACTGCAATTCCTTACAGCCCATTCTGAAAGATAAAGGAGTGCCTATGATATTAATTACCTTTGACATAAATGAGTGATGACGATAGGCTGCAATGTGTGGGGGTGATGCGTGCCATATGTTTTTTTGACACAGTTGAAGTAGCTATTTCTGAAACTGGATAAAACAGAAGTTTTACAAGGTTACATGTGAGATAGAAATGAGCTATTAGTTATAGTAGTAGTTCTCTCTCTTCATCAAAATGAACTGTTAACAGGATATTTTGAAAATATGAATTAGTTTAGTGACCAAAGTAATGCTCGAGTTTTGTGTAACTTTCATCAAGAAGTAAGAAAATCAACAGAACAGATTCTCTTTAGAACATTCCTATCATAATTTTGAGCTGCCAATGTAGTTTTCCAAAATTTATAAGGATACATGATAGACATTTCTGCATTCCCAATGGTGATATGACAGTCCAGTCAACTTACATCTCTGGCCTTCATTCATTGTGAAATGACTGGTTTGTGGTCCCAGTGGCTCATTTGACCAAGATCGGGAGTAGTTGTGCTTTTTTGCTAACAGCCTTTTCTCAGGTAGACAGCCATCATCTGCCTCTGAGTAGAGATGTCCTCCTAGGACCAAAAGCATTATGCAAAGTGAAATGATAATGCACACAACTATTAGAAACCTGGCCTCTAAAAGTGTCTGGTGACAGGAGCAAGCATGAGAAAGTTCAGACTAGCAGCTAATAAATTGACCTGGAGAAAAATTATAATTGCTTATGCTTTGACAGAAATATATTTAGATTCTTTATTATTTTGCATGCAAATCACTGATGTTTATATCAAGCATTTGAATGACTGGTCCTTTCTTACCACCTACCTATGCATATCACAATTGCATCAACAACTGTGCTACCTGTAATTACTTTTTAATTTCGCTGATTGCTTTTATTCTAGTAGGAAGGCAGTTAGTAGCTCTCAATTTTCTCACTAACATAGCCCTTCATCATTTTGCACATATCTACCAAGTCCCTTCCTACATGATCTCTCTCAGGAACCACAAGAAATTCAGTCTCTCATTTCCCTAACTTTTTTTGCTCTAAAAATTCAACTCTTCATCTAAACTTTGTTTATCATTGTTGTTTTTTTTTTCTTAAGCAGACTCATCAGAGCTGTCTATAGTATTTCAAATCAACATGAGTGACTGCTGGAATAATATAATATTTTACTATGTTTTTACCTTTTTTTTCCTGCTGCAAAAGGATGTGGGTTTTCATTGTGTTAGCAACATTTAGATTGTTTTTCTTTGAACTGCTACATGCTATCTTTTTCAGTGAATTTTCATAAACTCTAAATTGCCCAGGAACCATCCATTCAATTCACTCTAAACTTGTAGAGAAAAAAACAAAACAAAACAAACAAAAAAAACCCTATACTTTTTTTAATGCATTGATGTAAGGATTTTCACGGGCCACTGCTAAACTTATTGAATGGATGCAGGTGAGTCACTACCTAAGCATTTAAAGAGCACATACAAAAATACCCCATGAAAAAAAAGAACACTAAGACCTCTTTATTTAGCATTGTTCAGTAATACAATAAATTATACAACAATTTATACTGCCAACATACCTTAAAAAGCTACACAAAGGACCTAAACTAATATGTAATGCAATCTGTAGTTCTAAGATAGACTGAAGGCAAGGGGAAAACAAGTATATTACTAGAAACCTGGCCTTAGCTGCCACTGCTTATAAGATTATAATGGATTTGACTGCCACTGGTATTAGTAATTTCCCAGATGAATTTGTGAGTGGAACAAAAATGTGGAAATGAAGACAGAGAGGGTATTGTATGTTAAAAATATCCACCTCCACTTACACAAAATACATTTGATTCATGCTGTTATCTTTCAGTGCCTCAGTTTACCTATCTGTGAAATGGTTCAGGTCCACTAATAAGGCACTAATATACTTCTCCCACTTACTAGTTCCCTTTCTTGCCACATCCATACCATCTTCTGAAGATGAGGGGAGAGAAATAGTTATTAAAACTGCTTACTAGGATGTTTACTCAATTCTCTCTCATTGCTTGCTAAGTACGTCTGAAGAATACAAGTTCTCTTATGCACCTATCCTCAGCAGTGCAGTAAAGGCCTATCTTCCTTGACCAGACACCTAGAATCTCAGCTCCTGATATTTACCAAACCTCATAAACAATACAATTACATGCATATTTCTCCAGGCTTCCATCCTCTTAACCTTAACTCCCATTTAGATGGGAGTTAAGGTTAAGAGAAATTATATTATAAAATGATAGAAATAATGTAATCTTTCTTTTCCATATAATTAATTTCCATTAATTTAATTTTTAAGCTCCTTAAAATGTAACTCATGAACAAACATGAAAAAATGCATAATGAACAGATAAATAATACTTCATTCTGTTGTTATATGGGAGACTTTTAGGTTATCCTTTTAGAGGAGAGTATAAAGATTTCCATTCAAACAGTTAGACATCTCCTTGCAGAATGACCTACTCAGTTTTAAGTGGTTATTGTACTCTATTTTGTGAAATATGTTTCTGGCATCTAACAGTGAGGACCTGGAGCACAACTGTGCTTTTCTAACTATCTTCAATAGCGTCACAGAATTACTAAGTATCTGTCTTCTTGGCATAAATTTGGAAGTAGACAGGAATGAAAAATTCTCATTGCGCAGAAGCATGTAGGACATGCAAATCTCTTTGGCAATGCCTAGTCATTTTCCCATTCTTGTTAAAAAGCGTGTTAGAATATCTGTTGAATGGTGATAAATCTCATATCTAAGTGAATTTGACTTAATTTTTATAAGATCAATATACAAGACTTTGCAAGTTTAAGCTGTTGAAGTGCTACAGATAAGAAGTCCGGTGATTCCACAGGAATGTAAAGCAAGGAAATTATAATTGAGATATGACTAGAATCAAGTAACAGCAGACAGCAGCAACAAATAACTAAAGAAAGATTTGTAGTTACATTTTACAGTTAAGTCATGAAAAGGTGGTAAAATCATCTTAACAGTTATTGTAAAACAATAGTAAAATAAATCTATATGAAACTGTCAACTTTGCTTTGGTTAAAGAGGCTGTGAATGTGAAATATCACACTGTTAATTCTTGTACATTCTGCTGGTTGTGAGTTGTAGGATTTTCCTGTTCTCCTGTTTTTGAGAAAACAAGATGCAATCATCCAGATGTTCTTCATCTAAGCAGTTGATCAGAAATTATATAATTTTTTTGCTTCATTTTTTTCATCTGACAATATCCTTAATAAAGGAAATACAGAAATAAGTAGAAAGTAGTGACATGGGTCAGTCATTTATCTACTTCTTGACACAGAAAACAGCATTGGCACAGACCTGTGAAGGAGAAGAAATTATAAAAATGCTTGACAAAGAAGAAAAACACACACACACACACACACAAAGCATTGTTTATTTATTTATTTAACACTTTAATTCTTTTTTTTTTTTTTTCCACCTCTAATTTTACCAACAACAGTAAAGTACAAACAGTGTCATGATACTTCTTGGAAATGTTAGATGATTTACAAAGAGAATAATAACTTCTAAATATGTTATGATAAGGCAGGATAAAAACTGTGTTTTCTGGACAATGAACAAAGTAGGCAAAGTGAAAAAAGCAAATTGAATAACTGTAGCATAAATGATTGGTAACTTACACTCCATTTTGGTAATAAGGTCTTATAGAACATAAATTAATAGACTGTGATAATACCAAATGAAAATTAATTGTATGAATACAATGTGGTTAGCTGGCCTGAGCTTCTGGAAATACAGGCATTTTGTCTGTGAGCTCTGGAGGGCGGCTGGCCAAACCAGTCCCTCAGGCTTTCCTATATAGTGGATGCCTACTCCAGAAGATGTCCATTTCAGAAGCTAACGAATGGAATACAAAGATAGAGAAGTTACTTAGTTTTAGGAAGATAAAATAACCAAGAAAAGAAAAGAAACATTTTGAAAATGCAACTCAACAATCACTTAGATACATTCCTATAGGAGTGTATCACTCATCATTGTTTTCTGGCTATCTCATCTATATGCTGAGAGTCATTTCCAGTTTGATGTTTGATATGTGTGTAGGAACTGCTGAGTCATGGTCTGAATCATTCATTGAGCACCTGGGGAAAGGATGCAGTCAGCCTTGGGAGCACAGGTGAAGGCAATTCACCTGTGCAACCAGAAGGGGTGGAGCCTGGCTGCACCTCTCTTTGACCTTATTTAAGGGCTGACTGGCACTGGGGAAGGATCTCTAGTTGGAGTTCCCTACTTGGGGAAGCTTTCCTCTGCAAACCTAGGATCTTCTGATATGGGCAGATAATCTTCTTCCCTTCCTTTATCACAGCTCTCTATTGTACCAGTCCTTTTGTCATTGCACCTTTGTTTTAATGCCTTTCCCATTGTACTGATCTGTCTAATTGCTACAAGACACTTGTACCAGAGATCAAAGAGATGAATTTAGAAAAGAACTAGATCACATGAAATGGACTTAGTTCATGCAGAGGTGTCAGGAAGGAAATATCAAAGCAGGATCCTGGCTCAGAATGAAAAAGAAGGATTTCGGGTGAAAAAGACTGTGTGAGGTCTATCCTGAGCTACTTCACTGCAATCTGCGGGCATGGTTTGGACTTAAAATTAGTACTCTAGGGACTGGAGTGAGCAGTTACTGAGTATTCAGGCTATGCATGTTTCAGCAGACACTCAATGTTTTCTTGCACCTTTGCCTATTACCAGTTTCTTTAGAGACTCACACAAGTACAAATGATTAAAACTAGACACGAAATAAAAGAAGATAAATGAAGAGTACTATGCTGAAGGTACAACAGGCTGAACACAACAGCCTCTCTGCTTGCTTATATATTTACATTTTTAGAGTTGTTGCAATATGCTCATCTGTATTCTCTGAGACTGAACTTCCTATAACCACAGCAGCTTAATATAGTAAGCTCTCTTTCCAGTCTGAAAAATTTCTTTTTCCAAATGCATAGACACACTGTAAGTACACAACAAAATTTTCAAGTGCCAGGAGAAAAATAATGAGTTAAGCATTTCATGCTCTGGAAAATTAAAGCTAACACAATTTAATCTAATTTTTTCAAATGTGGACCTTGGCAGCAGTTTCTAGAGGCCATGGGTCTCTGTTGGTCTTGACCAAACTGATAAGGTAATGGGAAGAAATGCAATCTTTTAGATAAAGAGACAACCAGAACTCTAAACTAGTATACTAATGCTGTTGTTCACAAACTCAGGACAGGGAGCAAGATCTGAACTCCCTCCTCCAGTTACTGAAAAAATGTAGTATCTTGTAAAAATTTTCATTTCTAGATGGACATGAAGTACATGCACACCTCATTCCTAAGCAAATGCACTGTTTAATATATATTAAAATTGAAGTCCGTTGAAGAAATCATCCAAAATCTCTCCTGCATGTCAGACTTACGCATTAGAAATAGATAGGATATTGTTTGCCAAACTGCTTTCCATCATATTTGAAAATCACAGCTGTCCATTGAAGTCCTCACAGAGTGGAAAAAGGGAAACATTACTCCTATTTTTGAGAAAGGAAGATCTGGGAAACTACAGGCCATTGAGCCTCACCTCTGTACCTAGGAAGATGTTGGAACAGATCCTCCCAGAAGCTATGTTAAGGCACATATGATACAAAGAGGTGATTCGAGACAGCCAGCATGGCTTCATGGCTTTGGTGGATGGGGGAAGGGTGATGGATGCTATATACCTGGATGTCTGCAAAGCCTTTGACGTGGTCCCTCACCACATCCATCTCTCTAAATTGGAGAGGCATGGATTAATCAGAGGTGATTAATCAGAGGTTCAGGCCGTGATTCAGCAGCCCCATACACGAGGTATTTATACACAATGGGGGAAGATCTCCTTGAGAGCAGCCCTGTGGAGAAGGACTTGGGGATCCTGGTGGACGAGAAGCTGGATGTGAGCCAGCAGTGTGCACTTGCAGCCCAGAAGTGAAAGGTGAGACGGGCCCCATAAGGGAAAGTAAAAGGGCAAGAAGGCTTCACAGTGACTGAGAATAAAAGGGGTGAAGAGGAATAGTTAGAGATAATTTATAGAAGCAAGAATGCAGAGCTTGTTAGAAAATAAGGGATGGCAGATACTGTATCTGGGATAGTGGGGGGGAGGAAGGCCATAAAAGTAAGGGTTTGAGAACAGCCCAAGGACATTTGGCAGGGAGGTGATTAGATATCCACAGGGCAAGAAGAAACCAGTTTCGGAGGATGCCCCCCCGAAAGGCCAGGAGTTTACAGTGAGAAAGGTCAGAAACCTTTGCGAAGAAAACAACAAATCTTCATCCCACGACCCACTGTGCACACACAAGAGGGGAGGGCCTGCATGCTAACAAACTCTTGGGGGTGTAATGAATATGTATCTGAATTCCGGGAAATCTATTGATTACGTATTAGTTTCGCCTATATCTGTAGCATGATTTCTCCAGACAATGAGCAAGTTAGGCAGATCTATCCCCCTTGCACCTGGTGTCCACACAGTACTGAATAAACCGTACCTGCTTTGTAATCTTACTTGGGTTACAGAGTTTGATTCCGCATGTCAGAAGGCCAACTGTGTTCTGGACTGCATTAAAAAAGGGGTGGCTAGCAGGGAGAGGGAGGTGATTGTCCCCCTCTACTCGGCTCCTGTGAAGCCCCATCTGCAGTACTGCATCCAGGCCTGGGGTCCCCAGTATAGGAGGGACGTGGGGCTCTTGGAGTGGGTCCAGAGGAGGGCCACTAAGATGACGAGAGGGCTGGAGCACCTCTCCTCTGAGGAAAGATTGAGGGAACTGGGATTGTTTAGCTTGGAGAAGAGATGGCTTCGGAGAGACCTCATTGTGGCCTTTGAAGGGAGCATATAAACAGGAGGGTGAATGGCTGTTTATGAGGGTGGGTAGTGATAGGACGAGGTGGAACTGTTTTAAACTGATACAGGAGAGGTGTAGGTTAGATATTAGGAGGAAATTTTTCACAGAGAGGGTGGTGACACACTGGAACAGATTGCCCAAGGAGGTTGTGGATGCCCCATCCCTGGAAGCATTCAAGGCCAGGCTGGATGTGGCTCTGGGCAGCCTGGTCTGCTGGTTGGCAACCCTGCACATAGCAGGGGGGTTGAAACTTGATGATCATTGTGGTCCTTTTCAACCCAGGCCACTCTATGATTCTATGAAACGCATGGATAGAACAAGAAATGTTCCTGAAACTGTTCCTCTGCGACATCTGGCTGGCATACAAGGTTTTTATTTATTAGCATCTTATTCATAGGATTTGTCTGGCAGTTTTTCAGAAGTGTTATTGCAATTTCCTTTTTTTCTTGTAAGCTAGGATTAATATAATACAAAAACAGGTAAGTTGCTACATGACATTGAAGGATTTCATCCAGATTTCTGAGAAATTACTTAAAACACTCATTTGGTTTAACACACACAATAATAATAAAGAACCAAATAAACACCATGTTGATACAATATCAATATTAAGTATGCTTCTACTTGTGATGGAAGCAAAAAGAAGGAAGAGAAGAAGATACAAGAAACAGAACAAAAAGAGAAAGAATCATCAGACCATGCATTGACTGGGAAAATGTAACAAAATCATGATGAGGAAACATTTTTAGGTGCTATCAATGAGTGTATCAGGGAGTGATTAAATTGTTAGTTTAAAAGAGGGAAGCAACATTACATTTCAAGAAGCACACAGGATATGTTTCAGAGTTTTAATGTTCAAGAACTGCATTGCCAACAGTAACTGTAGGTTGCCTTGAATTTATATCCTTGGAAAACAAAAACCCAAAAGTATGCACCAAGTCCCCATATCCTCAGATCTGTACTCAACAGAAAAAACATGTGATAAGGAAGCGTGTAAAAGACCAGGCTGGAGAGGAGACTGTGCTATGTTCTTACAGTTGGTGTACAGTTGGTATGTTCTACAGTTGGTGATTGATAAAATACACTGAATTGGAGAGAGGGAGGAAATCTATACCACTGATCAATAATTACATGAGAAATGTAGAATGGAGACAGGCACCAGACAGCTGAAAAGAGGCAAGTCACTAGAAGTCATTCTCTGAAAAGCTGAAGTTGTGTCCAAACATATCGAGAGAGAGAGACAAAACAAAAACAAATCAAAAACAAAACACCATGAGCTTGAGATAATAACCCAAACAGAATTTGCAGGAAAATAAAACAGTAAGATAACATCTCACACAATCAGAACAGGAGGTCTGTTTAGAGTCTAAGCCTTGATGATTAAAAAGAGTACTTGAAGATAGAGCTGTATGAGGCAGGCAGAATGGTCATCTGCTTGCACTGTGGAAGAGGTGAGCAAGGTTCCCCTTCTGGAACCCTTCTTTGCAAGGCATGAAGGAGGGATCTGCCTGAACAGCGGTGAGGCACTGGGTCCAAACACCATTCAGCCCTCAGCTCTGGAGAAGCTCAGGGATTAAACTGCTGAACTACTAATTCTGATACACAGTACATAAAGAGCAACCTAGGGCCTGAGGTCATGCATTTTGGAAATATGATACCTAATTTTAACATTTTGAGAGATCTGTGGATATATAGGCTTGTAAGCCTGGTAGTATCTGTTACCAGACAAATCATGAGAAATTATAACAAAGCATGGAATCAGTGGCCAAGCAGGTAAATACAATTTTTGAGGTGTCCTGTATCTTCTCTTTTGTAATGCCACTTGTAGGAGATTTGGAGCCTGCGAAGGAACTCAAAACTCATACTTCAGGAGTATACTGCTGACATTCACAAGCATCTATGTAAAGTTTATTCAAGACTATTTATTGTAGTTTTCTGGAACATTTTCAAGAACATTTCTGGTGAAGGGCTCTTATAAGGAATCTTGGAATAAGAGGGATGGTAAGTGTTTTGATAAATAGCTAGTTCAAGGTAGGAAAGAGAATAGGACTAAGTGGTCTGTTTGCAAAAATGAAAAAAAATCCACAGTGGACTCACAAGTTGGAACACTGTGCATCTCAGAAAGGACCTGGTAGAACCACAGAGTAACAATGATGTGTAGAACAATATCCATAGGTGGATGGAATTCGTTACAGTTCTGCTGGGAAAAGAGGCAAATGGGGGAGAGATCTAGTCAAGGTCTAACCAACCAATAGTCATAATGCCACAGAGAGGCTGCATTTTCCAGTGTTTCATACTGGGTATCAGGAAAACACTGTGGAGCACCCAGTGAAGTTAGCAAATGGCAGATCCCGAGCCAAAAAAGGGTACACATAGAAAACCAAGTCACAAGAAGTTGCAAAAACTTAACACTGCTTAACATCAGGAGGAAAACAGGCAGCTCCATGGAAGAGAAGGCACCTCTGGCTTGTCTAGTCCATTAGCCACAGCATCTTTCAGGCTGGGAAAGTACCTGCAGGACCTGTGCTTGCCCTGCCCTTAGACAGCCTTTCCTTTGTGACCAACTGCTTCTGGTTGGTTACTGAACTAAATGAGCTCTTTGCCAGACCCAGGACAGCTGTTCAGCTTCGATTTTCTTATGTTCAGGTTCATATACATGTTAGATTACTTTTAGTAATGCTGACGGTCATGCTGACAGGACTTCTAATGTCCTTCAGTGTCAAAAGAATACATTTGTTGATGAAAGGTATCTTTGGTAGTAGCCATTGAGCCAACTGCATATGGTACTTCCTCCCATGTGTGTGTGCATTTAAGAGTGTGTATTATATATCCACATGCAGGTTGTAATTTAATGCTCCTTAAGCAGCCAGAACTGAATGTGGAACTTTCAATAGTGCTTTTGCATCTTTGACAGGATGCTGAAGCCCTTCACAGTGCTACCGTCCACAGTTTGTAAGTAATAATGGGTGGTAAATAATCTTAGCTAGTATTGGAGTAATTTAATTCTTATTTTTATGTACTGCATTGTTTTTATTTTATTTGCCAATGACACCCAGGTTCCACTATATTTTTAGTGTTTTAAGTACTGCTATGCCAGAAAACATTTATTTAAGAGCTTAAAGTGAATATGCTTTTTTTTTTTTCCAAAATGCTTTTTTTTTTTTTTGGATCAATGATATTTTATGTAGCAGTCCAATTAGGATGTTTGTGCACCTTCTATTCCCATTTATTGTTACAGATTCTGTCACCTTTCTCACAGGGTATGTGAAGCTCCAAGATCTTTATGAAGACTCAGTCTCTTTACTTGTCTGTTTCCCATACAGGGGTATTTCTTAATCTCTTTCACGCTTTCATTTCTGAGTAGCCTGCATTTTACTTATAGATCTCCCTCCTATTCTTGGGTCTTCTCTTTCCCTGTCTGCTGTGTGGACTGCAATAGTGTCCCCAAGTCTGCTTTCACACTGAGATGGGATACCATAGAGATAGACTCAGACAGGCTTGAGCAGTGGGCATGGGAGAACCTCATGAGGTTCAACAGGGCCAAGTGCAAGGTTGCCAGTACTGTGGCAACACCCACAATCAGTACAAGCTAAGGGATGAAAGCATTGTGTACAGCCCTGCCAAAAAGCACTTCGGGGGGCTGGTAGATAGCAGTTGTTATGGCCCTCAATGGCCCTCACCACCCAGAAAGCCAACCATATCCTGGGCTGCAGCAAAAGAAGCAAGGCCAGAAGAGCGAGGGAGGTAATCCTGCTCCTCTAATTGGTACAGGTGAGATCTCACTTGGAGTACTGGGTCCAGATGTGGAGTCCTCTGTAGAGGAGAAACATGGACCTGTTGGACCATGTCCAGAAAAGGACCATAAAAAATGATCTAAGGGACGGAATGTCTCTCTTATGAGGACAGGCTGAGAGAAGGCTCCTGATGACGGCCTTTAAGTACCTAAAGGAGAAAGAAGGGGACAGACAGCAGGGTCTCTTGCGATAGGACAAGGGGAAATGATTTAAACTAAAGGAGGGATAGATAAAGACTGGATATGAAGTTTTTTACAATAGAAGTAGTGAGGCACAGGATCAGGTTGCCCAGAGAGATGGTGGATGTCCTGTCCCTGGAGACATTTAAGGTCAGGCTGGTGTGGCTCTGAGCACCCTGATGGAGCTGTAGGTGTCCCTGTTCATTGCAAGGGAGTTGGACTAGATGGCCTTTAATGATTTCTTCCAACTCAAACAATTCTGTTCATCATCATCTCACACCACAAGATGAATGCACACACACTTCACTTGCTAAGAACTCTACACCCTGTCATTTCCTGTCATTCCCATGAGGGTCTCCCCGATTTGGATTCACATGCTCCTCAGGACTTCTCTGTGCCCCACTTTCTTCCCACCAGTGTACTCCTCTCACCCAGTAACCTCTTCCTGCTTCTAAGAACACCACCATTCTTTAAGCTTGTTTACCAGGGCTCCATCTGCCTCCACCCACTACTCTCAGGCAGGGCTGTGGCTTCCCTCAGTACAACTGAGGGAAGGGCAGGCAAAATGTTTGAGCACTGCAGTACAAACGTAAGGATAAAATGGGAACTGACATTAAACAGGTGGTAGACCTTCTAAGTGTAATCAGTACCCATCTAGCAATACACATGAAATACTGCTTGATTTAAAACAGCAAACTACCATGATATAAGCTGACCATATTCCTTTGCATACAGCGATTCAGGAGATGTTTCCCTCTGCTTTCCTACTGTTATTTATTAGTACAGAAAAGTGACAGAAATTTGTTAACTATTTCCAAATCACTTCCAAATCCCTGACAACAGGGCAATTTCTTCACAGGTATGCACATCTGATCTTTATGCCTGCTAATGGAAAATGTTGGGTTTTATATGCATATCACCAGTTATTAAAGCAGTGTTCATTCATCACAGAATCATAGTTTGCTTCCAGTTTTGAGCTGAAGATCTTTATTCTGACATCTCTTTATCATCCACTCCTTTTGAAGACCTCATCAGCTGGCAGAAGCCAAACTTTCACTACGGTTTCACCTTTTTACTTCCCAGCTCACTTGCTGATTTTCACAATTATACTTCATACAGCGTGAACATTTCCTGAATCCTGTCTTCTGTCACGTTCTGGAGCAAACCAGGAATTCCTCAAAAAGAAACAAAAAAATGTGAATTTTGTTCTCTTGTTGAAGTTGTTTGAAAAGGAAACACTGAGAAAAGGATCAGTGCCCCCACCTCCTTTGTTCACTCATTCCTCATATCAAATTATTTTTTTGAGAAGTGGGAGGTGGGGGGGGAACTGTCGCCTGACTGTCCTCCCATTCTGAGCTATGATTTGCACGTGTATAAAACCTATAGCAATGAATAATGACAATATATGGGCTGACCTGATACTGTAGAGCAGAAGGTTTTCACATCACTCCGAAGTTCCCCTTCAAGCCTCAGAACTAACTTCCTATGTCCTAATGGGTTGTGCAGGCATCTTTACTGATACAGAAGGATTAGTCACTTGCGGCACAGGACAGAGGAAGGAGACATTACTGGTACCAATTTATGCAGGGAGAAGTGCTTTACAGAAAGGACTCCACAGTGCCCGGAAGACATCTGGAGGCCGGCAGGGGAGCGCAGTGTTCACCCACTCCCGCTCCGAGGTGACCTCGTGGGCATCCGCAGTGCAGGCAGCTCCGCGCTGACCCATGGGCACACACCTTTCTCCGCGCACACTTATCCGAGCCGCACATGCGGATCCCCCCAGGTCCCTTCACGGCCGCTCCGAGCAGCGATAGCGCGGTCGGGAATGATCCAGATGCGGCTCCAGACCGCCACGCCGGCGGCTGCGGTGCCGCCTCCGCCCGGGGGCTCCGGGCCGGAGCCGCGCTCCTCTCGCGAGACAAGGCCCCGCGCCGGCGGGCTCGGCGGGGCGGGAGGGCCAGGGCGCCGCGCTCTCCCCCGCCCCAACCCCCACCCCGGGACAGCTCCCCGCGGGGCGGATGCAGCGGCTCCGCCATCGTTTGGTTCCGCGCGGTGCCGCCGCCGCCCTCTCCGACAGCGGGCGGAGCCTGAGGAGCGGGCGGCCCCCCGCATCCCGCCTCCTCGCGAGCGGGGAAGTGAGGGGCGCGGCCAGGCCGTTCCGCGTCCCAGTTCCTCTACCCGCGGCGCGGGGGTCAGGTGGAGCGGGCGGGGGGCGCAACGAGCGCCGCTTCCTCCCTTCTTTCTCCGGCGGCGCGGCCGCTCCTCCCCGCGCCGCGCTGTCAGGCGGCGGGAGGCAGAGCCGGACGGAGGGGGCGGGCGGCGAGCGGGGGTCGGGGGCGGCGGCCACGCCGGCGGCGGCAACATCACCTGGCGCTGCGGCGGGGCGGGGCGCTGCGTTGTCTGCGGCGCGCTGCAGCCCCGGGCGCTGGTTGGCGGCTTAAAGCAGCGGAGCCGCCGCCGCGGGGGGTGTTCAGAGCTGCCTGAGCCGCTGCCGCACGCACTGCTCGGCAGCGCAGGGAGCAGCCATGGAGGGAAAGCAGCAGCAGCCTCTTCAACGGGAGCCGGGCCCCGGCGAGCTGAAGGTGCCGGGGGCTGCGGGTGTAGAGCCGCGCTCTGAAGGGAAAGATGCGGGCGCCGACGCGCCAGGCAGACCGCTGGGACCCACGCCGAGCCAGAGCCGCTTCCAGGTGGACCTGGTGGCCGAGGCGCCCCGCAGGGCCAACGGAGAAGTCGATGTGGCGGGGAAGGGCAGCGAGGAAGCAAAGGGCCGCTTTCGGGTGAATTTCGTCGACCCGTCGGCCGGCGATGAGAGCCCCAGCGAACTCGGCGGTGGCGGCAGCTCGGAGGGAGCCAACGTCAGCTTCCAGAACGGCGGCGACACGGTGATGAGCGAGGGCAGCCTGCACTCCGGCGGGCACCACCACTACTACTACGACACCCACACCAACACCTACTACCTGCGCACCTTCGGCCACAACACCATGGACGCCGTGCCCCGCATCGACCACTACCGCCACACGGCCGCGGATCTGGGCGAGAAGCTGATCCGGCCCAGCCTGGCCGAGCTGCACGACGAGCTGGACAAGGTGAGCGGGCCTCGGGGCGGCCCCCGGGGCGGCGGGGCCCCCGGGACGGCGGGCCTCCTCCCGTCCATCCCCTTGGTGGAGACGGAGCCCGGCGGAGCACTGCGGCCGTACGTTCCCGGGCCGTGCTCTGCAGCCCGGGTAGCGGCGGCCGCGGATGAAGCGGTTTTCCGTTCGCTGCCAAACAGGGTCTGCGAGCTCTACGGGGCATCGCCGCGGGGAGGGGAGTGAAGGAGAGGGGAGGGTGCGCGTCTCGCCGAGGTGCTGCAGGAGGAGGAGGCTGCTGCTGCTGCGGGTTTAACGAGAGGTAATCTCAGGGCCGTGTTGTGAGGGGGGCGTTAAAGTACTACAGCGCTGTTTTCTTGCAGCCCCCTGGGTTCTGGCAGCGCGCTGGTGTCTGCGTATCTCAGTTGGTTTTTCCACCGGTCGATTGGAATGAGGGGGCGTGCGGACCGCATCCTAATGAATTGAGGAATGTTACGTTTCCAGAGCTCTTCACATCCCATCTTTCACTCCTAGTCAGTCAGGCAGGAATTCCATGAGAAAATGTCGTCTCTGAAGACTCCGGTGCTTCAGACCCTCATTAGGCAGCTCAGTGCGTCCGTATTCATTTGTGCTGTGTTTTTTGTTTCTGGCGATTCTCCAGCTATGTTTTCTGGAAACACAAATATCTATTCTAATACAGGATTGTTTGGTGATGCAAGGAGGTGTCTCCGTGGCACAGTTCTGATTAGATAGCACAATGCTCACTAACAGTAGCAGCATAGTCTTATTGTCTGTTAGATTTGCTCAGGACTGATGCCCGTTAGTCTGATTCTCAGTTAGTGCAAAGTCGACCAATCACTTTTTGTGAGGTTAGAGTCATTATAAGTAAGCCATATTGTCTATGGGAAACGCACTGAACTTCTTTCATATCTCTGACTTCAGCTCTATGCTGGGATGAGGAGCAGAAAGGGAAGGGCTGTTGGATAACTGTGTCCTGTAAGCAGGACATGCCCTGCAATCCTAAACTTGGCAGGCAGGTATTCTGTGTGTTTATATTGCTGCAGCCCAGCAAGCTCTTCATGATACTGTTAAGGCATTTTGATGCATAATGTAACAGTCTGGAACTGTGCTTTCTATAAGCATCCTTTATTCAAATTTATAATAAAGGATAGCTAGAATTGTTCTTGATAGGTTGCTTTTGGACAGGGTCTCAAAATAGATAAGTTGTAAACATTGCTGAACTTAAAGTGCTAATTTCTAAAATGTCTTTAATTTGTTCAGCAGAATGGATAGGTGTCTAAGATTTTTTTTTTAACTTGATGTTTTCCTTCCAACTTCTTACGAACTTGAAAAATTAAACCCTCTAATCAAACAGTGATTTTTCTTGTACTACTGTAAGCTGTATTGGTAGCAGGGCAGTTGATACAAACATCCTAGCAGCACTGATTGCAATGTATGCTAAGTAAAGATCTGTTGTTTCCCCACGAAAATGCTTCTTGTTCCTCAGGGAACTGCCATTCATTTTCTTTGCTTTGAATAGCTTCTTAAACCAGTGTACCAAGATTGGCTGTTACTTTACATCAAGACTGATCTAGAAGCACTCACCAGCAGTGTGTTTGCTGCTTGAATTCAGCTATTTCATCTTACCCTCGGTCTGCACAACACTTTTCTTGCTTCTCAAAAGTGAGTGCATGTTGACAGGCAGTGTTTCTGCAATGCTGATGCTAGTGTCCATGAAAGAATGTATTTTGTATTTTTTTTACAGCTTTGTTTATATCACATGTCTAACAGTTGTTCTGATTCTGTTCTCACAGAAGAGCCCTGCTTGAGGAGGATGCGGTGTTTGAGGAAGATGCACATACGGAAGGAATACTCTTTTTGCAAGAGTTTGTCTTATGAAGATAGCATAGGTGTCAGTCCAACCACCTAAGATATTGTTTGATCATTCTTACAGTAGGAAGGGATTGTTTTCAGAAGTGGCTGTGGCAACACAGCTGGATGATGCTTCAGTACTGAGTGGATGGATTGCATATCTTCTCTCTTATTTTAAGCTCCAAGTAATGGTCTTGTAACTTATCACTGGCTGCAGATAGCCAAGGCAATTGGTATGTTGCTTGTCTGCTTGGTTTGTGTTAATCTCTCTTGTAGAGGGAGTTTGATACTGTCACAGTTGCTAATGTCACAGATAAGGTGATGCAGAAGCATCAGTCTCCAGAGACTTAGAGCTGTGAAGATGGTTATTATTAACAAAGAAGGGAGAGGGAGACAACCTTATGTGCTCTGCATGATTTCGTTGTGTTTACGGTGGGGTGCACTGCCCTGCTGAGGATTTTTTTTCTTAAAGCTTAGGAATATGTTTTGCCTAGTAAAGTAAAACTATAGCTTGTAAAAGACATTCCATATGCCTTTGTCTTCCTCAATGTAAATGTGCTGTAACATCACACGCCTTACAGTTCCAGAAGGTAAATGCTTTTAAAGCAGCTAGAATTGGATTGGTTAAGTTATCTACTGGCATACAAAAATGTATGGTATTGCCTTAATTGGGGAGATTATTTTTGAAACAAGAAACTTCACAGTCTGTGAATTATTCTGATTTAATATTTGCCTTTTGTTCAGCCACTTAAAACTCTGATAAGTGGTGTGTAGACCAAGCCCTCTACTGGTAGCTTTGTTCTGTTGTTCACTAAACACTTAATGAATGTGTTAGCCTGTACCTTGACAGGCTGTAAGATGGTGATCTCAGAGGACAAACTTTACCCCGCTATCCAAATTAAACTGGGAAGGAAGAAAAAAAGCATTCCTTCAAAAACAGAAATGTGCCTGGCTGTCTTCTCCACAGAAAGTCACACATCTGTCCTCTGAACTGGAAAACAAGTAAATAAAATGTTACTGATAGTCTTAGTGCAGGGTCATGTGAAATCACAGGGTTGATTACTTTTTCTAATTTTTTAATCAAGTTGGATGACGAGTTCTTTAAAATATCCTCTTTAATTTTTATTTTGTTGAAGAAACAGTGCAGTTTATCTTTCAATTTAAAACGCTGGGTACAGTAGAAAAACTGCGTGGCACTAGTTTTTTTTTTATAAGGATTACATACTCTCTTGAAAATGGTGAATGACTGCTGCAACTTTCTTCTAGTTCTTGGTTTGTCTCTGATAGTCTGTGAAGAAGACAGAGCTTAAGATCCGTAGGAGACTAAGACAATTCTAGGCTATCCAGTTAGCTGATGATGTAATGTGAGGTCTGAAAACTGCTTTCTCCTTGCTGCCTTTTTGTAAGGCTGGCTCCTGCAAGTAGGATTCTTCTTGCAGCACCTTGCTGAAGGCTGTTGTCAATCATGAGGCCTCATAGCTCTTGAGTTACTGTGATTTAATTCAGATCACTTCTTATCTTTTTTGTTCTTCTTTATATTTGTAAGCAGTACTCGTATTTCTTTCTGAACTTTAGTCCTACCAAAATAAAACATGAGAAGTTCTCTTAAGCTTTGTCACTGTACTTCTAGATATCCTAGAAGCTTTCCATTTGTAACTGTTCTTGCTCCCAGTTTTTTGAAAAGTGGTGAACTCTGTGTTCATGAGCTTGGATGAAGCTTTACTAGCTTTGTGCAAAATGGTGTTCTAATGATTTTAAAATCTGCATGGAAAATTCTCATTTATCCTGGTACCACACAACTTTTTTTTTTGCCTTGATTGTGATAACTAATAAACAGCTATTTTCAGCAGCAGTTAGTTTTGTGTTAGTCCTTCAGACTTTGTTTTATAAGGACAGTTTGTATTTTGCAAAATTATGTTGCATTAATCTTCTTTTATCTGATCTTTGTGATGTCTTTAGTCCAGAACACTGGTAGAATAAACTCTTGAACAGTCATTAGCAAACTGCTCATATTGTTCTTACTACTTTTTGTTTGGTTCCAGAGAAGCTGGAGATGGTAGAGCTGTTAACAGGCTCTAGTTTGAAAATGCAAGTGTAGGTTGCTGCTGGAAGCATACAAATTCTGCTTTGTCTTGTGGTTATGTATTTCAGCAACTTTAAGTTGAATCTGGAAACTGGTGTGGCTTATACAAAATAACAATTCCCTCCTAAAATTGGCGATCTTTTCCTGTGCCAGGGGTTGACTCCCTGATAGACTACAACAGTGGTCACCAAACTTGTTTGATTCTGCAGCTCGCAGTAAAATAATTTTGAGTTCATACCCACAGTTTACGTGCATTTCTAAATTAAATAATGTACTACTTTATGTAATATACATAATAAAAAAAATTAAATTCTATTGATTAATATTAAAGGAAAAATACTCTCTTCCACATCCCAGTGGATTGTCCTGCAAGTCTCTTGGGTTTCATGCACCCCTCCTTGGAGACTTCTGCAGTACTCTGAGCCTTATGAGCACTAATGTCAGAAGAAAATGCACACTAACTTTCTGGTAGAGTACAAGGAAGTGAGGAGACTTGTTCAGAAAAACGTGATTTTTAATAAGGTGGTCTTTGCTTTCATATCATCTGTGTCAGTAACATGTTCAAGATCAAAATGTGAAAGAACATACTGATTTCTCTCTGGATAGCTTTTCTTTCAGCGTAAGCTACATCACAACAGGTTAAAAATGAAGGTGCTGCAGAATGAATATGAATCTTCAAATTAACTTTCTTCCCCCTTTGGTACTATATTTGATCAGATGTCATTTGATTTTCATTCCTAAAGAGTATTCTTGCAGAGAAGGATGTTGGCAAGATCACTGTCTTGGAGTAATTTAAACAATTGTGCTGCATCTGCTGTTGTATCGTTCAGATTTTTTCCTGAAGTCCTATATAATATTCAAATAGTTTGAGCAATCACAAACCCATTATTCCTGCTTCTCTTTTTGTCATAGATAACAGTAATTGTAGTATGTTCATTTGCAACTATTTAAAAAATGTCTTACTGGTGGACTTAAAATTGTTTGCCTTTTAGTATTTTGGAAATTATCCAGTTCTTGTAGCTTGAGCACGTGGAACATCTTTGATTGATTTCTCCACTTCAGCATGTTAATTATTCCTGATAAACTTAATGAATTGTTTTGTGGGTTTTTTGTCTCTCTATAAAAAAAAAAAACACATTTTCTCTGGACAATAAACTTAACTCACTCACAGATGTAGTGAGTAAAAATAAAAGAAAAATGGACCTATCCAGCTACTTTAACAAGGAAGCTCACCTTATGTCTTCATTTCCCCTGTTAACTTCCTCAAATGAACTGCTTCTATTTCAGATTATTCAAACTTTTGAATTCAAAGGAAATAGCAACATCTGTTGCAGCTGTGAAGGAGTCAGTGCCAGGTTAATGTTTCAACTTGCTTGGAGGAGTTTATATGGTAGAGAGATCCCCAAGACCATCCTGTGCAATCTTGCTATTAAGCAGTAAGCAGTTTGGCAGCTTTGACTTGAATATAACACTATGCCAGTACAAATGTTGTGCTTCATGGTAATAGCTGTGCTCTGTGGTGGCTTAGGATACTGTGTAGTAAGCTGCATCTGTCACTTCGTAGTATGACATTAAAAATTTAATCACTGATTAACTGATTTTTTTCAATTACTTCACTGGACTATTTAGTCTATTATAAGAAAATGGGTTAAATGTAAGTTCTCTGCCTGGAAACAGACTTAAAATTAGAAACTGAAGAGTTTTTTTTTTTTTAAACCTATGTCTGCGTACTGCGCTACACTTACTCCTTAATCCCTACCTCTTGAGTGGGAAGTGCATTGTGTTCTGTTTATCAGAAATAGATGATAATTGAAAAGCAAGAATTCTAAAAATCAACCTTTTAGAAGGATGGACTGTAGAAGATGACTTGGGAATTTGCTGTATTAAAAACAGGTTCTTGAGCGAGACTGAAATAGGGATTCTCCTGCATTTATGAATAGAACATTGTATTATTTGGACTGTTCTTCAGTGTTCAAAACTGCTATGCCAGTGGCTTGCTAATAGGATTTGATTTGGCTCTTATGTAATTTAATACTGCATCTGCCTCATTATGGAGAAAAAGTAAGTTGTATTAAAAAAATCTGAGAGAGACCTTTAACTGTTACATGCATTAGACTTTTTTTTTTTCCCAGATAATCAAGTGAAAACTGCTTTTGTTCAGAACCTTGATTAGTTTTCCTGAGGAATGATTTTTCTTTTCATGTCAAATAAGTACAACTGTTTGACAGTCATTCATTGTACAGTGATTCTTTTAAAAAGGATCAAATTCAGTGGTGCAGCAGGGAAACCAGTATGATTCTGGAGAGGACAGGAAAGGAGTTCTCACTTCGAACTCTAATGTTCTTCACCAGTAGATCCTAATGCTCTGCTGTTAAAACTTGTAATAACTGCAAGGGTAAGATTTGATCTAAATCAGAAAAGAGTTTGGTCATATTTATACCGAAATAGAAGCTTTTACTGTAATCCATGAAAACCAAGTCTTGATCTGTGAATTAGGCTACAAGTATTTCTTCCTCTTAAAGCTGGGCAGATTGGTTACCTCAGTGTTTGTGTGGGAAGCGATGCCTCTGTGTTTTGTAACTTGACGTTAAAGATAAAATTCCCATTAACTGGAAGTGGAGACACTTTCTAAATCTTCCTTTTGCTGGAAAGTTGTTTTTATTGCCTGAGTCAGTTCTTCCTTGAGAGGAAGGGCTGACTTCATCTACCATATTTCTGGGAGTGTGGGATATGAGCACTGTAGATATACCATGGGATAGAGGTCATCTTTTGTTTCTTTTATTTTGGCATGTGAGCTCACTTGGGGTATTCATGTTGTGTTATCCTTATGGAGGGATCTATGAATCAAAGTATGAAAATGTAGAGAGATGTTTATCTTGGTACTTTTACAAAATGTTCTTTCTCTCTATTATTTCTAGCATGAATGGAATGTATTTCAGATAGGTACACCGGAGTCCAGTCTCCTGCAGTTTTCAACAAAACTTGCGTCTTGTGTAAGATGCTTGGAAGGATTCATTCCTTCTCATTCCATCTCACTGGCTGCAGGCTTTCAAATCTCAACCTTTCCTTGGATAATAGACTTAATTGCTTACTCACAGTCCGTTGGATGTTCCTCTTCAGTAAGTGAAATTCCTAATGGAGTCCAAAGACTTAAATCTTAACTTCTTTCGCTGACATTATGGCCATTAAAAACTCTTGATGCTACCACTGTTTCCAGATGCACTGATGAATACTCTCTACTTGGAGAGAGACCTTGTTTTGATCTGATATTTAGGAAAGAAATGTGACTTTATTTTCTATTTTTGGGCTAAAACCTCAAAAACTTCTAGTAATGCAGTAGAGGGAGAAGGAAAAAGAGGTAGTAGAATTAACCTTGGAATATGATGCAGTGTTCTAATGTCAGTTTGGTCTGACACTACAAATTTGTCTGCAGAATATTTCTGTCTTTTGCCTGAATTTGTCCTTTGGTAAGAACCTTTGTTTTAAATCACGGTTGTATAACCTTTTTGTTTGCCTAGCCTGTATTGATTGAACAGGAATTATCTTGGGCTACGTATAAAATATATAACATAGATAATGTGTATAAGTAGAGAAGCTTCCTCTTTGATATATTTATTCTAACTCTTTGAAGCGTATACTCTTATCTGTTTCAAATTTTATCATAACATATCTAACTTAGTATGTTGCTTTCTTGCAAAAAAAAAAAAAAAAGTGGCTGTTAAATACACAATTCCTGAAGTTAGGGCTCTGCTCTTTGCCAGGCCCATATTCCTCTATCATGAGCTGAACCAGGGCATATTTGCATCAGCCTGGACTGCCTCTGGATCTTTTTGAATGATTTCCTCTACATTGGTGAGCACCAGGTCCAGTAATGTGTCATCTCTGGTCTGTCCAATACCTGGACCTGGAAGTGGTACTCAGAGTACACTAGAGGTTTCCTGGATTGCCTGTGGCTCACCATACTTTATTTTTTTTTCCAGCAGATATCTAGGTGGTTCAAATCCTCCATCAGGGTGAGAGCGTGCACATGAGATTTAAGTGGTAGTCTGGTTAATAAGATTCCTATCTGTCTTTTAGTAAGTATACCATCTTCTGAGTACTGTGATTTACTCCTAAGTTGAAATCAGTTGTTTGAACAAACTTCTTCATTAACAGTCTTGCTTGCAAGGTTAATAATTCCAACTACTAGGTGAGAGCTGGAAGGAAAAATAAATGATTCTCTATTCCTTTGAAAAAAACCTCAAGTATGAATGGCTCTTAAAATTGGGATATAAGGATATGAATAAATATGCTCAAATATTGTTTAATGTTTGTGTAAGAGTAGTATTGAGTTGCATGACAGTGAAATACAAGCTGATAGCAGTGATGTGGAGTTGGGTAAATCTTCAGCTGACATTTTAATTGTAACTATAAATTTCTCCGTGGTTAAAATTGCTCCGCTTAATCAAAGTACTACAGGCTAATTTCAGTTTAAGATAACAGTAAGATACTCTGTTGTTGCAATCTCCTTTAAAATCTTTGGAAGTCAATGCCAAAAGTATTTGCTGCTATATTTTAAATATGTAATTGTGAAGAGGATAATGTAACCAAAGCACTTAAGTTTTTTGGTGTCTTGGCTGCAAATTTGAAAACAACTTCCTTTAATTGAAACTAGTATCCAGTGGTTGAATCTGTTCATGTTTCATTCCATGAATCTTTAAGAACAGATCGTGTTTCTTCTGGTTAATTAATCTATTTTGCAGTGGATAAATTTTGGGTGCCATTTAATGCTTTAGCAGGTTTTTTTCTAGGTTATGGCTGTAAAGATAAGCAGTAAGAAGCACTGCTTCAGCCAAATCTGAATACTGATATATACTGAATAGTTCTGCATTCTTAGTAGGAGGGAGGGCTTAGTAAACTCATTTTGTCCTAGGTGAAAGCAGTGTCTAACAAAACTTTAGGATTAATGCTTCTGAAACAGATCAGTAGAGAGCATAAATAATAATATACTCTCCATATGAGTATTAACGTTACCTTAAGTGTGTGGTGTTAGGACAAAATATTTTTTGAATAATTACCTACAGTACTTCTTTCCATCGGATTCTGTTTCCACTACAGAGATCACTTGAAAGCTGTCAGAACTGTAAATATTATTCAATTTTAGTATTAAAAATCTGTTATGATTTGTTGTTAGTCTTCAGAGCAAAGCTATCAACTGTATCTGAACCATTCTTAACAGTAGTAGGCTGAAGAACTGTTTGAGAATTAGTGTCACCAGATCCAGTTAAAGTTTGGAACTGTTTTTTTTTCCTCTCACATATTTAATCACTTAAATACCCTGTTTTCACAGGCAAATTTGAAGTTGTTCTTGATAAATGTTCATGCAAATTTATCACAAGACTTTTTTTTTCGGTCCCTGGAGAACAGTGTATTTAACATGGCTCCATGGAGATTTACAAATTTTGGAAAGGAAACTCAAGACTTTGTTTCTTAGACCGGAGAAAACCAGGGAGATAAAACCGTTAAAACATGGGAACAATTTTTTGAAGACCCTTAAGCGGAAACTGCATGTGTCTGTATTACACAAACACTAGCATGCTGCAAACAGAGTTTTAAGAGCCAGCTTACTCTTTGCTGATATGGTATCACATTTGCATATATTTGCAGTTATATTGGTACAGCAGTTGTCTCTGCACAAGAGTTGTACATTTTTGTCAGCACATTATTCCATGCTGCTATTCCATGCATAAAATAAATTCAGTGCTGCTTAAATTTTATATTCAGATCATCAGAAATATCACAAGTGATGTGGGAGGAAGAATCTAAAAATTCATTCCAGAAGGGAAAATAGAAGGTCTGTTCCCTCAAGAAAGACTTTTTTTTCCTAAAAGAGAAACGTTTTGTCACTCTGCTGATTGTTTGATAAACTATTCAAACTCTCATTTTCTTCTTATCTGTACTCTAGCAAAAGTATGCCTGAATTAGAAAAGCAGTAACAAATAGTAGTTATTTTTTCTTCCCCATTGTTTTGAGCTTTGTCAATTCAAAAAAACTTTGTGCTATCTATAGTGACAAATGCCATAGTATTACCTATATGCAACTGCAGAGTTGTAGACATTATAGTCATAAGCAGCTCATGTAATGATACTTTGATTCTTGAGACAACTGACATGCCACGTCTGGATCAATACACTGTACCAATCACTTCCTTCCTCTAAAAGGAATTTCTTAGAAATGGTGGTGCCAATAGAGTTGACCTTTTCTTCGAGAAGCTGAAAGCTGCATTGAAGACCTGTAGGAGATGTGTGAGGAAGAATTCTGTTGTCAATGATTGCTACAAACATGAGACCAGTAGCAGATAAAAGCACAGTCACTATGCGTAGGTTTTGGTGGTGGTCGTTAATGAAAACGGAGACATGATGTTAAATCCAGCTGTTGTGCCTATACTTGAGTTGATGAGAAGCCATTCTTGGGTGGCTTGCCTATTGCTCTGTCCTCAGAGAGTGTGTTAAATGATGAAAGTACTATGCTTGGTATGAAAGTATGTAAATAAAAGGCAGTCTTGAATACAAGCAACTGTTCTCTTGATTAAATGTAGGAGAGAGCCACTTCTAAATATTGCTGTAGAAGTTGGAGCTTGAAAATATGAGGCCTTTTGATTTTCTTTGACAGTTTGATAGTACAGGCTATTTAAGTTTACTTAACTACATATCCTACTAAGGGAAGGAAAAGCTACTGTTTTGAAGCCTAGGGAATTTGTATTAAAGAAAGCACGTAGTTTTTTTTTTTTTTTTTCATGTACTAAACCAGTAACTGATCAGATTTGAGTGGAAAAAAAAAAGTTAGGTTGCAGTCTCAGATGATTCTCTGGCCTTCTCCCCTTTCATAAGAGTAAGGGAAATAGGAAAGATTAGGCAAATAAGCTACTCACTATTGGAATGTGCCAAATCAGACAGACTACAAAGCAGGTTGCGTGCAGGCTTCTATTTAAATGTTACAGTCACAGAGTTTTTAGTTGAATATAAAAAAAAAAAGTCCATAAGATTATCCTGGCAAAAAAAAAAAAAAAAGGTTTAGAGAAGCTTAGAACTTGGAGTACTTTGCAAATGTGTTTAAATTCTAGGGGGAGGTGTTGGTGAGGGAAGAGGAAGGAAAGGAAGGAACCCAAGCTACACCTATCCTCGGATTTTGACAGAATGCTTTATAAAATCAGAATGAATATGTGGTGTGATGTCTAAACATTATATCAAGTATTTTATTTTGTGGTGAGATAAATTTTTTGTCTCTGTCTCCTAACTTAAGTGGTATTTACATCTGGAGGATGAGAACTATTAGTAAGAAATCAAGAATCCGTAAAGCCTTTGTTCAGTATTTTGAATTTCCTTGTATAATAACTTTATACCATTATCTTCTGCCTGTTAATAATCAATGGGTGTACTTTCATTAATAGTGCCCCTTCCCCTTCTCTTTCCAAGAAAAACTCACTTGAAAATTTCAGGAATGAATCCTTTAATGTGCATGCTTAAAACCACTGCTTAGCAGACATGTTTGCTATCTGCAATTCCTGATCATTTGTTTATTGACCTCAATATAAATTGTAGACATGATGTTTTCATTCAAAGTATGCTGAAATACATGCTATTGTAAGAAAAATATTAACAGTTAAGGGAAACGATTGGCTAAATAAGTAACTTTCAGTGGGATTTTTCTACAAAGGCATGTACTGTAAAAGACAGACTTAGTAGTTGTCCTGTCCTCTTCTCGAGGCTTCAGTGCAACTCTGCCAGGAGTGAGAACGAATGAATTAATGTGCATTCTTTCTGGTACCACCTCATACAGTAGGCTACAAAGCCTCAGTGTGTCGCTTTGAAGGGAATCTAGATAAGTTCACCACAAACAAACATGCTGCAAAACTTAAGCAATTATCAGTTGTTTCAGAACTCTGATTAGATTAGATAAAGTAGCACTTTTTTTTGTTGGTGACAAGTCTTCTGGACACCAGTATACATGCTGCATGTTGAAAATACTCAAATTTCTTCTGCCTGTCAAGTTCCTTATTTCTCATGCACTTCTACTAAGTATGTGGGTATTCACAGTTGACACAAATAGCTTATTGTTATCCTTATGAAGCAACACTGGAGAGGAAGTAGATTATCTTAAACTGTTAAATGAACTATGGTATAGCAATGCAGATTTGTGTGTAGGAATAGAATTCAGCTATTTCTTTCTAGATTCCTATCAGTGTTTTACAGTTGTTAACGTTTGAATGTATCCTGGCTAAGTGTCCGTGAACGATGTGAGTGTTCTTTGAGCTTCTTAGGTAAAAGACTACCTTGGTAGATAACTGCCCATTTCCTTCTGTGTCTTCTAACCCACAGTACTGTAATGTTTATTTTTTATTATTAAGTTCTCATCATACATGTATTTTTGTATTTTTCCCTACTCAGTGACTTGATTAAAAGCACTGCTTCCTCATGACCACAAACATGGCAAAATAAACTGGTCTTTTACTTACAGCTGAGACCACAGCGATGCTTTATTAATCTGGCACTAAAAGGCTAAACTTGGAATTCCTTTGTGCCCACACTCTGTAATATCTGTGTTCTTGCTGCTGCTTTTTTGGGCATCCGTTAGTGCTGATAACTAGCAGTAAGCTTTCAGTTATTAAGTTTTGTGTGTACTTTGAAATATTTTTCAAAGAAGTATTGCACAGTGTAGAGAGACAAGGCATACAGAACAAAACTTTCTTGTATTCATTGCATGAGTATCTTGGAAATGATCTGGTAGATGATAAATATCAGTTACAAGCCATTATCTCCTATCTAGAATAAGACAAACTAAGCGGTAGACTTGTTTGAATACTCCAGTGAAATGTATAATTTTATGATGAGTGGAGGTTCTATTACTTGATAAGCCGTGGTCATAGGCAGAACTGTGTAACTGCCTCCTGCACCAGATACTAGGATGCTGTCAGTGTTCTTTTAAAAAGCAGAGTGTGCAGCAAAATGTTTGCCTTATTTCTTAAAACTGCTATGACACAGTATTACTATGTTAACTACTTCAAATGCGTATATGTTTCAATGTTTTAGGACAGAAATTTTACATCTGTTTCTTAATTCACCTTGACCAGACTTTCAAAAGAAAGAAAAACAAACAAAACCCACCAAGAGTATTGTTTCTTACTAGAAACGTCATGTGACTTTTTGTAAACCAGAATATGTTATCAAATGCTGGCAATTTTCTTGGAGAAAGCTTTAATACAAACACAATTCCCTTAATGTCACACTTGAAAACTGAGTTTGTTGCAAATGTAGTGTTGTAGCTTTCTGATGGTAGCGTGTTTCTCCCTGTATAGAAATAATTAAATACAGTTACCCAATTGCATACTTGATTGCAGGATTTTGTTTCATCATGGTGAACTTATCAAATTATCTTTTATGCATTCAGGACTTGCTTTCTGGGCTGAAAGCATTTCAGGATTCTTCATTGTTCTCAGGTTGCTGTGGCTACTTGGTTTAGTGGTGTAGAAGGAAATGACAGTATGCATGTTACCGCAAAAGTCTGTGAGGAGCTTGAATTGCTGATACGAGCAAACCTTCAATGCATTGTATTAAATGTTCTCATAATAAAGCAACATAATACCAAAAAAGATAGTACAGAAAGATTTGGATTGTGTCAAACCTTGCTGTTGTTCTAGCAGTTGTTTCTTTCTGGTTGAGACTCAAACTGATCTGAATCAGTAAGAACCTGAAAGTGTTCTCTGAGCAAGGTTTGGAGATACCAGTCAAGTTTTTGTGGTTTAGAAAATGAGAACTGTGTTCCTTTTCAATTTTTGCTGTCTGTTTGGAGTGTGAGCATTTATTTAATTTCTTCTTCCTGGAGACAAGAAAGCCTTCCTGGTAAATGTAATGATCTGAAAATTGTTGGGGATTCTGCCTTATGCATCATAGGATCTCTGGATGTGTTGTAGATGCAGCTATTTGTATGAATTCCATGATACAAAGTACTTGAGAGAAGTACAGGCATGAGCCTGTACTAATAAGTTTTGGATAAGATTGACAGAATTTGTTTTTTAAAAATCTGTTTGTATAATTGCCTCTATAACTGACACCTTCCATAAACGATAGTTGTGTAAATGCTTCCTTGGATTCTGTGCTGATTGTGTATTTGGTATTAATATGTAAGGAACAGAATAACATTTCTCACATGAAAACTTGTGTGCCTACAGTACAGAGAATATTTGAAAGTGTAATTCGAGTTCAGACTATTTTGTCTTACTCAGTGAGGATAAATTCTGCTTTTACCTCATTGGGATGCAAGCTGTATCACAGAAACAGCGTGAGCTGTTTTGTCGAATAGTCTCTCCTGAATGGTAGTCAGTTTTTCTCCTAGTATATTCATTCTTATATTTGTTGCCTTGGATTACTAGCATACTTTGTCTAGAATCTTTTCTGAAGAGTTCTTGCAGTGAGTGCAGGAAATACGTTCAAATGCTTAGTTGTTGATTTGACTGGACAAAACAAAACAGGCTCTTAAAGAGCAAGCTTACTATGTATGTGTGAATAATGCGTATGTCGATTAATATATACACACATCAAATAATTGAGGCTTGTGTATTGTAAGTCTAATTTAAATGGTAAAGAGAAGCCCCAAATTGGTCTTTGTGCATGGGGCTCAAGTTCCTCCCATCTTTCATCCTTCCCTTGTAAACTGCACAGTGTTTGTGAGCAGATCCTTCTTCCTTCCTTCTTTCCTGAAACGCCAATCCCCCCCATCCCCCTTTCCAGCAGCATCATTTTACAATGTATAGTAGAATAGCTTACAGGAAAGTCAATAATTTATATGTCCTGGAAAATTGATTAACTGGCAGCTCAGCCTGGGCTACAGGAAGTCTTGTAGACAAAACCAGTAACTTGCAGCAATGCACTTTCAGATTAAGAAATAAAACTTCATATGCTGTACCAGTCATTTGTATTTGAAATGATATACCTAGATTGTTTGTTTCTTGATGCTGTAGAACAGATTCTTAAACGTGTTTATTACTCTGTGAACAGTTTTCACTGAGGGGGAATACCTAAACTGTACCTCCAACCTTGATGTATATTTGTCAACATTTGTAAGCTATTCCATGCCTGTTGCATGGAATGTAAAATGGCGATTTATGCTCTGTCACTCTCTAATTTTTCAACTTGCACAGGTACACTATTCTTAAAAGCTGAGTATTGTTTTCCGTCCTTATGCTTTTAAAAGAGTAAACATTTGTTTTATGTATTTAAGGAGCCCTTTGAAGATGGCTATGCAAATGGGGAGGAAGGAACGCCAGCTGGAGATGCAGCTGCCACTTACACACCTGACAGCAAAGGGATAGTTAAATTTGGATGGATAAAAGGTGTATTGGTAAGTTTGATATATTGTACTTAAGTGCCTTAAAAAGGTCTTTCTAGTATCCTTATCTTTTGAGGAGGGATTGTAACAGCTTTGGATAAAGAAAGCACAGGATGAACTGTAGAAAAGTTTGTTGTCTTTTTACTGAATTTTAAGGATGTAAATACTACTAAGTTTTGAAGTAGTTGTGGTTTCTCTGCGTAGAATTTGTTGTTTTGAAGTTGCATAATTTGTAAAATGCTAAAAGATGATATAGATATTCACATGTAGTAAAAACAAAAACAAACTATAAAACTGCGTATGAGTTGTAATTGGTACAAACAAACGAAAACTGAGAGAATACCTGTCTTCACTTTGTAAAGTTTTGGAAGAGAACTCAATATTTTTTTATGTAAGCAATAAATATTGCTATATGGAGGGTGCCTACATTTGTATGGCAAAACTTGACTTTAATTAAGTATGTGAATATCATTGGGCCTGTTAGAAGAAATTGAGTCTCCAAAAACCTGGGAGAAATCAATACTGGTACTTTTTTATGATAGAGAAAAAAAAACTTCTGAGTCTTTCCCCATGAAAGATTATGGATAACATAGGCAATTTTATTTCAAGTACATATTAACTTTTTTTTTAATACTTGGCAGAGAGAAGCCACAGTTAGTACCTGTACTCTCCAAAGCTGTGAGACTTTGTAGTGGAGGCTTTAAGTGCAGTAACTGGTTAATATATACTGAACTCAAGCATTAAATCTTAGTTGAGCAAGATTCTACTATGCATTAGCAACTTCCTTACAAGTCTTGGTAGTGATATGCTTTCTCATGGGAGAAAGAGTACCTGCAGCAGCTGTATAGCAGATATGGTCCCTTCCTCTTGATGTACCCCAATCAAGGACTGAATTGTTTGTTTTAAAGCAGGTGTGAAGCTGTTGTTGAATTTCTCTAAACCTGAATTTTACATTTACACTATTTTTCTAAGCAACAGTTCTAAGTATTAAAGAATTTGACAGAAATGTTTGATAGCACGTTTTCTCTAAGATGACTCGGAGCTGATACTAGGTATTTTCATGGGATTAATGTTGCTGCTCCATATCTTCAGAAACCTATTTAGAACTTCTAAGGAGGTTTGAAACTTCCAGTTAGTATTTCCTTGTAGGCATGAGCTGCCAAGGTGAATATTTCCAGCTCAGATATTTTTGCATTTTGCAAAAGATAAATCTCTCCAAACATTTTACTTTAATGGTTTGGAGAGGTATTTGTCTACCTTCACTGAAAAGCTAAACATTTTTCAGGCTTGATGTTGTATTTTCCAGCTGAGAGGGACACCTGAAACTTACCATTTGTCTTCTAACTGACTTCTGTGCAGTGCAAAATCATTTTTATTGAGGATAAGAACAAACAGATTCCTGTTACCATGTTGTTCTACTTCTGTTGGATTTAACAGTTTATTAAATGGAGAAAATATTTAGTAGGGTATTGCTTTAGTATTTGAAAAATAACATGTGAGAGATCTGAACTTAAATTTGAGACCTTGCAATTGTATTTTAGTGATATATTCTGCAGCATAAATTTTGAATCCTAAAGATTGGGGTCCAAATTACTTATTTGTGTTTTTTGATCAAGTACTACTACAATGTCAGATTTTGAACTCTAACTTTCTCTTGTTCAGGGTAGTAATATTTTAATTGTGCTTCGGTTCCCTTTTATTTTTTTGATCCAACAAAAATTGTCACTTAATAATTTATTGTAAAAACCATTTGAAAAGTAGTGAGAGAGCTACAAGGTAACTCAAGCAGTATGTAAAGTAGAATGAATTAGTGGAGATGACTGCAGCAGTAAGACATACATTAAATGTCTCTTGTTATCTTAGGTACGATGTATGTTGAATATTTGGGGTGTGATGCTTTTCATCAGACTGTCATGGATTGTAGGGCAAGCTGGAATAGGTACGTGTACAAATGTTATACCTTGATTTCAGTGACTTTTAGAATGCGATCTAATACAAGTGTTGATCCTCAACTTATTAGGCTGGGGTAGAAAACTGCTGTAATATGACCAATATTTTACCCTTATCAAAAAAAAACTTCAAACAGTGTAAAGTTACTTAGAACTTCTCATTTGGCTACAAAGTACATAATTTTAAAATTGATATTTTCAAATCTTCAGTAAATTGTAGAGATAAATTTTTGGATCTCTAGTTATTAAAATCTGTATTAGACTGTATAGTGTATAAGCCTTTGAAAAAAAATAATTTGACTTAGAACCGGACTGCAGCATATCTGTCAGCTCCAAAAAGCATGTGTTTCCTTGAATTTCTAGTATATGGTTTTTACTCTGCTGATTGAAGATAATATCCAGTTTTGTTTGTATCCAGGAAAAGGAACAAGAGGGAAATAAAGCCTTTTTTTGGCTTGAATTGGACCATATACAATAAACTCATGTCAGATTTGCAAGATCAATTCTTGAAATAAGTTGAAGATTTGTACTTTTCAGTTCTGTGTAACTTAAACATTTTTCATCTTTTCCATAAGGTCTGTCTGTTGTGGTTATTGCAATGGCCACTGTTGTGACGACTATTACAGGACTGTCTACTTCAGCTATAGCCACAAATGGATTTGTAAGAGGAGGTAAAGCTACTTTTGTATGGCTTTTTAAAGTATCTAATGGCTTTGAAGCGTACATTTTAATGATGGTACTTTTAATTTCTTTACCACTTTCTTTTAGCATCTGGGAGTAACAAAAGAATGGACAAAAAGCAGGGAAGGTTTAAATTTTCTGAAGAGCATAGTCCACCTATTTTCGTGCATTTAACTTCAAAGTTGTGTAACAAAATGCCAATAATAATCTAGCAGTTTGATTGACTAGGGATTTGCTTTTCCAGCATTGAAGAAATATAATCTATTTTTAGTTATTGGAATGCAAACATATTTTCAGAGACCTGTCCAAGAACAATTAGGGTTTTGATGTTTCCTTGCAACTGTATTGGTTGATTAAGAATGTGCATGTTTGCTTTTATGTTTTCAAGTCCTGAAATAAATCTTTCTAGTGAAGAAGTAACTCCTATAAAAGCATGAATGTAAATGTATTCCTGTTGTGATTTTTTTTGTTACATGCAATATGTTTTCCAAATTCTTTTGATCATCTCCAACTTTTCTGAGAGTGGCGGTTCTCGTTTGCTTTGATAGTTAATTCACTGTGGTCACAAGTTTCTGTAAGATAGTTTTATAAATAGTCAGTAAAGTGATCTCCTCAGACTGCTTCATGACATTACAAGACATTACAAGATACCTACTAGTTGAAATTGTGGTAAAATTCTAAACATACACAGTTATAAAATAACTATAAATTTATATTTATTTATATATATAAAATTCTAAACATACAGTTAATTTTTCTGTGCTTATAAAATTCTCATGTTTTAAGAATGGAAAGAAAAGCCTCACTATGACAGAGTAAACAAACCCTGTGGTAAAGATATTCTATGAATCTTATGTCAAGTGTTCGTCTACCCTTTTTTAAAATACTGCTTTACATGTACATGCTCTTCTAATGGGACACACTGTTCATTTTTAAAAAATAGACTAAATTTTCAATTTGACTTAGGTTGGATTTGAGATGTGGTATTTTACAGGCTCAGAAAATAAAAAGAACAGTTTTGATAGTCCCATTACAGGGCAGAAAGTTCCTTTAGTAACAGAGATCATAAAGCATGTTGTACAGGTTTGGAACTTTAGTGGTTTAATAACACTATGTTTTAGTTTCTGTAGCTACTGTAAACATGTAATTGTAAAATTATGTACAGCTGCTTCTAATAGTTTGCAATAATAAGCCCAATAATATTGTTGCTTGTATATTACAACTTATTTTTGTTTATTTTTAAATAGTGGAACTGGTTTCATTGCTGAATAATACAGTGTGTTTTCTGAGTCAGGTCTTTACTTCCAGCTGGTGTTAAAAACTTGAAATGTAGTTCTGTTTCTTCAGTACGCCTGCCTCTAAAATACTGGAATTCAGGATATTTTCTGATGTGCCAGGAAAGATGCAAGAATAAATTATATTGTAGTCCTGTAAGCATTAAGTTACTGATGTCAGTATGTATTTCTTTGACTCTTTCATGTTTTTGTCATTTTGTTTAACCTTTTCTTTCAGGAGGAGCATATTATTTAATTTCAAGAAGTTTGGGACCAGAATTTGGTGGTGCCATAGGTCTCATATTTGCATTTGCCAATGCTGTTGCAGTAGCAATGTACGTTGTTGGCTTTGCAGAAACAGTTGTGGAGCTTCTTAAGGTATATTGACTATATTGATTGCATTGATTATACTCTATTCAGACCAGACCTGTTATTTTATACCAGAAGTTTTTGTTTTAACAAAACATGGAATGAGGTAGAAGGTTATTGCAGATATTACAGTATTAGTTCACTGTTACTAAATACATTTTTGATATAAAACAAATTATCACTGGTGTCAAATTAAAACTTTCTACACTCTTTCTCCGTGAAAAAGATGATGAATTCACAGTGAATTCCTAACCAGATGTTGAGAATGGTGGAGGTGTAGATACATGATGCAGAACCATAAGTTTGTAATACTAAGTCTTATTAAGCGTTTCTTTCATGATATTAATTTATATTAAGTTCCTTTTCTTGTTAAGAGCAGTTTCTTAAGATAAACAATCTGTTGTTGTAGTTTTTGATGAAATGAAACAAAGAAGAATTTAACCTTTCAGAGAAGGGAAAAAGTCTGGAGTTCACTGAAGGAATTAAGAGTAAATAGTGAACAACAAATTAGATCTGTGAATACAGGATGGTAGCTGTTGCTTCACTGATTAATTATGTGACACTTCAAGACAGACTATTCTCTATGGGGCTGTGTTACGATGAAAAATAATTTTCATTTACAATGATTCGGTGACTGAAAAAAACAAATCTCTACAGGGAATTTTAAATGAACAAATCTGTAATACAGCGGTTAACTGTTATTAGTAAATTACAGTCTGTAATAATACAGTTCTATTCTGTAGTAGGGAATACAAGTACCTAATGAAGTATATGATTTGTTTGTTTTTGTTTTGGCAGGAAAATGGAACACTGATGATTGATGAAATGAATGATATTAGAATCATAGGAGCCATTACTGTGGTTATATTGCTAGGTATTTCTGTTGCAGGAATGGAATGGGAAGCAAAAGTAAGCAACTGTTAATTCCTCCTTTGAGTTCTTCAGTTTTCTGTCTATTTTTTTCTCAGCTCCCTGATTTTTTTTCTAATGCATTTAGTGCACTTGGTATCATATACTCAGTATGTTAGCAGTCAAGCAGTGGACAGTTCTGACGTGTGGAATCAAACTCTGTAACCCAAGTAAGATTACAAAGCAGATACAGTTTATTCAGTGCTGCGTGGACACCAGGTGCAAGGGAGATAGATCTGCCTAACTTGCACACTATCCGGAGAAATTGTGCTACAGATATAGGCGAAACTAATACGTAATCAATAGTTTTCCCGGAATTTGGATTCTCACTGTAAACTCCTGGCCTTTCGGGGGGGCATCCCCCGAAACTGGTTTCTTCTTGCCCTGTGGGTATCTAATCACCTCCCTGCCAAATGTCCTTGGGCTGTTCTCAAACCCTTACTTTTATGGCCTTCCTCCCCCTCACTATCCCAGATACAGTATCTGCCATCCCTTATTTTCTAACAAGCTCTACATTCTTGCTTCTATAAACTTTCTCTAACTATTCCCCTTCACTCCCCTTTTTCTCAGTCACTGTGAAGCCTTCTTGCCTTTTTACTTTCCCTTATGGGGCCCGTCTCACCTTTCAGTTCTTTTATAACAGCTCTGTCTTGCGCTAGCTAGCACAGCATTAGGTGGCTTTGCTCAACTGCAAGCTTAGGTGGATCTGATAACTTAGAGATCAGAAAGATCTGTTCTTGGTGGCTTTTTCAAGTAGGTTAAAAGTTACTGTCTTCTGAACAAATATAGCAAAATGGGAAACGCAACACTGACATGAAAATTTTCTATCACTGGGAGCTTCAAATGAGCTTGGCTTCAGCTCTGAACATACATTTTCCAGAGAGCTCAAGTAGTGTAGTTACTGCTATTTGAAAATCAGTATTCTTAACTTCCTTCCTACTTTCTTCTGTGTTTTTTTTTTGTTTGTTTTACTTGGAGTAGTCAGTGTGCTATGCAGTCAGTAGGCCCAGCATTGAAGAGGGTTGTGAAGGCTGCTGATGATGAATGTGTAGGGGGGCTATGATACTTCTCTTATCTTTTTGTGGCTGTGTGGTCTTAGATAACTCTGTGAAACCAAATATATACAGATCCTAGGATACCTTAAGGTAGAATCCGTATTATTAGTCTTCTGAAGGGCAACCTAGCTTGCTCCTTTTTTTTCCTGAACTACAGGGCTTTTGCTGGATACCCCTCTATACCATGCTCACTTGTCTCTTTTTTTTTTTTTTTTTTTTTTCCCCAAATAATTGAGAAGAGCCTTGTTTCATCTCCCTTCTCGGTCAAGGATGATTGTGAACCAAATATTTTCTGCAGTTAGAATTGACCCTGTTTTCTATACCTAATGGCAGGTTAATGTAGAAGCTTCTTACACTTGTATGTCAAGATGCTACTTGTAGTCAAAATGAGAGCTTCTTTTGTTGTTGCTGTTTCCAGCTGTAGAAGTAGAGACTGCAGAAAAGGATGGTAAAGATAAATGCATTTCTTGCCTCTACCACAGGGAGAAAAGAAACAAGAAAAAATAATTTTGACAAACACTTTTAAATTGATCAGCATGCTTCTTTGAAAATCATTTTCTTTTCTCACGGTGTCCTTTACTCTCTGTAACTTCCATTCATCTGTATGTACTCAACTTTGAGCAACACTGTTCTTAAGTTTTTGTTTTGAAGGAACTAGTTGCTACTGCACCTGCGGTCACTGTTGTTTCAAGCTTCAACTCTTGCTTTTGCTCTGCAGCTTGAATGATTTCATGACAGTAACTTGCATAGAAATGTTCTCATTTTTAAAGTTGCCGTATTAAACCTGAACTGTTATATTCCACAACTTCATTTTTACTAGGAGTTTGGTAGCATTTAAAAATCCTCCTCAGTGTGAAAATCGAGGCTGTTGGCTTGATTTTTTGCAATGTGAAAAAGCAGCTATAGTGATCTATTTGAACTTGTCAGACAATTTGTGTGGGTTAACATCCAGCGTAGCATAATAAAATACTGAACCTTTCCTCTTGATAATAGTATCTCTGACGTTCTTACCTAAGACTTAGAGAATTCCTTGTAAAAAATAAGGAAAATTTATAACAACAGCTTTGAAGTTGACCAGAAAAGCTCATAAGATGACAGTTTCTGGAAAAGCATGCTTCAGAAACAACTTCTCAGAACTTAAGTTCTTACCACTTGACTTTATTTTGAAGTCTTAGAAGCCCATTTGTTCTAAAGTGTAAGACTTTTAAATGTGAAGAAGAGATTTGGAAAATTCTCTTAGTTTTGTGGAAAAGCCAAGGTTCATTACTGAGTACACCCAATTGAAATTGCTCTGTAGTAACTTCATACTGAGTTTTCCACTTAAGCTTACTGAAGATTTCTGTAAACACTGAGCTGCATCCTTACACCTCTCACTTGTTCTTCTTTAGACTTGGCATGTTCTTAACATGGAGTCTTAAAGTTGAAGCAATAGTTGTTTTTTTTTTTTTCTGACTGTCATTATTTCAGGCACAGATAGTCTTATTGGTGATCCTCATACTTGCTATTGGAGACTTTGTAATAGGAACATTTATTCCTTTGGACAGCAAGAAGGCTAAAGGTTTCTTTGGTTATAAAGGTATGTTGGAACAGCTAATGTAGTGTAGTGTATTTGTGAAAGATCAACTTGTTGTAATTGAGTGAAAATCTAAAAAAACTGGGTGAATGTGTAAAATAGCTGGTAGCTCTGCTTAACTATAGAAATTGTCCTGAAATTCTTTCAAACTTTTGCTGTTCGTTAAAGTTTTAGAATGTAAAGTTGGTGCTGCCAGCTTGATATCAATCATACTAATTGCTATAGTACCATATTATAATAATTACTCAATATTATAATTGTACTAACTTTTCAAAAAGCTGGATGAGATTATATGTACTTTTTCTGTTTTCTTGTTTCTATTTAAACTTCATTTTGAGAAATCAGAGCTTATCATGTCAAAATGTTATCTGTTTGATTTTTGTTAAATAGTTTTACAATACTGTGCTGTTAAGACTTTATACAGAGCTATTAGGGGGTTAGAACTGGCTAATAAGTACTTTTTAGTAGTTTGTGGTAGCAGTGGTAATGAGAAGATGGTTGGACTAGATGATCTTATAGATTGTTTCCAACCTTGTGATTCTATGATTCTATAATAATACAGATTCTGATGAGTATTGGCAGACTTAAATACATAAATCTTTGTCTACAGCTGAAATATTTATGGAGAATTTTGGACCAGATTTCCGAAATGGGGAAACTTTCTTCTCTGTATTTGCTATTTTCTTCCCTGCTGCAACTGGCATACTTGCTGGTGCAAATATCTCAGGTGATCTTGCGGTAAGTAATAAATCAGCAAATCAGCAAATTTTATTCAGAACCACTGAGTGTACCTCTATCTCTGTCATGATTGTCTACTGATATCTTCCTTTCAGGATCCTCAGTCAGCCATACCAAAAGGAACACTGTTGGCCATCTTAATTACTACGTTGGTTTACATGGGAATTGCAGTATCTGTAGGTAAGTAGTGAATATTCTTACTTTTGTGTTCTTTCTGATTGCATTTTGATACAGTGTTTGCAATTCAGTTAGACTTTCATGCATGGAGAATTAATCACAGAATATTAGGGGTCTAAAGAGGCCTCTGGGATATCTTCAAGTCTACCTTCTCCTTCTAAAGCAGGTTCCCTAAAGTAGGTAACTTTTTCTTTGAGAAAGTGCCTATATTGGTTTTGAATATCTCCGGAGAAAAAGTCATTGGGAAGCTTGTTTCAGTGCTCTGTTACCATTAAACAATAAACATTAAACCATTAAAGTAAATTTTTTCTCATTTCATATGGAAATTCCTGTGTTCCAATTTGTGCCCATTGCCCCTTGTTTTATTGCTGGGCATCGTTGGGAATAGCTTAGCCTCATCTGCTTTACTCCTGCCTAATAGATACTTACAAACATTGGTAAGATCTCTATCTTCTTGTCTCCATGCTGAACAATCCCCTGTCTCAGCCTTTTTCATACAGGAGATGCTCCATGCCTCTAATAATCTTTCTGGCCTTCTGTTGGGCTTTTTCCAGCAGTTCTGTTTTTCTTGAACTGAGGAGCCCGGAACTGGATACAATATTCCAGATGTGGCCTCACTGACAAAGAGTAGAGGGAAGAGGATGACCTCTCTTGACCCACTGAATAGACAGAGCTGTCTAACTTTTGGTAGAGATTTTGATTTTCGGATGTGCTCATTTCCTATAATGTGTGACCTCTTCAGAGCAAAGAGAGGCTAAGATTGCCTTTGCACTAATACTCCCTAACTTCTTGCAGTCACTTAAATTAATTTGGTAGGGGGATGATGCTTGGATTAGAAGACTACATTTGCAGGAAATACTAAACAAACATGTTGATTTGAAGACGACGGTAGTCAGCTACTTTACCTGAAGCAAACTGTGGAAAGATCTCATGAAACCTATCTTAAGAGCTGTGCGCAGTAAATCTTCAGAAGAATGGAAAGAGCAAATAGTATCGGTGTCTGCCCAGCCCTTTTCCAGAAACGATGTCATTTTCAGAAATCTCTGTAGCTTTATATTCATGTGGCCGGAGAAAAACAGTTGTAGGTTGGTCTGAGTACTGTAGAACCTCTATTCCCAGGCTCCCTTCTCCATGTAACAGTGGTTTGGTTATTCTCAGCAGTACTTGCCATTGTGTTTGACATTCTGTTTTGCTCCAGAGCTTCAGCGGTTGTCCAGATTTTCAATTATTCACAGAATAATGGAATTAAAGTAATCATCTTGTGTATCTTACCTATGATAGAAAACGTTTTCATACATGTCACACAAATTAGTTTCTGGGAGTACTAATCAGTTTTCATGTATTAAAAGAGCTGTTGTATCTTAGCTATGCTGCCTTTGAATGAAATTGACATTAATAAGTGTCATCAGTGTTACCACTAGTGATACTTCCTCTGCAGAGATGGCAGTTTTGCTGGGCTGCTTCTATTGGCTAGCATTATAAGTATTATAAGGTAGCTCTGTGGAGCATAATTATGTACTTTATTTTCTAATCAGATTGACCACAGGCTTCTGCTACCAAATCTGAATACTTCAGAACTTGAATCCACATGAGCAAGAGACTTATTAATTTGCTAATAGAATACTTTGATCAACTTTCAGATGTGAAAAACTGCAGTTTTTCACGTTGCAAAAGGAACACTTTGCAGACCAACTGCAGATGAAAGTGTTATTGAATTAGAAATGTCCTGCTCTAGTTGCTGCTATGACGTGCAATTAGAAATCCGGTAATTGAAAAAACTGGTGCTATTACAGATCCTAGAGGCTATGAAATGAGTGAAATCTAGCTTGCTTTTTTTTTTTTTTTGAGGCACTGGACTAGAATCGGGAAAATGGAAATCCTCATGTTCTGTCTCCGTCCACAAACTATTCCCACTGTATAGTTCTGTGTAGTGCTGAGGAAATCATTGAAACTTAGAAGATGCTGTTAATATGGCTGAGTAATAATATCTAAAGGGGAGGATATTTTGAATTTAGCTGACTATTTGTATGTACTACAGTAAACAAGGAATTTCAGATTGAACAGAGAGGGTTTAGTAAGAGGAAAAACTTTAGTTCTACACAAGTGTTAGGCAACCTATTTAAAAAAAAAAAGATACTTATGAAGAAAATGTGCGTGTTTTAACAAAGGACTAATGCAAATCTATAGAAACATCTGTGGAACATTTTAGGGCTGCATGTAGTTAGGAGGGGACAACTTGATGTAGATAGTCTGCTAGCCCTCTTGGGCAGAACGTTATTTAATGTTGACGGAAGCATGTTTCTGAAAGCCTTTTTTTCCTGAAAAATTATTTTTTTTTTTTTTTTACAAGAAAGAAAACTTAAAAATTCTTAGTGAAAATATTGCCAGGTATTATAAGCAAAACATGTCTGTAAAATGAACTGTAACTTACACCTAAATATCTTCTGCATATGCAGCTTGCATCTCTTCTCCATTCTCTAGTAGCGTGGCTCACTACAAGATTTGTTCATAGTAGCATTGAACCTTTCCACTGTATGACTCCTTGTGTGAAAGAGCTGCTACCCAGCTTTTTCCTCGTATGGATTTTTTTAATCCCAAATACAGCGAAACAAATCAACCCTTCCAAATACTTACTAAAAAGCACAAGAGAAATGCTCGCTGTGGGAGACTTACTGAAATTTAATTGACTTGGGCCTAGTACACAACTGATAAATGGAGCAAGTGGAAGCAGAGTAAATAATGTCTGCCTACCAGGACCAGCTACTGGGCTTAAGGTTTTAGGTTCTTAAGGTTTGGAAGCAATCTAAATATAGTATAGGTATTTAGGAATTTGTGTTCACAACAGGAAGAGAGAGAAATTGCTTTAGATAACAGATACTGTCACTTGAGAAACTTCTCACATATCTGTACCCTCCTTGTTATTTTTAGTTTGCAAGTAAGTCAGTGAAGTAATCAGAAATCACATGCTTCTGTTCCCAGGACCTCCTTGTCCTAGGAGACCAAATGAATGGAATTCACTTGGCCTTAATTGCTCTGTAGAGTTCCTTCTTCTCTTCCCCACTTCATATTTCATTCCTATTCCTTGATATATTAGCTGGTAACTTAACTACCTCAGCTGCTAACACAGTGTTAAATAATGCTTAGTCTGCTCTGCTTCTTATAAGTGCTGGGGAGAAAAAGGTTTAAATAGAAAACATGGAGGTTTTTTAATTGGATCAGTGTTCTTAGTATTAAAAGGCTGGCATGCTCTGTATTAAGTTTTCTTGAGTAGTCAAGATTAATCATAGACAAATTGAAGATGACAGTTTGTAATAGAACTTTTTAAAAAAAAAAAGTGATAGGAGAAAGCAGCTTTTGATGTAACACAGTTACAGTGTATTTTGTTAAATTATCAGAAATGGACTTGCAACAGGCCTTGATGACAAATTACATCTATTAACTATTTTTAACTATTTTTAATATTGAGTGTTCAGATGTACAACCTGTTAACATACATCCACTGAAATAGAAATTGTGTTACAACGAGGTTAACAGTTGTGAAAGTGTTTGGTATGAGTATGCTTCCGTGGAGAATATGTTACAGTAGGCTCTAAAACCTGAAGTATGTGTATGAAACTTCATAGGTTGTCTTAACGTATCTTATATTTCATTGAGAGTGGAAAGGTAGAGGCTAAATTCAAGAAAACTATTTACAGAATTATCTAGGAGGGTTATCTTGCTTGGTTTCCTCTAATCAAAGATTCTGAAAAGCTTCTACTGTGAGAATCATTTGATTTTCTGGGAAGGATGCAGCCACACTGTTTGCACACCTATGTATATTTGTACATACAACTATAAAACTTCATTCTTCTGGGAAAATTGAAAAAATGAAACTTTAAAGTCAAGTGATGGTCTGTATTGCTGATTTTTAATAATAAGGGGAAACTCATGATTCAGTAAATAAGATACTGAGCTAAGAATTGCACTGTTAAATGTTGTCAATTCCGTTACATACTTTTCCTCTGTGCTAAGATTCTTCCTTTTAGACTCAAGTTTTAGAAAAAACTGTTTTCAAACTTGGCATTAAGTTTGTTTGTACATCAAGGTAAATGTGCTTGAAACAGAAATGTATTAAAAATTGTTAATGACGCATTTAATGTACCTCTGTAAGAAACATGCTTATGTTGAAAAGTATTTGAGTTTGATGCATGTCTATAAGTTTGGGCTTGGTCTGATGCTTATTTTTGTGATTTGGTCCACTCTAGGCACCTGTGTTGTTCGAGATGCCACAGGGAACATTAATAACACTATTATCACTGAGCTGACAAATTGCACTACAGCAGCATGCAAGTTAAACTATGATTTCTCATCCTGTCAGAAAGAGTGTCACTATGGACTGATGAACAATTTTCAGGTATGAAGCTTTTCTTGTACTTGTTCACTGGATTTTGTGGATTTTTTGTGTTGCTTATTAAGAAAAATCAGTAGGCTAAAAATTCTTACCATAAGTACAAAGTTTGTCTGAAATAGCTAAGCAGTACCCTCTAGAAGGCGTGAGAAAAGCAAGGTAGCTATGTTAAACTTCAGCCTGTTTATACTTACGTGGTTATAAATATTTACGTTTCTCCTTAGTAAACTGCATAGGTTAGGTGTTGAGACTGCAGGCTCACTCTGCTTAGATATGAATGTCATCATTCACTGGTGTGGATAGATGTGCTCATTGTTTAAGTAATGTGTAGCAATCATAGATAGTTTGCTTCAGTAACTTATTTTTTTCTTAGCAAATACGCTTTTAAAAATGTTGATATGTACTTGTCACACTATTATATTTTATGATAGGTGTGTTTTGAGGCTTCATGAAATCTAATGTTGTAATATTTAAAAACCCTGGGCTTGTGGGGGCATTCTAGTCTTTAACCTTCAAACTTCATATCTAATTCAGACTTCATAGCTTGTGCTTGTGAATTATTTGTAAGGGTCTGAAAGGAACCAAGAAAAACATACTCATTAGTAATTGAATTAAACTTGCCTTATAGTAGTTTCTGCCCTACGCTTTTCTAATATCCCTACAAAGGTTTGGGTAGAGACTAGTCCACAGATAAAAAGCACTTGTTTTGATGGATTCTGTGTTTTGGTCATAAGTATGTGTACCTACGTCAGGCTGTCGGCCTGCTATCAAAGTGAGGGTGCCTCGGGGGAAGCGATCAACCCCGCGCCTCAAGGCTTCCTCCACCCGAAAAGGGATAGAAGGGTGGTTGTCATAGGCAACTCCCTGCTGCAAGGAACCAAAGGCCCTATATGCTGGCCCGACCCTACCCGCAGAGAGGTGTGCTCCCTCCCTGGGGCATGGGTCAGGGACATTGCTAGGAGACTTCCCAGACTGATCTGCCCTTCTGATACTATCCACTATTGATAGTACAGGCTGGCAGTGAAGAAGTTTGTGAGAAAAGCCTGAAGACTATCAAAGATACTTCAGGGGACTGGGGCGAGTAATTGAAGGAACAGGTGTGCAGGTGGTTATTACATCTGTACCTTCAGTGGCAGGAAAGGATACTGGGATGAGGCTAAAAGCCCATCTCTTGAACAAATGGATTAGGAGTTGATGCAAACGCAGGAGTTTTGTTTTTTTTGTTCATGGGGCAATTTACTCAGCACCTGGCATGATGGCTGCAAATGAAGCAGCCTGTCTCCATGGGGAAAGAGGGTTCTAGCTGAGGAACTGGCGGGACTTATTGACAGGTGTTTAAACTAGGTATGAAGGGGGAAGGGGACAAAATGAGGACCGCTGGGACTGAGGGGGCCGTTCGAGGCTCCAAACAGAACTTGATGGGTGGAGACAATGGAGTTCAAAGGCTTGGAGAGGGGTGGGGGGATGCTGCTTCTCTTAAGTGCCTGTATACTGATGTGCGTAGCATGGGGAATAAACAGGAAGAGCTGGAGTTCTGCGTGCAGTTGCGAGGTCATGATCTCATAGCGATCACAGAGATGTGGTGGGACAGCTCGCATGACTGGAATGTTGTCATGAAGGGCTATGTGCTTTTTAGGAAAGATCGGCTGGCTACGCGGGGTGGTGGAGTTGCTCTTTATGTGAGAGAGCAGCTAGAATGTATTGAACTTAACTTGAGGGAGAGTGATGTAGCAGTGGAGAGCTTATGGGTGAGAATCAAGGGGCAGGCTGGTAAGGGTGACGCTGTTGTGGGTGTGTACTACAGGCCCCCTGATCATCAGGATGAGGAGGCTGATGAGGCCTTCCAAAAGCAACTGGATGTAGCGTCACGTTCCCAGGCACTGGTGCTCATGGGGGACTTCAATTATCCAGATATTTACTGGACGACCAACATGGCCAGGCATGCATGGTCCAGACGGTTCTTGCAGTGTGTTGAAGACAACTTTCTGATGCAGGTGGTGGAGCAACCGACGCAGGGAGGGGTGTTACTGGACCTTACTCTCACCAACAGGGATGGACTTGTTAAGGAAGTAAAGGTTGGGGGTGGTTTGGGTTGTAGTGATCATGAGATGATGGAGTTCAAGATCCTGAGTGGAAGAAGCAAAGCAATAAGTAGGATTGCTACCCTGGACTTTAGGAGAGCCAACTTCGATCTCTTCTGGGACCTACTTGGAGCTATCCCATGGGCTTGGTGTTAGAAGGTAAGGGGGCCTCTGAGAGCTGGTCAGCATTTAAACAGCTCTTCTTCCAAGCTCAGGATCGGTGCGTCCCTGTGAGCAAGAAATTGGGAAAAGGTGGCAGGAGACCTGTGTGGATGAGCAAGGAGCTCATGCACAAGCTCAAAGGAAAGAAGAAGGTCCATGAAATGTGGAAAAAGGGTCTGACCACTTGAGAAGAATATAGGAATGTAGTCAGGGCCTGCAGGGATGTAATGAGGAAGGCTAAAGCCCATCTGGAATTGAATCTGGCTAAAGTGATAAAGGATAATAAAGGCTTCTTCAAGTATGTTAACAGCAAAAGGAAAACTAGAGAGAATGTGGGCCCCTTACTAAGTGAGGGGGGGGTTCTGGTAATGGGGGATGCTGAGAAGGCAGAGATACTGAATGCCTTCTTTACTTCCGTCTTCAGTGAAAAGGCTCTCCTGCAGGAATCCCACACCCTGGAGGTTAGGGAGAGGATCTGGGGAATGGGAGACTTCCCTTTAGTCAGGAAAGAGGACGTGCGTGAGCGCCTAGGCAGTACTAAGGTCCACAAGTCTATGGGACCTGATGGGGTGCATCCACGTGTGCTGAGGGAGCTGGCGGAGGTCATTGCCGAACCGCTCTCCATCATTTTTGAGAGGTCTTGGATAACAGGGGAGGTTCCTGAAGACTGGAGGATAGCCACTGTCACTCCGGTCTTCAAAAAGGGCAAGAAGGAAGACCCAGGTAATTATAGGCCTGTCAGCCTCACCTCTGTCCCTGGAAAGGTGATAGAACAGCTTGTGCTGGATACCATCTCCAGACAACTGGGAGAAAAGGAGGTTATCAGGAGTAGTCAGCATGGGTTCACCAAGGGGAGGTCGTGCTCGACCAACTTGGTGGCCTTCTATGATGCTGGGTGGATGGGGGAAGAGTGGTAGATGTAGTCTACCTTGATTTTAGAAAGGCATTTGATACTGTCTCCCACGACATCCTTATAACAAAGCTGAGGAAGTGTGGGATAGACGAGTGGACAGTGAGGTGGGTTGAGAACTGGCTGACTGGCAGAGCGCAGAGGGTCATCACTGGAGGTGCAGAGTCTGGCTGGAGACCTGTAACCAGTGGTGTCCCCCAGGGGTCTGTGCTGGGTCCGGTCTTGTTCAACATCTTCATCAATGACCTTGATGAGGGGATAGTGGCCACCCTCAGCAAGTTTGCTGATGATACGAAGTTGGGAGGATTGGCTGACACGCCTGAAGGCTGTGCTGCCATTCAGCGAGACCTGGACAGGCTGGAGAGCTGGGCAGTAAGAAACCAGATGAGGTTCAACAAAAGCAAGTGTAGGGTCTTACACCTAGGGAGGAATAATTGCATGCACCAATACAGGCTGGGGGATGAGCTGCTGGAGAGGAGCTCTGCAGAGAGGGACCTGGGCGTCCTGGTGGACAACAGGTTGGCCATGAGCCAGCAGTGTGCCCTCGTGGCCAAAAAGGCCAATGGCATTCTGGGATGCATTAAGAAGAGCGTGTCCAGCAGGTCGAGGGAGGTGATCCTCCCCCTCTACTGTGCCCTGGTAAGGCCTCATCTGGAGTACTGTGTGCAGTTCTGGGCTCCCCAGTACAAAAAAGACAGGGATCTCTTGGAAAGAGTTCAGCGGAGGGCCACAAAGATGGTGGAGGGCCTGGAGCATCTCCCCTATGAAGAAAGGCTAAGTGAACTGGGTCTGTTTAGCCTTGAGAAAAGACGACTGAGAGGGGACCTGATCCAGATTTATAAATACCTGAGATGTGGCGGCCATAGCGGTGAGGCCAGTCTCTTTTCAGTGGTACGTGGAGACAGGACGAGGGGAAACGGACATCAGCTGCAGCATAGGAAGTTCCACACGAGTGTGTATAAGAGCAGACCATTTTATTAGAGTAAAATATTTTCTTTTGTAATCTGTGTACCTGTGGAGCATTGCCTTATTCTAGTTCAGGAAAAAAAAAAATAATCTAAATTTAGAAACACTCCAGAACTGCTGTTAGAAGGACGTTGCCATGCTAGGTTTGCTCTGAGTAAAATTCTAAGCTTTTCAAGATGTTATCAAATTATTAAATACTCTGTCTTCAAGCAGCCTAAACTTTAATTTCATACGGAAAGTATCCATTAAAACCATGACTATTCTTAAATTCATGGTTCTTTATCTTAACTGACACTTGAAATGCTGTATGCATCTATGATAAAAGAGTAGAGCATTAGAACTACCGTCTTCTGCCATTCTGAGGATGTATGACAATTAGACAAGAAACTGCTTTGCTTTTGATTTGGGATTTTTTGATCATATTAACATTTCTCTACATCTGGTTTACTCAGCATTTATTGCTAGTCTTTCAGTCTGCCAGTAATGGTATATTGTATTTCATTCAGATGATTGAAAATATGATCATTATGGATATGAGAACCAAGCTTGTTCTGTCCTTGTAGATAGGAATGGGAAACAAATTGGAGTGAGAATGGGAAGCAAACCTGACTTAACTGTGGCAAAACATAAAACAAACCTTCCCAAGATGTTCCCCAAATTCAGTTGCTTTGTTACTTGGGCTGTTTCTTAGTGACTGGATGGTCAAAATGATGTATAATGTGTATTTTTCTTCTATGGCTGAAGTTTCCTTTCTTTTTTATTAGTCCATTGAGACTTCTGCCATCAGTCAGTTTACATGGTTGGACTAAATACTATCTGATAAGCTACTTTCTCTTGTCGTGGATCGGGGATTTTTTAACCTTAATTCCTACTCCCCCTCTTTGGCCCTCGTTCATCCATAGATGTGAATGTGTGAATTTGACTTGTAAGTGAAGAGTACCAAGTATTTTTATATACTTTTTGTGTGCTGTTAATAGTAGCTTGTGTAGTTACAATATTATACTTCTTAACTTTTTTTTTTTTAAACAACAACAGCAAGAAAAAACCCACCAAAAACAAAGTTTTTCTACTTTTAGGTGATGAGCATGGTATCAGGGTTTGCACCCCTGATTTCTGCAGGCATTTTTTCAGCTACCTTGTCATCTGCACTAGCATCTCTTGTGAGTGCGCCTAAAATCTTCCAGGTAAGTATGGATGCAAAACCATAATCTTTTAAAGATTAATTCTAATTAAGTTTCAAATGAGAATTTTGGAAAAGGGACTCTGACATACCGTAATCATGACTTGTAACTGCTGAGTCCAGTAGATTAATCTGTAATCTGTTTACCTGGTGCTTAAAATGGGAAAACAGCATCCTATTTTTAGTAAATGTGGCTAGAATGTAACTTATGTCAGATCTTAAGTGTTTCTGGTTACTTTCTTATGAGTGAGTTATTACCAACCTTTGTAATGTCACTTATCCAAGACTTTCTGCCTTTTGGAACAAACCAAGCATTCAAATGAGTTGAAGTGAATGAAGTGATGGTTACTCTTGAAACTGGGATCTTAATGGTCATGCATCCCAGGGTGTTTATATGTGGCAGCCAAACATGCTGCTATCTTGGAGTGAGGGGAGTATAACGTCTAGATATTCAGTAAATTGCTTTTCATGGAACTAGGAAGTTCCAAGAAATGAAATACCACTAGCATAATGTAAAAAATAATAGATTAATTCATTCCTCAAAATAATCAAAGTAGAACCTGTAGAATCCTTTCAATACTTTCACAAAATAATGTAATTGTGAACCGGTTCTTGTTTACGTCTCTTCACATTAATTTTGTTGGTGTTTCCAAATGAATGCCCCTCCTTCTTAAACTCCTTAATCTTATTATTTTTATTTCATGTTCTTTTTAATTGAATAAAACTTTACTGTTCTCTGGTGGACCTTCTTCCCCAAAATGTCAGTAAATAGTCAAACGTAGAAGAGGCTTTGTTGCAGAATATAAACAGACGTGTTGATTTAGGGAACTACTGTAAATGTTAGGTAAACTTTCCACTTTCTGAAGAAGTTGGTTTTCTCCTTAACGAGAGACTCTCTGTAAGACACCTGTGAAGTACAGTAAAGCATTTAGTGAAGAGCAGCACTTGCTACTGAAGGATAGAATATTGGAAAAGCAAAAAACTGAAATGGTAAGACAATTGTTAACAGAATAAGTACAGGTTAGCTTCTTCTAGGAAGATGATATATGCAGTGAAAGACAGCATTAGTAAACATTAATAAGGATATTTTTTTAACTAAGTGCACACTAACTCTTGCATTTTATTTTTTTAGGCTTTGTGCAAGGACAACATCTATCCAGGATTTCAGATGTTTGCTAAAGGCTATGGGAAGAACAATGAACCACTGAGAGGATATCTTCTAACATTTTTAATTGCTCTTGGATTCATACTAATTGGTTAGTTTGAAATTAAAGTAAATCTGGATCTCCTTTTTGTCTTTCATAAAGCATTCTTTTCCATCTCATGGCTTGATGATATTGTCCCTGAGATCTAACACACAGCTGATTTCTAAGTGAGGATTCTAAATTTTAGTTTAAGGATTTTCTTCTGGATCCTAAATATCTCAATGCTTAGAACTAGAATAAATCTAAATTGAACAGTAAGTAGATTTCACTTTCTCTAATCACTTCAGGCATCTGTTGTAACATACTGTTAATGAACGAAATACATTTTGTTTAAAGTAGAATGATGTAATATGTTGTAAATATGAAAATTTAATTTAGATTTTTAATAATTACAAATGGCTTCAGTAAATGGCAAGCTTAGATGAACAGAACTTTTTAAAGTGTGTTCTACAGATGATAGAGATGATTGCTGCTGCTATTGGCAGTGGTGAAGATAGTCTAGGTGAAAGATTACATTTGTTCTAGGAAGATGGTGAACTGATATTGCTATGTTTGCCTGTGTGTTCTGTGCTAGCACTCTCAGCTCTTCCTTTTATGCTGTTTTATCCTTTCCAATCTGAGGTGTGTGTGTGTGTGTGCTTTCTCAACTGCAACAAGGTGACTGGAGGCTTGATTATAACAACTGAATGCTTGCAAATTGACACATTGTGATTGCTGCTTTTTAATAGAGAGGATACTGGTATGAATTTTTTGTACTGTGCTGCCTCATGGAAGAGCTTGATGCTTTCCTTTCCATCTCTGTCTCTGAAAAGAAAATATTCATCACTGTTGCAGTGGAATTGATAAGTAATAATGTACTAATACTAATACCATTAATTGAGATTTTCAATTAAAATGCAAGCAAATTAGCATATTTGTCATATTTGTTCATGCTAATTTTGCTCTTACCATTTGCCATAGATGAAAGTCTCTTGTTCTTACTAGCCTTTTACTCTTTTTTGTTGGAACTGAGACGTAAACTAAAGAAATTTGACTTCGGGTTCTTCAGAACCCAATATATTTACAGCAGTGTTAAATCAAACCATGGTGGGAAAGAAATTCGCTCAAGTTATTTTAAGAAAGCGTATAGTAATCAGAAGAAGCAGTTGTGGAACACTTGATGTAAAAATGCTGTATTTTTAAAAAACTGAAACTTGCGTTTCCTGACTATCAGAAGATAACTCAGTTAATAAGAGACATTTAAGTTAGTAGCTGCATTTATTGGAAAGCACAAAGTGATTTTGCCTACGTAACATAAGGTTGAGTTAACTCTGAAATGTACAAAGCCATTAGATGGTATATATTATAACATTCTACTTCATTTTTGTTCTGCAGCTGAACTGAACGTCATCGCTCCAATTATCTCTAACTTCTTCTTGGCTTCATATGCCTTGATTAACTTTTCTGTGTTCCATGCATCTCTTGCAAAATCTCCAGGTAGGAACCATATTCTTGGGTTCAAAGTTTATCTTGCAATTCCTAAGTGCAGAAAAATTGAAAAGCTACTAATGTAAATGAAAGTCTGCTTTAATTCAATACTAAATATCTATTTCACTTTCATGACACGTCTGAGTTATTCTTAAATAACTCGAGCCTCCCAAAATTTGAAGGATAGAATGGTTCCCAAGAATAGCTTGGGAGCTACAAGTGTTTGTCAGTTTTGCTGCGGAAACAGAAGATAATTCAGTACTTGTTCAGTAACTCTTGAATAGATCTCTGATAATATTCCTTCATTTCTCATCAAGTATACTTAAGACTGTCTGTTCAAGACAGTTTTCTTGCTAAATCAGTTTCTGGTGTTCAAGACCCACTTTTTTGTCATCTTTAGATTTCTCAGTAATATATTTAGTCTTCCAGCCCAGAAGGAAGTAGTGGAATGGACATGTTTTTATAGCCTTTGTTTGGTATGGGAGGCCAGTTAAAATACAAGACTGAACCAAGGAACAGTACTTGCAGACTAGTGTTTCTCATACCTGGTCCCCTATGCTAAAATGTCCCTAGATGTTTCGGTTACTGCACAGCTCTGTACGAATATGTTTGTGGAATATATGTATTGATGAAATGGGGGCTTTTCATGTAATGAAAATTTGTGTGGAAATATAAACGTACCTAAAAGCAGTTGAAAGTATGAGAGGGAGAGGTACTAGGCTGATGACTTACGTTACACATAGGCTGAGGTTTTGCTTTGAAAGCAAAAATCAATTTTCTTGAAACTTATTGCCAAAGGTACTTCTATTCTGCTTCAGTAAACATACTGGCACAAACATCTTCAACCTTTAGAGATAGCTTTTAGAAGACAACATTGGGAACTTTTACGTATCTATGCAAGAAAAATGTGAATTAGTTTGATAAATGGTGAAAAATTAAGTTTTTGTAAACGTGCCAAAGTCTCTATTTGTTATACTACTGAAACTGGTGTGTTTTGTGGTGAAATGTGATTCAGAACACTAAGGAGGGAGAAGAGGGACAGGACCTTCTTTCCCTTGAATTACATTATTTCCCCCTCTTTCCTCCCTTATCCTCCAAATTAAATTTTGACTAGGTTGGCGTCCTGCTTTCAAATACTACAATATGTGGATTTCTCTTGTTGGAGCCATTCTGTGCTGTATTGTGATGTTTGTCATCAACTGGTGGGCCGCGCTTTTAACATATGTCATAGTCCTTGGACTCTACATTTATGTCACTTACAAGAAACCAGGTATGTATAGGGGCCATTCCTGGTTCTAGTGGGAAGAAGTGGGATGTGGAAGATGGAAGAAGTGTGTGTGTGGAGGGGGGGGAGGGGGGGGGAGTTGGGGTTGGGGAGGGTGGAAATAGGAAACTAATTATGTTTGCTTGATTCAAACTTCTGGAAGCGTATTTCTGGCCAGAAGTGAAAGGGAGTATTTCTTTACCTTTCCAGTTGGAAAAGGGATTTTGTAGTATCTGGTTTTTTTTCAGTACACCATTCCTGTAGCTTTGAAGAGGAATATATACACTCTTTCTTCCTCTAAGAATGCTGTGTGGTTGTAAGTGAAAGATGGAGCTTATCTGAGCCAAAGAATGCTGACAATAAGGAAAATCCTGGGCTGTGTAGTTTCAGTGTTTGGATCATAAGGATCATAAGTTCATTGTAGTTATCAAAAACAAGTGGAAACAAATAGCAAATACACTGGGAATTTTCATTTCCATACTTTAAAAAAAAAAAAATAAGTAGTATTGCTTAATCTAGACTTTGTCCTCTTTACTGCACAAGTTATTCACAGAAATTAGTTGACTTGTTGAGGCATTGTTTTAAGGTGGTTTTTTCCTTTGCTGTGATGTAGCATAGCTTTAAGCATCTTCTTCCCAAAAGCATTATTTTTTCAGCTTTGAAGTTGTTCTCTTTAATGTTGCAAAAAACTCAGTTCTTCCTTCCTATAATTGTAAAATAACAAACTAATTTGCCAAAACTTCCATGTAAGTTTTATCTTTAATTGGAATTGCATATGTAACTTGAGGGTTTGTTTTATGTAGTGTAGAACACATTGAGGTGTAGCTTAAATCTTGTGTGTTAACATGATTTAAGAAAAAACATGTTGAATAGCTGTAAGTAAAATACTGATAATTTCATATTTCACAGATGTGAACTGGGGATCATCAACTCAAGCTTTGACTTACTTGAATGCATTACAGCATTCTATTCGTCTTTCAGGAGTGGAAGATCATGTGAAAAACTTCAGGTAACAGTCTTATACAACAAATTATTTATGCTATGTAATCAGTAGGGTAGACTCATGATGATTGCTGACATGACTTCCATTAAACTGTCTGTCTATTTCCTGTGGATTTTCACAGCTTTGAATTTCAATATCATGGAGATTGTCCGGACATGGCTAAATGAACGTTTTATTTTAGATTGAGAGTCCGTTTCAGAAGCAGCCCAGTTAATGATGACCATTTATTTATTGTCACGATAAATCATGTTTTCATGGATTGCATCATGATCTGTGAATTGTGTTGATTATTAACGAAACTGAACTGGAAAAGATGACCTCCCAACTGCTAAAAAGTGTTCAGTCCACATAAGGCTAAATCTAAGCTAAAATCCCAGAGATGTGTGTACTGTCCTCAACACCAGTTTCACATTAGACATGTTCTCATTGCTGTGGTAAATAGGCTACACACATTTGACACAGCTGAAGGAGGGAACTGATTTGTTATCAGCTGCTGACAACCCAGGAAAAGCTTACTGAAGTAGGCAATATCCTGCATTACTTATTCCACTTCACAGGAGTAGGCAATTCCAGAGGAAATATGCTCTAAAAAAAGTCTTCAAAAAAAGCATGTTGACTTACTAAACTTTGAGGAATGTTTTATGAAACAGCTCTTTCTGAAATCCAGTAGTCCCTGATTATTTATGAACAGTCTTACCTCTGATGCTAAGTTGCTGTTATCAGCAAAATAGTCTGACTTCAGAAACTGATTTGTTGTTGCTTAGCCATTAAGAGCAGCAATTTTCAGTCTAAATGCAAATCTCAAATTTGGCATAAGTAATTTATATTATCTTGCTGTGATTAGTGTAGCATTGTCTCTGGTGCAAGCCTATTTTGGATCGCAGGCTGAAAAAACAGACGTTACAGGAAAATTCTTGCCAAATAAAACTTCTTGCCTGTGCTGATAATGAGTGCTCTGCTGGCTAGTATGCATTTTAGGTTCCATTGGAAGTACTTCAGCTCTTTTGTTCAGAAGTTAATATGTAACTTTTTGAGTTGTAAACTTCACTAATTATTTTGTGAGAAAGGTATAGATCTTCTTGCCAATTGTAAGCAAAGGAGCTTTAGTAGTAATATTTTTTGGCCTAATACTGGCTTCTCACCTAGTTTAGTAGTTTAGTAAATAAATAAATTACTTGGAGCTTCTGGAGAGATGGATACATAACTTCACTGATTCTTATCTTAAAAATAAAGTCTTCTAAAATAAATGATCAGATATTTGATCTTTATAATTGATTAGTAAGAAGACTAGAACAACTTGGCTTCTCAAGCTGGCAATGAGAGGAAAAATTGTGTAAGGCCAGTTTTCCTGTATGATATAAGAATTGTAAGCTAGAAAGTCTAGGGATGTGACTGACTAATAGAGGAAGAAACTCACCTGCCTGGCTTAGTCTTGTCTGAAGTCTGTTTCTGATCTTTTTAAATGTGTAAGTTTTCAGAATTAATGGGATTTACTTATTTATTATTTATTAGAAACGATTGTAGATCTGCTGACAATTGTGAAAGATTGATCTTTGCTTAATTTAACATAGTCTTGTAAGAATAGATGAGATTACTCTCTTCACTGAAGATTGTGTTCTTGGGTCCAGTACTTAGAATAAGCTTTTCTAAACTATATAAACTCTTAAGATAAACAATATTGTAACTGTTTCTCCCAACTCTTATTCTCAATTTTAGGCCACAGTGCTTAATTATGACAGGTGCCCCAAATGCACGTCCAGCTTTACTTCACCTTGTCCATGCTTTTACCAAAAATGTGGGCTTAATGATCTGCGGCCATGTACATATGGTAAGTGTATTCTCTCTTTAAAGTTATATTGTGTTTTTTTGTTGTTTTTTTTTTCCTTTAACAAAACTGTCTCTTTCCTTTTTAAAGAAAAGGTATAGTATCCTGAGGTGTTCAAATAGAGTAGGACCTATTCTTGTATGTGTCACCACTTAGGTGTGACGCAATTTTAGGGAGTTACGAAAGTTGTTAAAGCAGCTATTACAGACATCTGTGTGGTATGCTTTTTATCATCTACTTGTACTTAAAGGGATCTTGCAGTGGTAAACATGGTGGAGGATATGCATGAAATATAGTGGAAAAGCAGGGAAAATTTGCAAAATTATTCTTTGACCATTTAACACTTAAATTCCTAGGAAGCCTTGTAGGAGTAAAGGGAACATTGAATTATAGTATAGGTCTCTTTCTGCCCTTGTATCATTTGGTCTTAAGTATTCCATCATGCCTTGGTTGCATGAGTATATGGCAAGTTTTCCTCATTGTGTTTCAGTGAAACAAGATATGTTCATTGCTATGCTAATATTTCTTATACAACCTAAGCTAAAGTAAGTCTTACAGAGCAGTAGATTTTGTATCATTTAGCTGGTAATTTAGAGCTGTTTTTAGCTTCTAACTATCTTTAATCCTCTCAGTTACTTGATTTGTTCCGCTGGCAAGCTGAAACAGCGATTATTTCTAGTTGTTATTAACAGTTATGTCCTCCCCTCTTTCTGTTTCTCACTAGCCGTGAGTATTTCATTAACTTTTCATCACTTCTATCAGGATCTGAGAGTCCTGGGAATGGGGAAAGGGTTTGTTCTTGGGGACGTAATTTCAGCACTTACTGCTACTTTACAACAACAGCAACAACAACAACAAAAAAAAGCAACAAAAAATGAAAAACAACATAATCACTTTAAGCACTAGAACAGAATGTGTCTATCTTCTACTGAACACCGGTAGTGGTGGGACAGAAGGAAGCAAACTTCAGATAACCATTCCTCAGAACAGTGTTGTGATGAATTGTCTTAATACAAGGTGTTCGTCGTACTACTACCTGTCCCAAAACTCCAGTTAACTGCATTGTAGCTGTTGCATCTTTGGTAAATGTTACTGAATGCACTTTACAACATTAGGATCACAAAGTTTTTTGCTAGCTATTTTAGTGTCTCTCTTTTGCAGGTACAGTACTAAGAACATCTAAGTAAATGTAACATTTAAAGTGTGACTTCTAATACAAACCTTGATTACTCTTATATATGCTTCAACTTAACCATGCTTTCTAAATAAAACTTATCTAAAAAAAAAAAGTCAGGTTAGTGCAATCCACGATTGTATGCTTTTAAGCAGATATTGCCCAATTCTGTCTTGAGCATTTTGGTGTCTAGAAGGAGAAATGATGCATACTGATGCAGGTCATTAAAAGAAAAAACTGAAAGAAAAGATGACTTTGCAACATGTTTTTTTTTTTTTTTTTTACAGTCACAGGTGGAATTGCAGTCCTGTTTCAGACAAGTTTGATTTTGATTCTAGCATTAAAGTAGCTTAAAAAAACAAAACACCAAAGACAGGGCTTTACTTGTGCTCATACTTCTTGTTCATCTTCTTTCATGTTTCCTTGTTTTGAAAGGGTCCTCGGAGGCAAGCCATGAAGGAGCTGTCAACTGATTTGGCCAAATACCAGCGATGGCTAATTAAAAACAAAATGAAGGCTTTCTATGCTCCAGTGCATGCAGAGGATTTGAGGGATGGTGGACAGTACTTAATGCAGGTCTACCTCTCTTCCTTTTTCTTAATGAAAACAGGGACTTTGAATGTCAAAAAACAGAAATGTTTTTACACTTTGCTGAAGTCTTTTCATTATGTAAGGTTATCTTAAACTTTTTAAAGCTGTATTTTCTGCTTGAAATAAATTATTTAACCTTTACTAGTTTCAGTAACACGATTTTAAAATGTATTATGTTCTTAGGCTGCTGGATTGGGTAGAATGAGACCTAACACTCTTGTTGTTGGATTTAAGAAAAACTGGCGACAAAGTGACATGAGAGATGTTGAAACCTACATTAATTTATTCCAGTAAGTAGAAAATGCAGAGAGGTTGCATTTGTATTCCATTTAGTACGTTTCTTAAGAAGTGAAAGAACTTCTACCTCAGTGTCTTTGTTGCATAAGCTCTCCACCTATATTTCAGATAGACTCGTCTATACTGCAATACAGAAAAGCTAGTTTTTTTTCCTGATACAGGAATTATATGAGCAACTCTTTATAGCTTTAGCAGACCAGATTTCCACATAACTCCTTCTGTGTCCAGAAAGAGTTGTGGCAGTAGTCTGAGATTTAACAGTTCCTGTCTTCAGTGAAGGAAGTAGTGTCTTATGTGTCTGTTAAATTCATTAGATCATATTTTCTGTTGAAAGTGGGGGTTTTCTTACTTTTTTTTCCCCTGTGAAGATTAGGTGTAGAAAATGAATCAACTGTTGGGCTGCAGCTTGCCCTTTTATAAGATATTTAGTGCAGATGCACTGCATTGACACCGAAAGTAAAAAGTAGCTAAAAGGTAGAAGAGAGAGGAAATCTGTGTCTGAAAATAATACTGACTGCTACTACTAACATTTTAGAAAAACATTTATTCAGAGAATTCTTTTTGTTTTCCTAATATACTATTAAACCTGTTTCATCTGTGTTTTGCACTTTTTTTTACTATACCCTTAAAAGAAAGATGGGAAAGGGATTATAGGCAGATTCTAGAAAAGCACACCCACTCAATCTTGTTATTAACAAGATTAGATTTATTATTTAAAAAAAAAAAAGTACAAAATAGATTGGAAAATAAGGCAGTATGTTGGTGAGTTCTTGGGTTTGCTTTTTTCTTTATTCATCATTTACTTTGAAATGCCTTGTACTGGGGAACTCTCGTGGTCAAATCAGTAAAGTGATTCTCTGTATCACACTGAGAAACTTTGGGAGATAGTAACTGCAGGTCAAGTGTATTTTCAGAAAATTTCTGGGAAATGGAATGTTTCTGAGATGCACAATGCAGTACTGTATAGATCTAACAAATTAAATAATGGGTAAAACTATTTAAATTTATCTCAGTTTTCTTGCATTTGTTACAAAAATGTTGATACTTGAAACGTTTCTTTAGAAGTAGTGAAACTAATGAGAAGTGTTGAATGAAATCTTGCAGAATTCCTCTGTGGGAAAAGCATAGGAGTTATCTGAATTAGTTGTAATGAGTTGTTATAATTTAAAGACTGATGAATGGATAATGCAAGCAATATGATGTGGTTAATTTTATATTAGATTTTCATCTTAGAGGTCCTAAATCTCTGGGCATTCTTTTTGTCCTTCATTTTACTTAGACTTTAATTCTGGCTTTTTTCTACAGTCTTTTTTCTACAATAACTAAGATTCCTTTTTTTAGTTTCCAGTGAGTTTCTTCCCCATCACATACAATGGAAATAAGTGTCTAGTAGCTATTTTCATTATAACTTACAACTCCATAGATTCCTTTTAATACCCACATGTCTTGGAAGTTTGTAACTATCAGGAAGATCTCAAGATAAATCCTTTCTCTGATGCCTCACTTTCCAGCATCATTTATATTTTCAAGTTTATCCTGTCATCATCTGTGTGGAACTTGAATGGCCTATTACTCTTTTATCATTGTTCTATATAGGAGAGAGAGGAAAGATAGTAGATAACCTTTCCGTGTGTTCCTTTAGAATTGAAACTGAAACTGTAGCAAATGTATGATTTGGAAGTTTAAATGGCAACATTTAATCATTAATATTTTTCTACAGAGGGCATGTAAAGTAGATCTTCTGGGAAAGAAGAGGTAGAATGTTTTATGTTGTTCTCTTTTTAGTGATGCCTTTGACATTCAATATGGTGTGGTTGTCATCCGCCTAAAGGAGGGCTTAGACATTTCTCACCTTCAAGGGCAAGGTAAGATTTTGTTTCCTGTCATTATTAGCTGCTACTTCTTTTAAAACCATTTTCTGAAAATACTAAATGAAGGTAGTTTATCTAAAAAAAAAAAAGTGAAAAAGGCAAGACTCCCACACAGTCTTTTCATAGAATAAAAGCCATTGAAATGAGTGAGCCTGGAATGTATAATAAAAATAACCCATATTCAGCAACAGAACTTGCTTTTCTTTGCATTTCAACTATCTGTATTTATTAGTTGTTACTTTCGAAGGAATTATATTTTTACTGAAACGATTTGAAGAATGAAATTGGCATTGAGTATTTCTAGATTTGGACTGCCTGATCAGGTAGTATGGGTCACGTGTCTCTCCTTCCTTCAGCACTGTCTTTGCCACTACGTACTTTAGGGACCTCAACAGTAGTCTGTCGGGTTTCAAAATGTGTCAGGAACGTCTTACTACCCACTGAGACAAATGATTTTGCTTTAACTCTGGCAGTTACCAAACAGCTCCACTGAAGCCAAGCGTGGGGGAAAAAAAATGAGAAGCATTTTGTTTTGGGATCTTGTAAAGATCAACTTCACTTGGAATTAGAGTTTACAATCTTTTTTTTGCATGTAATCTGTTTCATGAAATACATTTTTCCCCTTTTTGATTGTAAAAAAAAAAAAAAAAAAAAAAAAAAATCTCAACGTGAGATGAAACCAGTAGTGTAACTCCATTAATATAATGGCAGAAAATGCAATGCTCTTGTAGTGTGTTTCAAACTTAAGGCATCTTGTCAACGTTATGTTTACATTATCTGAATTTTTGTGCTTGCTGGTAACTGATACCAAAACCCAATATTGCTAAGAGGATTTTCCTCTTGTGGAGAACTTTACCTCAATGTGAGATGTTTTTAGCCAGCAGTTATATTTAGCTCCCACTTTCAAATTCTATTTATGCTAGAGGTACTGTCATTACAGTGCTACACATTTGCAAAAAAAAACACCATAATGTAAATGGTAATGAGTATGAAATTTGTACTTCCTCAGTGTAGCTCTGTTTGATGTTTAGCCTTTGGTAATGCATTCAAAACTCAAAATCTTGGAAGGAGGTAGAAAGAGACTAAAGCTCTGTTCAGAGCAGGTGCCTCTTTGTATTTAGAAGCTGTTCATTTGTGGTGGAGGTTTGTTTTTGTTTTTTCCCCCTTTGCCATAGTATAACAGTGGCAATGTATTTGAGCTGTTTAGCTAAATGCAAATCATCTCAGTATAGTCACAAACCTGTCTCCTACCATCTGGGACAAGTCAGTGGTTTATAATGTGTTTCTTTGCTTTCCCAAAGAAGAATTACTGTCATCCCAAGAAAAATCTCCATGTTCCAAGGATGTCGTAGTAAAGGTGGATTATGGCAAGAAGTCTGAGACAGACACTTCTATAGCTTTTTTTCCATCGTCTAGTGAGAGAACTCCTGCTGTACATAAAGGTAACTAGTTAAGGTAGCTAACTGCTAGTTAGCAGTGAAATTTGAGTTCTCATTCTTTCTCTCATTACCACTTCAGTCCCTCTCTCCTCCTATTTTGTTACATCTGTGAAAGAGAAGCTGTCATGGTTTTTGGGGTGCTGATGTCTATCTAGTAGCTCAGATATTTTGCTTTAGAGACTACAAGTACGTAAATCATAGTTTTATGACATAAAACAGATGATGGGCTATGACCAACAGTGCCTTTTTTGTTTTCTTGGTTAATGAGATTGAATGCCAATAAAAATTGGTTGAGAATCAGGCCTCACAGCTGTTTGTTAGCATTGTGATTTTTAAGGCTGGTGGTGAAAACCATCATTATGAATTCACAGGCTTGAATATATTATGATCTGCATGTTAACTAACACAAATCATCAAGCATACCTGGCATAACAATAACCAACCTTCCTCTTTTGCAAGTAAAACTTTGGATTGACTTAAATATTGAGAAATATGATTAAGTTACTATGTTCAAATACCTATTATTTTCAGGACATGGTAGACCAAACTTGTGTGCTTTTCTTTGTATGAAAATCCACTTCATTTTGCATTTTTCTTTTCCTTTTTTTTATACACTTATACTGTTTTCATTAACATCACAAAGGATATTAACCTTTTTATTTTGTATCTTTAAAAATCTTCCAGAGGAGGACGAGGATGGAAAGACTCCAACACAACCACTGTTGAAAAAAGGCAGGCATTTTTCACCTTTTTGTTAAATCATACTTTCACATTGTTAATTTCAGTTTTCCTTTTCTACTCCATCCTACACATATTTGAAAGACAGGAAAATATCAGCCATACAAGCTCAATTTGTTTCTTCATATTTGCTTTGGAACGTGCTTCATCTATGGGGATTAGGTTGTGTTCAGGAGCCTGCTAAGTTATTCATGTCTTAAGTATTTGAGACCTCACTTGGTTTGGGCACAGTAGAAGTATTAATGATGTAGTGGAAGTGCCTCATTGGTCTATTCAGTCGTCTTCTGAAGCTATAATTGTTGCTTTATTTGAATTGTTCAGTAGTTCACAAAGCAAAGGATAATGCAGCCGATCTGTGAGATTAACATCTGAAATACTGTGAAGTAATCATTCAAATAAACAGCATTTTCAGAGGTGAATTTTCACCTGGTTTATTTTAGATTTTTTTGAGAATTAAGTGCAGGTTTTTTGCCTTACCTAAGAAGCATCTTATCCTATTTGATGTTTCCTTCATAATTTCAACATCTAGAAACCCTTGTTTTAATAACATACTGTGAAATTACATCTTAAACCACAAGATGGCAGTTTAGAGAAACAGTATGTAGTAAGGTAGAATACTAATAAGTCAGTTACAGATGTACTCTAAATTTCAGAATAAAATAAGGACATGAGTAATGTTCAAACTCCTTGTTCTTGTTAAAACTAGACTCTTAACTAAGGGGAGGGAGTTAATTTGACTTTATCTTTTTAGTTGTTACTTTAAAATACGTTTTCATGTATTAATGTAATTGAAAAAGCCAATGTTGTCATCTTCAATCCAATGACATCATTGCAAAAAAATAAACTGTTTTGTGTTTCAGAGCCTAGCACAAATTAAATTACTTTTTGCAGGTGATTTTTGACATCTAGAACGAGCTTTTCTTTTGTCCACTTGAAAGAAGAAGAATTTGAGGAAAGATCAGTGCTGAGCATCAGGGCCCGAGGGACCGGCATGGAGCTGTGTCAGGGGAGGGGCAGCTGGGGGTCAGGAAAAGGGTCTGCACCAGGGGGTGGTGGGCATGGAACAAGATGTACAGGGTGGTGGGCACGGCCCTGAGCTGCTGCAGCTGAAGGACCATTTGTGTTTGGGTGGTCGTTTGTGGAGCCAGGGTTTGGACTTGATCATCCTTGTGAGTCCTTTCCAACTCAGGATAAAGAGTTGGACATGCTAGTTTACAAGCAAATACCATGAATTTCGGAGAAATACTGTCATATGCAAGAGGTAGCAACAGTATATCGCTTAAGGCTCTGAAGTATGTATGAAATTAATTGTCCAATGAGTATATCAAGATCTTGCAATCCTTTGTCAAATGTCTGCAAAATGATTAAGAGATTTAAATTTTAACTACTGAACTTGGGAGTTTGCAGGCTCCTTAAATGTAGGTCAGTATCTATCCATTCAATTTAAATTTGCAGCGAGGGGGATAATGGTTTAAGTAAAAATATGGGGAGTCTGCAAAAATATTAAAATCTTATTTGATTTTTGATATTATTAACCAAAACACTTAAAAATCAACACTTTTTTTTTTTTTCCCTCAGATTCGAAGAGCCGATCTTCTCCTTTAAATTTGGCTGACCAAAGGCTTCTTGATGCTAGTAGTCAGTTTCAGAAGAAACAGGGCAAAAGCAATATTGATGTCTGGTGGCTCTTTGATGATGGAGGTAATGTACTTCATATTTTAAAACTGTTGAAAAGAATTATTAAGGCGAAGTAATTTAAAACTAATTCTTAATAAATGCTCTTCAGATGGTGTATATATACAAGCTACTGTTAAATTCTCATATGAAACTATATTTTCTGACACATTCCTAAATTCTGATCAAAATGCAGGTTTGACACTGTTGATTCCATATCTTATTACAACCAAGAAAAAATGGAAAGAGTGTAAGATAAGAGTGTTCATTGGTGGAAAAATAAACAGGATTGATCATGACAGAAGAGCGTAAGTTTACCTTCAAAATTTTCAGTTCAAATGCTTGAAGAACAAGTGAGACTCTTCTTAGTAGCTTTTTTAGTTGTTTTTATCAGAGGTGTAACCATATTTCATTTCTCCTCTCCATAAAAATGTTCCATTGCTACTAAATAGTGTTGGGCGTGTTACCTCAAAATACTATTTCTGCAGCAGTCTAGCAGTAACATTTTTCTCTAGTTTCTAATTAAAGAACTTCCTGGGAGAGCTTGAAGAGAGACTTAAAGGGAAAAGTTCTTATGTTTAAAAACACTTAGTTTGTTGTTAATTTCTTAATAGTATGCCAGGTTTATAGCAGTACGAGTCAGACAATGTCACACTTTAAGTTGCCTTTTTGAAAAAATGTTTTTATTACCAAATACTTACCTGTTTACCCTGGGAAAAATTTGAATATGCATTAAGGCTTTGTTTTGTACAGGATGGCTACCCTGCTCAGCAAGTTTCGGATAGACTTCTCAGATATTATGGTTCTTGGGGATATTAATACTAAGCCAAAGAAAGAAAAGTAAGTCTCAGAAAAACCCAGCTTGTTTTTGAGTTCTTAAGCTATTTCATGAATAGAATATAGAGTTGTTTCCAACATAATAAATGTGATAAAGAAGGCAGTATGACATCTGGTGCCTACATAGAAATCTAATTTACATAGAAAGTAAACTAAGCAAAAACTCTTGCATCTAAGAACTGACAATGTCTTATTTTCCAGATCTTGAGCACTTAGATCGTTACATTAAATTTGAAGTTGTCCAGTTGCTAGAAATCTGGAAAAATCTTCTTTTAAAAAGAGAAATACTTGCAAAAATGTAAATTCTTAGTCTTATTCGGGTGCTTAGTTAAATGTAATGAAACTTCATCTTCAAATAGTCTGATCTGTTTTTCCTTTTTTAGTTTTACATTAGCTTGGACTTGTAACTATTTATATATGTGAAAACTGATTTTTAAGATAAAAAAAATACAAATTATGTGGAATATATCAAATATCTAAAACGGTAGAGTTTTAGAGTACTCCTAGTGCTCTCGTATGTTTGTTGTCTTCATTCTTGGGATTCCACTACTGTAAACTAAGAGACAGTGTATAAGAAATTGAGACTGTAGAATTTCGTGTGAACTTTTTTTTTAATTTCATTTTTATTTCATTCATTTTCATTTATTTCATATTCATATTCATTATTTCATTTTTATTTTTTTTATTTCATTTATATTTATTTCATCAAATTATTTCATTGAAGTGTTTAATGAGTTCTTTCTTCTGAGATCATTTTTCCTCTCTTTGAGAATGTTCTCTACAGTAAATTCAGAAGCTTATTAAGGAATCCAATTTGAGTTAACAGTAGCTGTAAATTAAGTAAAAAGAATATTTATACAGTGCTGAAAACATTAGAGGTAATAGAGTACTGTTAATGGGGGAGTGAGTTCCAGTATAACTGCATGGATCCTTAGGTGTAAATATATTCTGATATTACTATATATACTGAATAGTGTTAGTGATTTTTGAACTTTCTGTACAGAAATTTTCAACCATAGAAGCAGGGTAGTGTCTTGAATTCTTTATATTAAAAAAAAAAAAAAAGATAAGTTACATTTCATAATGTGCAGCAGCCTTACCTTACTGTTAAAGTATTGTAAGTGGGTGGAGAAAGTAGGATAATTGTAAATTACCCTAAGAAGTTGAAATGCTAAGTCAGGGCCTGAATCGGTGATTGAGCACCTGGTGAGAAGGCAGGGCTGACCCAGGGGAGCTCAGGTGCATGCAAGTCACCTAAGTGACTGGAAGGGGCGGATGCTGGCCTCATTTAAGGGTTGGCAATAAAGAGCAGGGTGTTTCTCCTAGGAGTTCCCTGTCTACCTGAGGCCTTCCAAAGGTAAGCAGCCCTTTTCCTTCATTTCTGTGTCTACGGCTGCTGCATTAGGGTTCATTCTTGTTTGCTGCAGCCAAAGACTTTGCCACCCCACTATTATTGAAGTTATTTCCATCCCATTATAGCATTACAGTAATCTGCTTTGAGTAGAAATCAATACCCTTCTGGCCTTGAGAAGGTTTTCTTTTAAAGCTGTTGATAATAGCATCCAAGTAGTTTCAAAATGAGAGCTTATATTCTTGAAAAATAAAAACTAACAAAGAGGAAACAAAATTGCACTGCTTATTTGCAGTTGAATGCCACTTTTAGAGTGTTAAGGGAAGATGAAAAGAGCAGAATGAAAACAAAGCTGAAGTCCTAATGGCAGTAGTATGAGGCCTGATAGTAGTTTAGGGCTTTTTTGTTTGTGACCTGTAAATTCCTCTTCAAACTTAATTTGGAAATTGTTATAGCTTAGAAAGACTTACACAGTAAGTAGTCATCAGCTTTGGAACAACTATAGTAAAATTCTTTAGCAAAACTCATTGGTTTCTTTTAAACTGTCTAAAACTACATTTGCACCCAAAAAACAATGAAAGTCACTAATTGAAGTTATACTGCAGTATCTGTTTTTACCTTAATTATGACATATATAAGTAGCTGACTCAATATTACAAGTGCAGACAGTTTGCTCAGGTTTTACATGTCAATCAAACTTTGTCTAATAGCATGAAAGTCATTTTTGACACAGTAGTGCCATATCTGTTTTAACGACTGTTCACTTGATTGTTATAGTATTGCAGCTTTTGAAGAAATGATAGAGCCTTTCAGACTTCATGAAGATGATAAAGAGCAAGAAGTTGCAGATAAGATGAAGGAGGGTGAACCATGGAGGATAACAGATAATGAACTTGAGCTTTATAAAACAAAGGTTCTGTATTCTTCAGCATGTTGCATTAAACAATAAAACTTTATTTTCTACTGTATTTATGCATGTAATACCATCTGGCTGATTATTGCTATTTTGTGTTTCTGTAGTTGCTTTCATGAGTAAGTAGTAGAAAGCATCTAAATCCACTGAGGGGGATCACTTATGGTAAAAAAAAAAAAAAAAAAAAAAAAGGTGCATTTTATGATTGTGGGCCTAAACTGTTGCTTTTTTTTTTTGTTTAGTTGAGCTGAGTCTACCCTTCAGTGCTTCATTGTTTAAAAAACAAAAACACTACCTACCTAGTTTTTAGTGTTCTAGTGGTTTTAGTGGATGTTTAAAGATGTGATGTTTTTATCAAGTGATTGTGCGCTGTACACTCCAGAAAGATTCCTTTTCCAGAGCTTCTGTAGAGGAGACTTAAGCTGCATCCTATAAGAGGATGCAGATACAGACAAGAATCTGAAAACAGACTGATTAAAATTTCAGTATTTGGAAGCGGAAGCTCTTAAAGATATTCCACCCATAATTTTATTTTCTGCTTCCTGAATTTTTTCAAATTCTCTGAGGATTTGCAGTAGAGAATAAATGGGAGCGATAGGTCATGCTGCATTGCTAGTGTAAAAAGCAAGGATTTAAACAGCATGTAGATACAGATAGGCTGGCAGCTTATGGCAGGACCTACTAACTGCATATTACAAAGATACTTGAGGAAAAAACTTAATAGTTTTCTTATAGATCCTTTGCTGTCTCTCCTTTCTTACCCGCAAAACTTTTTAAATGAGATCATAGCAGTAACTTATCCACTTCCTCCTGATAGCATATTTGTTACTGCAGCTAGCAGGCCAGGAAGAGACCTAAGCTGAGCTGAGAACAGCAAAACTATAAGAAGTAGCTAATAATGAATGTTTATTGCAAGTTAGTTGACAGAAGAGAGACCTGCAGATGACTGTGAATACAAGCTAAGAAAGAAATTGACAGTAGGAGGAATGGGAGGAACATCTTCAGCAGAAGATGTTGGGAAAGGACAGAGTGATAAAAAAGGAAATACGTTCCTAAAGATCAGGATCACTTCTGAAATGCCTCCTTGCTCTGAGTGTACAAGATACCTTGTACAAACCTTGAGAGCACAAGGGCTCTTGCTTCCAGGACTTTAGAGAATGATACTATTAGTAGCAAGACTGTATTGAAGTTGGCTTTCGTGGTACTTGGTTTATTTTAAGCTTTCACATTTTCTCAACCTAAGCCTTGGAGTCATAGATATTTAAGGAAAGTGAAAAGGTTGCCAAACTGAGTAGAAAGTACACACTTTCTAGAAATAATTCATACCAATTAACCATAACTGTTTTTACCTTTTTTTGAAGTGAATGAACTTTTTTTTTAGCTTCTAGAAGATCTTTTCCTAACAAATTTCATTTTCATTACAGACTTATCGGCAGATCAGGCTAAATGAGTTGCTCAAAGAACACTCAAGTACAGCTAACGTAATTGTAATGTAAGTAAATGATTTTTACTGTTATTCTAATTAATTCTAATTAATATAGAATTCTAATATGAACTATAAATATATATAAATACAGGTCAGGAAAAATGCCAAGGCATAAGATTGAATTATAGAAATAAGAAGATATGCTGGAAATATTTTACAACACTTTAGAGTTACGGAGCTAGACTGCAAAAATAAACCTTTTGTCTTCCAAAACTCCCAAATTTTTCTTTAGAGGGCTGCTGTCAATGAGTTCTTCTCTCAGTCTGCATCTGGATCTGGGATTGTCCCAAGTGCAGCACCTTATAATTGTCTTTCTTGAACCTCATTAGGTTTTCTTGAGCTCACTTCCCAGACTTGTCCAGGTCCCTTTGAATAGCGTCCCTTTGAATAGCATCCCTTCCTTTTATTGTATCAACAACTGCACCACTCAGACTGGTGTCATCTACAAACTTGCAGAGGGCTCGCTCAATCCCACTGATAAATGCATTGAAGAGCACCAGTCTCAAGACAGACCCTTGGGAGATACCACTTGTGATCAGCCTCCACCTGGACATAGAGCCACTGACCACAGCCATCTGGCTATAACCATCCAATTAATTCCTTGTTCACTGAACAATCCAACATTTATATCCATGTTATTCTTCCTTTCTTCACTGATGCAATCACTACATTGTTGAAGGACCCTGGGGTGCATGTCATGGAGCCTTGATAGACTTGTATGTGTTTAGTTATCAGGTGGTCTTGAGCTTGTTCTTCACTTGCAGCAGGAGGCATTTTGCTCCCCTAATCTTTGCATAGAGGTTGAGGGATGTGAAAGGTGTGGGAAACCTGGCTGCCAGAGAAGACAGAGGCAAACGACTTGCTGAGAACCTCACCCTTCTCCATTTCTGTTGTTGCCAGTTCTCATTTATTAAAGGAATATACTGTTACTGGCCATGGTTTTCTGACCGCTGTACCTATAGGATACCTTATTTTTTACATCCCGTGCCAGATTCAATTTCATCTCTGCCTTGGTTTTCCTGATCCCATCTCTGCACATCTGGATGTCATCCCTATATTATTCCCAGTCCACACATTCCTGCATCCACTACCTATGCATTTCCTTCTCATCTGTTTAACGAGCAAGTCCTTGTTGAGCCATTCTGACATCCTGCTTCCTCTGCTTGATTTCTAACGTATAGGAATGAAACTAACATATAGGAATGGAAAACTCATGTACTGTCAGAAGGGTGTCCTTAAAGAGTTGCCAGCTCTATTCTGTTCCTTTGTCCATAGGAGAAATCTCAGGAAATCTCATCCAGTAATTCCTAAAACAGCCAGAAGTTCACCTTCCTGAAGTTCAAGTTCCTGAACTCTACTTTTTGCCAAGCCTGTATTCCTAGAGATCAAAACTCAACCAGAGCATTGACTACAGCACAGAGTGCCCCTGGTCTCAACTTCTTTAAGGAAGTCATCTGCATTGTTGAGCAAGGTCCATTAATGCTTCACCTCTAGTTGTTCTGTTCCCTATTTGGAAATTGTCCGTGGCAGATGCCAGGAGTTTCCTGGGTTGCTTTCATCTCACCGTATTGCTTTCCCAGCAGATATCTGCATTGTTGAAGTCTTCCATCAACATGAGAGCCTGTGCATGTGATGCTTCTTGTAGCTGAAGCAAGACTACCACATCCACAAGCTCCCCTTGATCAGGCAACCTACAATAGACCTGATCATCAGAAGTCCATTTTGATCTGATTCCTAACTTTAACCCACAAGCTCTCAACCTGTTCATGGCTGTTTGAGAGGCAGTTCTCTGCATTCTATCCACTTCTTAACATAAGCAGCTCCTCTGCCTGTTGTGCCCTGCCTATCGCTTCTAAAAAAAATGTGCAAATGTCAGTACAGTGTTCCTGTTGTATAATTTGTCCCACTGTGTTTCTGTGACAGCAGTTAAGTCAGAGTTTTCTAACTGTACCTGAGGTTCCATCTTATCCTGCTTATCTTCCAAGCTATATGTGTTGGTGTAGAGGCATTAAAGCTACCTTCTTAGAGAACCCCCCCACCCCCAGTTCCTTTGGGACAATTCTGAGGTTTTTTTTTCTTGCTGGTTTCTAATGTGACAGTGTTCCCTGGCCCTTCTCTGTCACACAAGTATATCCTCTTCCTTGTCAAGTCTAGTTTAACTTCTGGTCAGTGCAGTCAGCTTGCTGTCCAGAACACTGTTGCCCTACCTGGCCAGTAGGTTTTGTCCCATCCGTTGTTAACATGACCTGTCTCTGGAAGGTGTCCAAGACAATAGAATCCAAAGCCATGAGAATGGCACTATCTGCTCAGCTGTTCATTTACATGGTCTATTTGCCTCCTCCTACCTGGGTCCCAGTCTCCAGCTAGGGTGACAGACGTGGACACTACCTGTGCTCCTTATCCCTTCAAAATCTTTCCAAGGGCCATAAGATTTCTTCCAATATTAAGTAATATCCTTGTTGCAGCTAATGTGATCTACTTTGAAAAAGTAGGAGTGGATAGTAGTCCTCTGGCTTTATTGTGCCAGGTAGCTGCTTGATATCATTAATGTGGTCCCTCTGGCAGACAGCAAACCTCTCTGGAGAGATTGTCTGGATGGCAAATGGCTGCCTCACTGCCTTTCAGTGAGAAAGCCCTGTTTACTAAAATGCTTTGCCTTGTTTTGATGGCACCGATTCTAATACTGGTCCTTGGTTAGACTGCTTGTGGTACCATGTTAAGATAAAGTTAGAACAAGGCAAATAGACTTAAAGTAGTTGTTTGAAGGAAAATAGCATGGATGTTTTGGAATGACTGTGAGAAGGCTGCACCAATGTAGGATCATATAAAAAAAAAAAAAAGCTTTTTAAAATCTTAAAATCTGGAGTAGTAATAAGTTCTTCAAACTAAGAAGAATTAAGCTGCTTGAATATTAGATAATGGTAGAAGGCCAAAAGTGAGGTGTGGATAGAGCCTGTTGTTGTTTAAGATAACAAGCTCTTTAACTTACTGACTGAATTCTGAGGAAAAAAGCAAAAACCAGAAAGGTTAGGAAACTTGTCTTTATGTCTGTCTCTTTGCAGAATTGTACTTTCATTGTCATATGATAAATAATGTGTTGTTTTGGTTTGTTTGTTTGTTTTTCCCTAATGTGAACTTTAGGAGTCTGCCAGTTGCACGAAAAGGTGCAGTTTCTAGTGCACTCTACATGGCCTGGTTAGAAGCTCTTTCGAAAGATCTGCCACCAATTCTTCTCGTTCGTGGGAATCATCAGAGCGTTCTTACCTTCTATTCCTAAGATACTGCACATGAGACAGCTGTAAGGACATGGTACTTAAGTGCCCTGGGAAGAGTGACTGATGTGGTCTATAGATTATTAACATCACAAAGGCAAAAAGTGACTCTTCTTTCACTATTTCACTGACTTGAAAGCACACAAGGAAAGTCAATGTATTTCTATAGTTGTGACATCTTCAGTTTTATTCTATATTTTCTGTAATTTAATCTTGCTTAATGGGGGAGGATTCCTTGTTAGACTGAAGAACAAGGCAAGCTTTTTGTTTGCTATTTGAATAGCAGCAATAAAAGTGTTTTATTTTTAATCAATGAAAGGATTATAGATTTATAAAAGCCTTTTAGCCTTGAGGTGCCTTCTGAAATTAACCAAATCTCATCCATACATCCTACTTTGTAAATTTATATAGAATGTCAAAATCTGCCTTCAACTAAGACTTTAGATCAGACTTTCTTTAGTTTTTAGTCTCTTCCATATTACAGTAAAGATGAATGCTGCTTTTTAGTCTTCCATTGAGTTATTAGTTCGTAGTACTGTATGTTTTCTATTGTCAGAAAGTTTTGTTGATTTTTTTTTTTTTAATTAATTATTATATCTGTTAGATTATAAATAAAGGCGAGAATTGAGGCAGGTCAGTTGAACAAAGACAAATCCTTGATGTTGTCTTGACTTTGTTTTCCTTTAACTGTTACAAAATTTAGCTCTGTTTCAAAATAAAACTGTGCTGTCAGAGAGGATCCTATTTCTCAAATTTGACATTGTGCTCTTTCTTGGCGTTAGTCTGAAATACATAGCTATAAAGTTAGCTAGTGGTGGTGAAGGATGCTGTATAAATCCATAGTTCTAGTATGAAACAATTCATCTTACAGACTAAGGCCATTCATCTCCTTAAAATTGGAAGAAAGGACCTGTCCTAGTTCCTGGCCTATTGATGTTTTGGTGTCACTTAGAACTTATTTTGAAATAAAACTCAACTTAAGGCTTAAATGGGGATAATATGAGCAACATGATACTATCTAACAGAAAACAGTAAACACTATGTGGAATCTTGCTATCCAAAAAAAAAAAAAAAGAAAAAAAGCAAAAGCTAACATTCTCTTGCATTTCTCTACAAATGGTTAAAAGGACCACTAGTTACCGGAGGAGATGTTTTTAGTCAATTCATTCAGTTGTCAGAAAATATACCTAGTCTTATTAAAATATACTCAGGTTTGATCATCTGCCAGGTTAGATTTTTTCCATACATTCTACTTTATACATTTTATATGTTCAATCAAGAAACTGCCAATCTTGTGTGCCCTCTCATTGTGTATTTTGACAACTTCATATTTAGTCTACTATATGAACACCTACACAAGAAATTACACTTGGGCCTTTATATGGAGGTTAGTAACATGAGCTGTTTTTTAAATTCCTAAACATTTTGGATAGAAAGAATTGCCTAAAAACATTTCACAAGCTTTTGATATTAGCGTCGGACATGCTAAGAGATCAGTTTTCCAGTGCTTCAGTGACTTTCATTTAAGGATGCACAGAAAAGTTGTATTATGCTAAATACGAGATCAAATTAAAATGTAACTGTTCCTTTTGAAGAGTAAAAAGATTAGTCATTGTGTGGCAACATAAAGCTTCAAGTTATGATTCAAGATAAATATATATATATTCTACACAGTGCAGTATACACTGTCAGTTTCTTGGTGAACTACAAAATTGTTTCCATTATTTCCATCAGTTGGATTTAAGTCTATTCAATCATTTTGCCTAAACAAGAACATGCATGTATTGCTGCTAAGTGTGACATAACTGATGCCAGCATGAACCCAGCTTCTTATAGTAAAAATTATGGTAAGACAGTCTGCAGTAAAAGATCTACTTCCTTCTAAGTGAGGGGTGGATATCAAAATTAATTAATTACAGGTTTCACTATGGTTTTTGGGAAATACGAATGTCACATTGTGAATGTGGAATCATTGCCATGTTTATTCTTGTTTTGTGAGTTATGCTTTTTTGAACAGACAGTAAGGCATAGACTTAGTGCTGCTATCTTAAAAGAAAAAAAAAAAAGAAAAATTGTGCACAGGTACAATTATTTAAAAGTTTTTTTTGCCCATTCAGGAAACCATTGCTTGTGATCTGTAACACAGAAACCAAATGAAGTGTGTGTATACATGCATATATGTGTATAAAATTATATAAAATATATCTAAATATGCATATGGGGATAGTTAGAGTGATGTCTGTGAAATACTATAGGATGCTTTTCACATATGCACTCTCAGAAGTCCACTAACGCTAGGCATGAGGTCAACTTTCGAGATTATTTGCTACGCTAAAACTTCAATAGTTAGTAGTGATTGTTAGCAACAAATGTTAGTTAGTGGCAGTCACTCCTGCTTTGATTCTGACACCAAATTTAGTTAAGTTCCAATCGTGGTTAATTACTTGAAAAATGAAATATCACTGATACATGGAAATTCATACTTTCTATAGATTAGGTTTCTTTGTATGGATTTAGGAAGACAGCAGTAGCTGGAGAAAATCAATTATTTATTTGCTCACTCTGTATTTGTATTTAGGTTTCCTTTTACATACATTCTTTTTATATGCTTTTCTGACATTGCATATTTAAAAATAACTGAAAATAATTTAAAGGTTTGAGCATTTGTGGGTAATGACCCACTTGGTTTGAAGATGTAATATTTGATACTGTACTGTAACTGTCACACACAAATGCTTTTCTAATGTTTTAATGTAACTATTGCAGTTAATACTTTGTACCATGGGGATGTCACTGCAATAAAAGGAAGTGAATTCAATACAACTGAGTTGTCTAACAAGTAGCAAATCATGTTCATAATTGAACTGATTAATTTCTAATAGTATTTTCTGCTTATTGTATGCATCTGCTATTTCTTTCATTGTGGAATTTGCATAGGATCATTGCTCAGATGTCATTCTATCGTGCAGCGTAGGTTGACAAATGTTTATTTCTGGATGGAACACTTGCCTAGAGTGAGTGTTGGTTCCATAAGGAAGATAATCCCAAGGCATCTCATGACATACTAGACACTGTGGACTAATCAGCAATATGCGGTATATTTAAGCTGGAATGTAACCATTTTGAAGTCTGTTTCTATTACTTATGTAATATGTGAAGGAAAAACTTCTCTCATACTGACAGCACACTGGGATATGAGGAAATCTTAACTTTAGGAGTACAGTTAGAAATGGCAAGTACATAGTCACTGAAGAACTGTTTAACCTTATTTATTGCGATGTCTCATAGCATAGCTGGATGACTACAGTTTTGAAAGTTAACCTCTATTAATTTCAAACCACTTACCTATTCCTTAATTTAATAAATACATTTTCATATCTATTTAAATGTAGGCTATAGGAGTGAGACTTGGAGAAGGGAAACTCTTGTTTTACCTAAACTGTCATTGCCTCTAACCTGCCTTATATGCATGTAAAGGAGTACAGGAATAAGGTATGTAATGGCTTTCCAAAGTTGATCGACGTGATGAAGAAATTGTTATTTATATAAGAATGTATTAGTTGTACTCAAAGGTAAACAGCTTCACTGAAGGAACATGGGATCAAAGGTGATTCTGATGCCAAGTGGTGAGAACACATGATGAATAATCACAGAATGATTGGGTTGGAGGGGACCTTAAAGGCCCCCCAACCCTGTGCCATGGGCAGGGCTGCCCCCCACCAGCTGAGGCTGCCCAAGGCTCCATCCAGTCTGACCTTGAGTGCCTCCAGGGATGGGGCACCACAGCTTCTCTGGGCAGCTGTGCCAAGGAGATGCTGAATGACGAACAGATGGTTTCTTGTTTCAGTACTGCTGCCTTGATTCATTTTTGAATGAAAACATCTGGATCTGGATTTTGGGGTGTTTAGCAGTGCATTATCAAGTCTCTTGTTATTCTGCCTGTTGACGGCATGCAGGTTTTAGATTTTCAGGTTTAAGACAGGTTAGTTTGCCTGACTTTAGAAGGGAGAGGAGCAAGGTGGTGGAAATGATCACTGTTAACTTCTGAACCAGAACAGTTAAAGCAGCAGTAAATGCCTCCTCAAAGCAAAAGGACGGATGACATTTATGTTTTAACAGAAGATGCTCTGAGCTCCTTCCCTCCAAGGATCTATGTTCTGCCACAAGCTCAATGGCTTCTTAGGAAGAAAGTGCCTAAATGTTTCCTAATGCCCAAGATCTAGCGTGAGATAGATGAACTTTGTAGTAGGAGCCCTTAAAGTTTAGGGGTTGGTGTGCTTCTTTGCAGTCATAAGCACTTGCCAGAATAACACCAATATTTTGCTGGAAAAGTATTGACATCAGCATCTTGCCTGTCTGTATACTCTGGTGTTTCCTAATACATAGTGTTGTGTATTGGAAGTGTATTTTTACTGTGTTTTTGTAAAACCTTGCAAAGTATGGTACTAGCAGTGCCCAATAGCATTTGCAACCATGTGCAAGAGGAGGAAGGCCGTGCGTTCCCACCCCCTGGGGATATGGAAAACTGGGTGTGGATCCAGTTCTGCTGGGGGATTTAGGGTCTGGGTACCTCTTCTCTAGTCCATCAGTTTTCATATAATAATAAAGATAAAATAAAGATTTCAAATCCTACTGAACCTGATTTTAGTGAAAGAAGTAGGAAATGTTTTCTCTGACTAATTTGTGAATAATTCAAACTATGGTAACACACGGTGGCACTGTTGTCTTCCAGGTAATGAACAAAACTGCACTGTCAGACAAATAACACTCAATTTTACACTGTTCCTGTTATTCTATGGGCTAAATGACTCAGTACTTTCAATAAATTTGATGTGTATCACCATAATGGAACTTCTTTGCAGTACATATTTCATAATTCTGACTGGACTGGACAAGAAGAGTAGACAAGCTGTTTATTTTTTGTTTTCCTTTTGTAGTCAAGACACTGTTACTGTTACAAAGGATGTACCAGTCTCCCTGCAGGTACTGCTTGTTGACTTTTGAATAGCCTCTGGCACCACCATTTCACAAAACACAGTGACATCCATTTTTCATAGTTATTTTCATCTGTGTTAACTAGTGAGCCAAGAAAATAAAACTCCATTTGGAAAAGACTCTTGAACGACAGTGAATAGTTTGACTGATGTCCAACTTCATTTCAGAGAGATCTATATCATTTTGATGAGATATTGTTGCTTCATACGTAACAAGCAAGACAAATATCCACCACCCTCCAGCAGCGCCATCCCCAAAATAATATTCCCTGTTTGAAGGAGTGTGAAGGAGGCAGAATTGTGCAGCATTTGGCATTTTCAAGCTTATTAAGCTTGAGAATATCACTCTTTTGAAATGCTTTGTGGTTAATAACTGAACCTTGGGCTGCCTGTCAGCAATTAATTTTGTCTCTGCAAAGCAGATGGGGAGAGGGAATCAAGGATTTCCACAGGCTCTTGGGGAAAATTAGAGAGCTGAGATTAGTCTTGACATGTCCTCACTCCCTGTTTGATCATCTGCAAATTGCAGGGGTCTCAAATAATTCCTTGTTATTACTGTTACCAATGGTACAGATTATGAACTGTAGCAAAAAAAAAAAAAAGCCCGCACAACAAAACTACATGAAGCAGACTGTCGAATGTACATACAGAAGGATATTCCTGTAATGTGGTGTGCAATGAATTTGCTGTTCTGTTTATGCGGGATATGATGAGCAATGGGTATGTTAGGAAAAAAAAAAACAGCACAGACAGTAAGTGCAAAAATAAAAGCTCGAGAGTAAAGCATAGTTGCATGTTGTAAAACATAGTAATTTAAGCATCAGTAACCTACAAATCATAGGTCAAAACACAGCCAGAGTGAGCCTGCACCTCAAAGGAAATTCTGTTTTCCAGAGCTGACCAACAACAGCCATTCGTGTTATTAACACATGAAATCAGGGCTAACCGCAGAATAAAGTGTGGGCTCCCCCATGGGATTTTGGCTAACCTCATATAGAATTACATTTTATCTTTGATTGCATGGTTGAGTGTCGTTAATTGTAAGTTTATTCTCATTAAAATCTTTGTGTATCCTTCAACTAGCAGTGGTACAAGGACTGCTCTGAAAGTAATGCCTCCTATTTTATGATGTTGGCTCAGAGTGTCAGAGGCAGACGTTGGTAGTACAGCAGGTTGGACCTTCCCACCAATATCCCATTGCATGTTGTTGCCATGGGACAGATGGCAGCAGAGGGGCAGTCTGACAGAATGGCATCTGACGTAGAAGGATGCATGAAGCAAAGGTGTGTCACTGAATTCCTCCAGGTGGAAACAATGGCACCCACTGATATTTATGGGTTGCTTGCTGAACTTTTATGGAGGCCAAACAGTGGATGTCAGCACACATGAAAATAATTTTCAGTAGTACTTTAGTTATATTATGTATTTTGTATGTGGCCTGAGACAACTCTTTGTTCAGTGTGGCCCAGGCATGCCAAAAGTTTTGACACTTGTGCTCTATATCATAAAAGTATATTAGGAAGAAAGCACATGTATTTTTAATTAAATCGTGAAGAGAGAAAAAGGAAAAAAAAAAAAAAGTGGGATATTCGACCATGTTTTGTGAAGTCAATCAGTCTGGTTCAATGGCAGGCGTTGCAATTCTCAGTGAGCTCTCAAAGTCTTCCTCGGGGATTTTTGATGAAATCTTATTCTTCCTGTGCTTCATCCTTGGAAACAGATGTCCACAATTTTTTTTTTTTTTTCTTCCCCCTCTCCTCCCCCCATAGTACTTACATGAATAAGGCATCGTTGTGAAGCAAGGCGTATCTCTCAGGTGAGAGTCTGATAAAGAGCCACAATTAAATTTTTGAGTTGAATATCTGACTGCAACATCATGCATTCCATTTGCAAATTGGCAGGTATTTTGGCTGAAATTGGAGTCACAAATAACAATAAAAAAAAAAGTATGCTTTTTTTTTTCCAGAAATCTTAAAACCAATGTATCAACAATGCATACAATAATTTGCTATCACTTGAGTCAGCACTTCAATGTGCTCTCCCCATGCCCTGGTATCAGCCCAGGCTGTGCATCACTTGCTTCATAAATGTATATAAATATAAATTATGACACGTCTCAGTCAGAAGGAACAAGCAGCCAGAGGACCCCAGAGATGCACTTGCAGCAGCAGAGGTGGGAAGTGTGGGCACTCCTTGCCCTGGGCAGCTGGGAGGGTCTCTCAGGGGACCTGCATATTTCTCCCACACCTCCTCACATCAGCAAATGACCATGGCCTCTCTTCCTTTTCTAGCATGTCACAATCAATGCTCCTCTCATCAGAACTTCCCTTGCTCAGCTGACATGCTGGTATGGACTGGCTGGATGAGACTCTGAACCCAAATACATTTTTATAGTTACCACTATTTTTCCCTGCCTTTTCTGTCTTAGTATATAGTTTTTAACTCAAACCATGAGTTCTACTTTGTGTTGTTTTTGTTTTTTTTTTATTCTCTCCCACATCACACTTGGAAGGTCTGCAAGCAGATCTGTAGTGCTGAGCTGCTGCTGGATTAATTCACAACCATATCACACTGTTCTGCATGCTGCTTTGAAGGCAGCACTGCAGAGTTTGGCTATAAGAATTTTAGGTGAACTGCCCTTTCAGAGATGTAATGACAACTGCACCACCACCCTCACTAAAAGCCTCAGGGAGGGCAGCAACGCTGGGCATGGAGAGGAGGAGTCTGTGTGTGTATCATGAGGACTGTTCAAATGTGGAGAAGCCATAAGCCACCATTTCATGTGACTGCACAGTGAGGAAGCTTATTATCTCACTGTTCTGTGCCTGATAAGTACAGGGGCACCTGTTAACAGGCTGGTAACATGGCAAGGGTGGAACCAGCACTGCTGGCTATAGGGCAGAGCTGATAAGTCACACCCTGTTAAGTCCGAGGTCCCAAAACTACATGCTAGTGCACAGGTCTATGGCTGCAGTGAGTGCCATAGGCTGGCCTTCGCAGTGCAAAATGATGCAGACACTTGTATTAGATGTGACCAGCTAAATGACTTACTCAGCCTTATGGCTGACCTGAAGGAGGAGGTGGAGAGGCTGAGGAGCATTACTGGATATGGAAACACCTGAGTGGTCAAGAAGTATTAAGGCTTATCCCACTCAAAAGTCCACTGTGCAGTCGGAAAACTATGATATAGTTGCCATCACAAAAATATCATGGAATGACTCACACAGCTGGAGTGCTGTGATGGATGGCTACCAACTTTTCAAAAGAGACAGGCAGGGCAGGAAAGGCGGTGGTGTAGCCCTCTGTGTTAAGAAAGAATGTGACTGTATGGGAATTAATGATGGTGATGATAGAGTTAAGAGGCTTATGGGTCAGAATAAAAGTGAAGGCCAATAAGGCTGACATTATTGTGGGAGTCTGCTACAGGCCACCCAACCACGATGAAGAGGTGGATAAGGTGCTTCATAGACGGTTGGGTAAGGTCTCAAGATCTCTACCCCTTGTTCTCGTGGCGGATTTCAACTTCCCAGACATCTGCTGGAATTATAATACAGCAGAAAAGGAACAGTCCCAGAGGTTCCTAGAGTGTGTGGGAGATAACTTCCTGACAGAGCTGGTGAAGGAGCCAACAAGGGGAAGCACATTCATGGATCTGCTGTTTGTTAACAGAGAAGGTCTTGCAGGGATGTAAAGGTTGGAGGCCATCTGGGACAAAGTGATCACGAGATGATAAATTTTTAGTCCTGGTTGAACCATGGAGGGGAGTCAGCAGAAGTGCCACCTTGGACTTCCAGAGGGCAGACTTTGGTCTCTTTCAGACCATGGTTGAGAGAGTCCTTTGGGACATAATTCTGGAGGACATGGGAGCCCAGGAAGGCTCAGAAAACTTTGAGGAAGTTATTTTAAATTTGCAGGAGCTGACCATTCCTAGGTCACAGACGATGAGCCGATGGGCAAGGAGGCCATTCTGGCTGAACAGAGACCTTTGGCTAGAACTCAGGAACGAAAGGAAAGTTTATGGTCATTGGAAGAGGGAGTAAGCAACTTAAGAGAATTACAAGTACGTAGTGAAGCAGTGCAGGAGAAAATCAGAAAAGCCAAAGCCCAGCTAGAATTGAACTTGGCCAGTAAGGTAAATGGCAACAATAAATATTTCTATAAATACATCAGTATTTCTTGTATTTATTTCTATAAATACAACAGTAAGAGGAGTGAAAGGGAGAATCTCCATCCCCTGTTAGATACAGAAGGCAACATGGTGACCAAGGATCAGAATAAGGCTGAGGTACTTAATGCCTTCTTCGCCCCAGTCTTTAACAGCTAAAAGCCTAGTTGTTCCCGAGGCACACTGTTCCTTGCGCTAACAGGTAGGAATGGGGTACAGAATAGGCCCTGCATAACTAGTGATGAGACTGGTTTGGATCTGCTCTGAAAGCTGGGCACTCACAAATCCATAGGGCCAGATGGATTGTGCCCTAGAGTGTTGAGGGAGTTGGCAGATGTGGTTGCCAAACCACTTTCCGTCATTCTTCGGCAGTCCTGGCTAACCAGGGATGTCCTAGTAGACTCGAGACTGGCAAATGTGACACCCATCTTCAAAAAGGGCTGGAAAGATGATCCTGAGAACTACAGACCTATCAGTCTCACCCTGGTACCAGGGAAGGTTATGGAACGGATAATCTCAGGAGCCATGGATCAATTAAAGGTCGACCAGGAGATCAGGCCCAGTCAGCATGGGTTTATGAATGGTAGATCCTGTTTGACAAACCTGATTTTGTTCTATGACAAGGTGACCCGCTTAGTGGATGAGGGTAAGGCTGTCAATGTGGTCTATCTGGACCTCAGTGAAGCCTTTGACTCTGTCACCCACAACATCCTCATGGAGAAGCTGGCTGCCCATGGTTTAGATAGGTGTACGCTCCACTGAGTGAAACGCTGGATGGCCAGGCCCAAAGAGTTGTGGTCAATGGACTGAGATCTGGTTGGCTGCTGGTCACGAGGGCTTGGTACTGGGGCTGCTTCTATTTAACACCTTTATTAATGATCTTGATGAGGGGATTGAGTGCACCCTCAGTAAGTTTGCAGACGAAGCCAGGTTGGGAGGGAGTGTTGATCTGCCTGAGGATAGAAGGGCACTACAGAGGGACTTGGATGAACTGGACCAATGAAACAAAGTAAACTGTATGAGTTTCAATAGGGACAAGTGTGTTGGATCCTGCATTTTGGTCACAACAATCCCAAGCAACCCCACAGGTTTGGGGAGGACTGGCTGGAAAGCTGCCTGACACCAAAGGGACCTTGGTGTACTGATGGCCAGTCAGCTAAATATGAGCCAGCAGTGTGCCCAGGTGGACAAGAAAGCCAATGGCATCCTGACTGGTATCAGGAATGGTGTGGAGAGCAGGACTAGGGAAGTCATCCTGTCCCTGTACTTGGTATTGGTGAGGCCTCACCTCGAGTACTGTGTTCAGTTTTGGGCACCTCAGTACAGATAGGCCATTGAGGTGTTGGAGCAGATCCAAGGAAGGGTTACGAGGCTTGTGAAAAGCTTGGAGAATATGCCCTATGAAGAGCGACTGAAGGAACTGGGGATGCTCAGTTTGGGGAAAAGGAGGCTGAGGGGATACCTTATTGATCTCTTCCAATATCTGAAAGGTGCTCACAGCAGGAGCCGTGTTGGTCTCTTTTCACTAGTGACAGGTGACAGGATGAGGGGAAATAGCCTCAAATAATGCCAGGGTAAGTTTAGGTTGGATATCAGGAAAAAATTATTTACAGAAAAGATTGTTAAGCACTGGAACAGACTCCCCAGGAAGGTGGTTGAGTCACCATCCCTGGATGTGTTTAAAAACTGTTTGGATGTGGTGCTCAGGGATAGGATTTAGTGGAGGGTTGTTAGGGTAGGATGATTAGGTCGTGGTTGGACTTGATGATCTTTAAGGTCTTTTCCAACCTGAGTGATTCTGTGATTCTATGACCATTTGCATTTGAGTTGTCATTTGTGGAGCCAGGGGTTGGACTTCATGATCCTCATGAGTCCCTTACAATTTGGGTTTATGATTCAAAATAATTGAGAACTCTGTCCAATAACTCTGTCCAAGAGAGATTCCTACCTCTACACCTCCCATCAGTCCTTCTCTGTTTGTGAACAGCAGGTCCAGCAGGACACATCTTCTGGTAGGCTCTCTTACCACCTGTGTCAGGAAGTCATCTTCCATACATTCTAAAAACCTCCTAGACTGCTTCTTTTGTGCTGCATTGTATTTCCTGTATATATCAGGGAAGTTGAAGTCCCCCATGAGAACAAGAGCTGGCAATTGCACAACTTCTGCCATTTGTTCATAGAACGACTCATCTGTCTCTCATCTTCTATAGGTGGTCTGTAAAAGACCCCCTATCATTCCCAGCCCCAAGCTTTACAGCATCAAGGCACTCTAACAGAGAGAGAGCTACATCATCGCTCCCCCTTTCTTGCCTATCCCTTCTGAGGAGCTTATTGTCATCCATTGCAGCACTCCAGTCATGGGAGCAATCCCACTATGTTTCCATAATGGCTACTAAGTCATAGTTTGCCTGCTGCACAGAGGCTTCCAGCTCCTCCTGTTTGTTGCCCACTCCGCATGCAGTGGCGTAGATGCACTTCAACTGAGCCCATAGTCTCACCATTGTTTCCCTAGGCTCATCTCTAGCAGGCCTGGTTTTATTCCCTTATCTCTTCATATCAAGTTTAAAGTCCTCTCAAGGAGGGCTCCTGGGGTTTGTTTCCCCCTTTGACACAGGTGAGACCATCTGCAGCCCAGGCCAGGTGCTGAGTAAACAACCTCATGGTAAAACCTCCCAAATTCTAACACTTATACCAGTCTCCCTGGTATGAACAACAGAGAAGGTGACCCTGTCACTGTGACTGTCACACTGTTGTATGATATGTGAGCAAAGAGATCTGACCTAACTTTACGTGGACCTCAGTCTTGACACTTCAGAAATATTATTTGAAAAAATGCTTCTTTTTACTAAGGACTGGTTTGGGGGCCTTGGTGTGGGTTTTGTTTTTTTTCTCTTCTTTTTGTTTGTTTTGGTATTGACCGTGTCAAGTTATGTACATATTTGAGGTTCATTTCATGTCCTCCTTTACTGGCTTTTGTCTCACAAGCAGCGCTTTGGCGGGTTTTTAATGTAAGTTCACGGGAAAGAGAGCTTTTCAATTATTTGCTTTGGTTGTGCTCAATTCAAGTGGTGGTTACTGTGGTTTATTTTTCTTGGGTATTTCATCTGGGCTGTGCTTTCCTTAAAAACGTACATCCTGATGAAGAGAGGTTTTATTTTCCTTTCTCTGAAAAGAGCTGAAGAACATACGTGGTCAATAGGATGTTAGGCATGAACACAAATATGTGAGAGTCTCTCTGGTCCACTGAAGAGGAAGAAGGCAGTAAGGAAAGAGCTGAAGTGCTTGTGGCATGTTGGGTTCACATGCATGAATGATCTGCCTGTGAGCGAGGTGAAGCCATCACCTTCTGTCCACTGTTCTCCTCTTCTCAGGAGAGCAGGACATGGAAGTGGTGGGTGTTCCTCACCCCATGCAGAAGGAAACAGCTCAGCTGTGGTTGGCTCTGTGTTCTACACACTCGGGTATTTCGAATTGGGTGCATTTATAACATTTTCATCTGTGTTCTCACCAGTTGGGAAATCACTTATAACGCTGAAATTTCCTTTCAAACACTCCTCTGCTTTCATGCCAGTCTTAACACTGGGTTCCAGGACAGCTACTGTTCAGCCAAAAACCCGCTGTATGTAGACTGAATGGAACTTGTTATTCTGTGGGATACTTAGAAATAGTGTTTTCTTCCATCATACAGAGTGGGAAGGGGAATTTTGGTCCATGCAGCTAACAGCATGTCCAGCAGTTAGTAGGTGTGCCACACTAGGGGCCATCCCAGTGAAGTTCAACTCTGAATCAAGAGCAGCTCTTTTTGACCGTCCTTCTGCTGTGAAGTTACACTGCTTTGATCAGTGTAACTACACTGTTAGGCAGACTGAAACCAAAAGCTCAAAATACTGTGTACTGTGTGCCCAACAATTCACTGTATGATAGAGATAAAAAGTGCTTTCCTACAGCTTTCAGGGGCACGTTGAATAACAAGGTGCATTTTCCAGTGATGCTGTGCTGTCTGGTGATGCTGGTCTGCTTGTTTGTGAATGAGAGACATAAAGCTGAAAAGCAAAAAGAAAATGTACAGGCAGTGGAAAGGGGCAGGTACCATAGAAGACTATAAGGAAGCTGCTAGGCTTAGTAGGGATGGGGTCAGGAAAGCCAAGGCCCAGCTTGAACTAAACATGGCAAGGAGTGCCAAGAAAAGCAAGAAAGACTTCTACAGATACCTCAACCTGAAAATGAAAGGCCAGGAGGGTGTAACCTCACTAGCAAGTGACAAAAGTAGGCTGGTAACAACAGATAAGGAGAAGGCTGACTTAACAAATTTTTTGCCTCCGTCTTCTTTGATGACTGCTCTCCACAGAGCCTTCAAATGATTGGTTTGGTTTGGGAGGAGGAGACTGGGGAAGCAACATCCCTCCCTCTGTAAGTGAAGAACAGGTGCACGTCCACCTGAGGAACCTGCACACCCACAAGTCTATGGATCCCAATGAGATACATCTCAGAGTCCTGAAGGAATTAGCTGATGTAGTTGCCAAGCCACTCTCTATGATATTTTAAAAGTTGTGGCAATCAGGTGAAGTCCCTGGTGGTAGAAAAAAGGCAACATCACAGCCATTTTTAAGAAGGGTAAGAAGGATGACCCTGAGAACTACCATCCTTTCAGTCTTACTTCTGTTCCGGGAAAGATCATGGAGTATATCTACATGGAAGACAGGGATATGATATGGAAGAACCAGCATGGCTTCACCAAAGGCAAATCCTGCTTGATCAACCTCGTGGCCTTTTATGATGGTGTCACTGCATCAGTGGACAAAGAAAGAGCCTCTGATGTAATATATCTGGACTTCACTAAGGACTTTGACACGTTATCACGTCCACAGTGTCTTTCTCTCCAAGTTGGAAGGATATGGATTTGGTAGGTGAATTGTTCAGTGGATGAAGAACTGGCTGCAGGATCGAGTCCAGAAAGTGGTTGTCAATTGCTCAGTGTCTGGATGGAGATCAGTAATGAGTGGCGTCCCTCAGAGTTCAGTGCTGGGACCAATACTCTAAAATCTTCATCAGTGACATTGACAGTGGAGTTATGTGCACCCTCATCAAGTTTACTGATGATGACACCAAGCTGTGGGGTGTGGTTGACACACCAGAAGGGTGGGATGACACCAGTAGGCCCAGATGAACCTCATGCGGTTCAACAAAGACAAATGCAAGGTCTTGCACCTGGGTTGAGGCAGCCCTCACTACCAATAAAGCTGGGGGAGGAAAGGATAGAGTGCAGCCCTGCTGAAAAGGACCTGGGGATACTGGTGAGTGGCAGCTGAACATGAGCCAGCAGTGTGTCCTCACAGCCCAGAAAGCCAACCAATCCTGAGCTGCATTCAAAGCAGCATGACCAGCAGATCAAGGGAGGTGATCCTGTCCCTCTGCTCTGCGCTGGTGAGCTCTCACCTGCAGTACTGCATCCAGATATGGAGTCCTCAGTAGAGGAGAGGTGTGGACCTGTTGAGGTGCATCCAAAGGAGGGCCAGAAAAATGATCCAAGGGATGGAACACCTCTCAGATAGGCTGAGTGAGCTGGGGCTGTTCAGCCTGGAGAATAGAAGGCTGCAAGGTAGCAGCCTTTCAATGTCTAAAGGAGAGCTACAGGAAAGAAGGGGACAGACTTTAGCAGAGTCTGTAGTGATAGAACAAGCGGAAATGGTTTGAAGCTTAAAGAGGGTAGATTTAGGTTAGATAGGAGGAAAAGACCTTTTACAGTGAGGGTGGTGAGCAACTGGCATAGGTTGCTCAGAGATGTGGTGGATACTCCATTTCTGGACACTTTCAAAGTGAGGCTGGATCAGGTCTTGGGCAACCTGATCTAGCTGTGGATGTCCCTTTTCATTGCAGGAGAATTGGATGAGGTGGCCCTTAATCGTCCCTTCCAACTCTAAGGATTCCATGATTCTAAAGCTGTGGTATCTCAAGAGCGAGTTTATCCTTATTGTAGGGGGTTTTGGTTGGCTCATCTTTTTTACGCTGTGTGGTTTTTTTGCTTCATTTTTTTTTATTTCATTTCCATTTTATTAAAACTCTTGGAATAGGAAATGAAACTTGTTTTACATCTATTTGAATTCAACTCTTCTAAATCTTTTGGTAATATCAGACATTATTAAATTCATTGATGGCTGTGCATTGGTATTAGGTAAGTATTCAAGATTACTTTTCGAGATACATTGTAGAAGTGTTTGTTGAACCAAAAATAGAGTCCTCACCACCATTTAAGAAATACTTTTTCTGAAACTTGTTTCAAAAGACGTGGATTAATTGTACTACTGAGTTGGATTTCTTGGTACATTGATCTGTATGAGCACATTGTTCGTAATTTAACCAGTTTTCCTTTGTTCCCAATCAGTAGACATTTCACAAAGTAATATACCTGTAGAAGTGAAAAAGGGAAGAAGCACATTCTCTTCCAAATCAGTTTTATGAGCTCAGTACTGTTACGTTAATAGCGATACCGTGTGTAGTATTTTATTTGGGAAGTGCAGACAGAAACAATCACTGTGGTAGGAATGGTGCCTCTGTAATCATGCTCTGTTCCCATCATCTCAGTTTAAATGCCTCAGCATATTCGACTGCTATTCGCAGGAGTGAAGTGACTGGAGTTCAGACCCTTGAGGAAGAGGCCTGTATTTCTCGTTCACTTTGTGTATGTTCATCGCTTCTTCATTAAGTTCTTTAAGGTGTCATCTGTAGGAGCGGTTGTAAGGTCGGCTGGATGTGAGCTAGCTCTGGTTACTGCTGTTCGGGAGATGCTGTGATACAACACGGACACATTTTCATGCATGACAGCACTACAGAGCTCCCGCACTGGCCTTGGAGCTCAGAATTCCAAACCTCCAAATCCATTTGGGTGATCAGTGCTTCTGGGGGCTTCAGAGCGACGACACAGACCAGCAGTTCCTGCTGGAGTTCCTCGTGTCTCAAGGGCTGGCTTTGGCCCTGGGTAGAAACAGCCCATACTCGAAACATTTCTGCCATCACCCACTCTGAAATACAGAGCAAGGGTGGATAGACCTTGCAAACCAAGTGTGGTTTGGGAAAAAAGAAAACATGTTCTCTTTCTGCTACCTGCTATCACCAGCAACCTGGTGTCAAACGCATAAGCAATTGTGATAGGGACTGGAATTTGATGATAGATATAAAGCATAGAACTTCTCCCTGCTCATATTTTCCTTTTCTCTTGTTTTCAGAAGTGTGAATGAACCATCATTTATCTCATCAGAGTAGGTTATGAAAATCCAACCATTGGCTGTAAAATGTTTTTCACAGCACTGGTTCATTTAAGTCCTTGGCTGCATGTGGAACATGTGGGAAGAACAAGGAAACACACCTGAGGCAGTGAGAGTCTTTGCTGTTTGGTTTTGCCGTGCACTGCCGGTTCCGGGTTCGGGGGGCTGAACACCAAAGCAGTTCTTCAGCTGTCTACAGGCCGCGTCCATTGCACTAAAGCTGAACTGTTGGCTCCAAGTCAGCCTAAGAAAGCCCTGTAGAAAAATACCTCTTTTAGGATGCTAATTGGAAAACCTGGCCTATGAACAGCTGCTATAGGTCTGTCCTTTCCGAGGATCAGTCTGAATAGATCGAGCATTGTGCTGGATGCATTGAGGTACGGCTATGAAGAAAGGGCACAGAGTGCTCAGAAGTAATTACTGAATGCTTAAAAAGTCCCCAGCAGTACCCCCAGCAATGTAGTAGTTTGGAGAAATGGGTATAGTGGGTATACAAACATCTACCTTGATAGACTGGTTGGGGGGAGGTGGTTCTGCTTTGGATTTTTTTCTCAGAGCTGATTTTAAGTCTCAGATTTTATTTCAAGTGGATGTGAAGCTGAGGGGAGGATGAGAACAACTTTTCTCTGGGTACTGAGCTGTCTCATGCATTTTAAAGTAGTAGAGGGCGAAGTAAATGGCTTTTTTTTTTACAGTTTGTTGGATAATTAATGTGACTGTAACTGATGGAAATTTCTAGTTTAGAAAAAAGGTCTGTAATGTTAATTTGTGCTCAGCTCCTTAAATCTGCTGTGTTCACAGTAGTTGCAAAAGCTCACTCTGTATACTAGTAAAGTCCTCCAAAACTTGCAGCCTCAGCGGAGTCATTAGTAAGAGCGTTGCTACTATTTTCTCTCCTTCTTTGAGAGTTGGCAGCAGAGGATAATGCTCTACTGGGTTCAGTCTGACAGCTTTTCTTGCAGTAAGTGTTTCCTGGAAAGCTCCCATTTTGGACAAAGAGCAGCCCTCTTGGAAACTAGCTGTTAGAGCTGTTAAGTCAGTGCTATACTGGATATATCTATCAGACTTCTAAAGAGCTTCTTATTTTTGTAGACCTCTGTTATTTTACCCAGAAGCTGCTTTGAATCAGAGTAAATCTGCATGACAATATCTAAAGGTAATACCAAATAAGTCTTGTTCCAGGTAAAGTCATACTCTGTTGTTTAAAATGATGCAGTATTAAATGTCAGAGGAATCCAAACACATCTATGGCCTTTAAGTAATACTAAGGGCAAGTAGATCAATAATTGTAAGAAAAATGCCGTAATGCCTGATAATTTTCTTTCTGGAGTGAAATTACTTAAAAATGATCCAGTTTAATCCAGAATGGAATAAAAAGGACAGAGTTGCTTTCCGAGGTGAGGTCTTTGTGGAAACCTTGAATACTTTACTAAAAAAAATAAATAAATAAATCATTTTTTCAATTTCAACTCAGGGATGTGTGAAGAGGAGACTGTCAGCAAGCAGAAGTACTTGCATTGATGATCATAACATATCCTTTGGTATTTAGAGATGATGGGGGTTTTAGACTCTTAAATGCATTGGGAATTTAAACTGTCAAATTTTAATTGTGCTGGTCCATGACATTGATAAGCATAATCTTTGCAGGGCCAGCCCCCTTAATCCTACTATATGATGAACTGTAATCAATGCAGAGTCCTAATTGCATAGGGATGATTTAGTTCGTATAATTAGATCCTGTGCTGATAGAGGAACTAAGTCAGCAAATGCTGTATAACCTTATTCCTAAGTGCTGTATAACTTCAGTTCTAAGTGAAAAAGCATTTGCACCAAAACAACTCTCTTTTCTACCTTGGAAGTCCTTCAAGTTTACAATTAGATACTTCTTCACTGTAAAGAACATTAAGATTTTAAAAGCCCCCAAACTACCCGAAAATAAGCTTTATTGCAAGAAAAGTGTCATACAAACCTACAAACAAAACTTTTTTTTTCTTACAAACATTTTAATAAAAATGTACTTTTTTTTTTTTTTTTTTTTTTTTTTTTTTCAAAAATCCCCATAAAGAACAAAAGAAAAGAAAAACCACTGAGTATAACTTGATAGTAATCTTTGGTCAGCACCGATATGTGACTGAAACAATCCTAGAGTCAGCGTGTGCTTTGGCTTTTTTCACATATGAGATTCTGTTACACAGCTGGTTACAAGCACCAGCTGTAAAAAAAAAGCACCATAGAGACATACACTTAACACATAATGGTACAACATTTTTTAAAAAAATTACTAAAGTAAACTAAATGTCAACTCATTGTACACACATCGTTCTTACAAAATAAGCTATGATAAAATGAGGCGTACGGTGTATAACTACAGTATTAATGAAACTTCTAACAAATGGATTTCAAATACACATTTTCCTTGTCTGCACTGCATAAATAATTTGCACATATGGCAGTCCTGATACAGCTCTCAGTTTTTAGTAAATGCACCATTAACTCAAGCCAGCACCAAACAGTATGAAACATCATGTGTCCCTTTCAGAGTGATGTTTTCTTCAGCTGCCTACAGTAATGCAAGTATGTAGAGCACCTTCTGTGAGAATGAGGTGTGTTAGCATGTGTGGTTCCTTGAGGTTATTGGAAGGAAGTACAGTACAGTTTGGTTCTGCATTCTAATGGTATTAAAAGCAGTCAAGGTATTTTGCTACAGTGGTTGTGCCTCTTACTTTATCTGATGTGGTTGATTCAGAGATACAATCCTATTAACCTACTGTGAAATATGATCTCTGCTGAGACTAGTATTGCAATTCATGTTCCTTTAAGTCTTTTTTTCCTTTGAAGACTCAAAGTTTTGCAAGAGCACTTTAGAATAGCTGGAAGATGTATCACAGTGCTCTTTCGGCTTTGATAAATTTTAAAATTACTTATATACTATTTGAATGACTGGCACAAATACAAAAGGAAACATTTTTCAAATCTTTTTTTTTTTTTTAAGAAAGTACCACTAAAATGTTATAGCTCAAATTTATAAATCTAAGGAAAAACAAGCACGTTTCCCTTTTTGTTTACATAATTTGTTATTTTCTCCATATATTACTGCATTAAAAATAAATAAACATCTATATTTTTTAATTAGGAACTATAGCAAAATACCCGAAGTGTTACAGACTGCTAACAGGAAAAAAATAGCTCACATTTTTTTTGTGCCATTTAGTGCCATATGATGATCTCTCAAACTTTAGCTTTTTAATATACTTTTAAATTGAGGTTATATAAAAGATACAGTAATCATGATTGCCACAAGTTGCCCCTCTTGCAAGGGTGGTTCTGCAGTCTCCATAGAATAGAGAGAAGTCTTCCCTTCTCCCTTCATCCCCCAAAAGTCAGTGACTGTTCTAAAACCTATGAAAAGCAGATATGTTCAGGTGGGTAAATAGACAAACAGAAGTGAATGAAGAACTGGACTCAGTCTGGAAGATGGCTAGTAGAGTTCTAGCCACAGCCTCATTCTGAGAGCTTCCCCAAGCTCTCCAAGGAGGTAGTTGTCCTCATTGCTGTCTTCCAGTTTCCTTAGCTCCTTTTTCTTATATAGAGGAATGCTAGTGATTTCCAGTGTGTATGTTCCAGGCACTGACTTTTTCTTAGCTGTGTGCAAATAACTGAGTCCATCCCTCTGATGGATTCGAAAAATGCCGTCGTCGTTGCCATGTGAGATGATGTAGCGCACATGGTTGGTAAGAGGCTCAATGGCTGGCATGAGTTGTAGGATGTGCTCCTTGCTGTCAAGCCTTGAAATGTTGACTCTCATCTTCAAAGGACTATCCATGTCCAGGCTTTCCAAGCTAACCTCCTCAATCTGAAGTAAAGGAGGAAACGAAATTGAGAGCAGGGAAGGAACAGATATTTGTTTGCACTGAGAGAAGAACAGTCACTGCTTAGCAACAGTGCATTCTGCATTTCTCAAACTCTAGCAGTAAAAGAAGCCACTGAAAATACTTTCCAGCTGGAAGAACTGCTCGATTTCATATAATACACCCTGTAAATCTTAAAGGCTTCTCTCACACGCTTAACAGGATAATTAAAGTTACAGCATCAAGTCTGTAGAAGGGGCTCAGATTTCAGTCTCCTTTCAGAATCTGTTTAGCTTCATGCGTGCAAAAAGTCCATGTAAAGAAGAGATATATGTTTAGTATTGAAATTAAGACTGTAGGAGAGGCACAGTCTTGTTCTTATGATCAGCTTCAGTGCGTAACATTACTGGAACAGAACGGACACAACACAACACTGTACAGAAACTCCCTGAAACTTGTGATAGAACTATTGAAATCAATTCTGGCTTCTAAAAAAGGCAAGCTCAGCTCTTGGTGATGAAGCACAGTGATTCAAAAGTAAACCAAAGCAAGGAGAGAACTGCTGTATTGTTTGCTTTCTACAGAAGCAGCTGGTATGTATTGCTGTCCAAATTTCATTTTACTTTCACCATGGAGAGGAGGTGAAAAGGAAACATACTGACATGGTTTTTCTGACAAATGATAGAATCGTTTGAATTGCAACAGACCTTTAAAGGTCATCCAGTCTAGCTCCCCTGCAATGAACAGGGACATTTATAGCTACATCAATTGTGCTTAAGTATGTCTCTGCTGCCATTTAAATCACTGCTAAGATGGTAAAAAAATCTTAGTGCTATCAAACAGTAATAAGTAGATGTAATAATTTAGAACTAGATATGAAATTAATTATGCAACAGAAAAAAGTGTTTTCAAAACCACCAGGTGTTTCTGTGGTGAGTTGACCACAGAATTCAGATTAAAATGCAGGAGTGGGAGTGGGTAGGGCAAGTGATATTTGTGTGAAGTTTGTGTTTGCGTGGGAAAACCTATCATTTAAACAATCAACATTATATTTTTTAAAGAAGAAATTATATGACTGATGTCTTTTTTAGAAAACCAACATGAGAACTGTCTTTGATTGCAACAATCATGCAAAATAGTGTGTACTGAGATGATAGCTTCTGGATTATTTTAAGTTCTTACTCTTTTAGAAAAGATGTTTATTTACTTATTCTTTCAGTATAACTTGTGTGTTCAGCACACCTTACTATTTAACTTGAGTGTTTGCATTTTGCCTGTTTACATTATGCAGCTCTTGAACCCCTGAAGGAAATCTCTCCCTCACTGAAGTCATTTTCCCATTACCTACTGCAGATTCCAATACAGAAGCCAACAATATAAGACAACATTCTATCTTATGGAAGAGCAAGTGACAGATGTACAAGAACACTTTTGTTTAACTTGAAACAAACAAAGAAGTATCTAAATGGCATAAATATTAGGGCATGGTTTTTATGAGTGTTCCATAATTTATGTTTGAAAAGTTAGAAGAACAACTGAAAAGTAAGAACAATGTAAAACAGAAGTGTAAATTTCTAACACCAGCAATTTTGCAAATGTAGGAATTAAGCAAGGCCCTAATCAGCTAGGCCATGGACTCTAGTCCACCCACAACTACAACCAACTAGGGGAAGTTACTTAGACTTTAGCAATCTGCAAGAAGATACATTTAGCTGTTCAAGACTGCAGGATTCTGTCCTGACAGCAGAACAAACTGCAGACTGCAGAAATGACTACTGTCCCAACTCTCCGTAATTACAGGAAAACTGAAATTGATATATTCTGAGGAACTAGACCACATCTCAGACTAGAAAAGCTTCAAAAACTTCAGCTGTTGATAGCTGTTACAACATTCCTGCCAATAAGAAGGAAGTGTGAAAATTATGAAGAAAACAGGGAAAAATAGATTTTTTCCACTGAATGTGGCCTGTAATAAAATTCCCTCCACTTACTGACAGTACTTAGCGTTGAATCTCTGAAAATACCTTGAAGATTAAAACTGTTAATAGTACTTAAGTTTTCCTGATACATACGGTTTCATTAAGACTTCTCTTCTTTCTGTTGTCTTTTTTTGGATAGCCATTAATTTTGCATTCATAACAGGCATCAGGGGATAAAGCATTTTCTTCATCAGCATCTCCGTCCACTGGCAGGTACTGGCCTTTGTTAAATCCCATCCCTGAGACACAGTGGCTGTTGAATAAAAGCAGCTGTTTTAGTTTTTGCAGTTTTATGAACTGTTCAATTAAATGGAAAATAAGTGCATGTTTTCTGTACTATGGTATTTGTATCCCTTTCTTTTCTTTACCAAGATGTCTGTGAATTGATTTTCTCTGCACTAGTAAATGAAATACGTTCACATACTGAATGAAATGCAACTGCTGGCTGAAGGTGTGTAAGTTTTTCTAATTTTTATACAAAAATTTTACAGATACCATGAAGAAACAAAACAAAACCATTATTCCCTGACTTTGACAATAAAGATTTTAGTGTTTGTTACGTATCAGAATGATTTGTGTTTAACATTCTGAGTTGACCACTGAGTCTTAAACCTCGTGTGCTAGAGTCCCCAAAACTGGATGCAGTCCTCCAGGTGGGGCCTCATGGGAGCAGAATAGAGGGGCAGAATCACCTCCCCCAACCTTCTGGTCACACTTCTCTTGATGCAACCCATGATACAGCTGGCTTTCTGGGATGCCAGTACACACTGCCAACACATGTTGGGTCTTTCATCAACCAACACACTCAAATCCTTCTCTTCAGGGCTCTTCTCAAGCCATTCTCTGCCCAGCCTATATTTGTGCTTGGGACTGACTTAACCCAGGTGCCAGACTTTGCACTTGGCCTTGTTGAACTTCATGAGGTTTGCCTGGGCACCTCTTGAGCCTGTCCAGGTTCCTCTGGACCCCTCCCTCTAGCTTGTCAACTGCATCACTCAGCTTGGTGTTCTCCGTAAACCTGGTGAGAGAGCACTCAATCCCGCTGTCCATGTCGCCTACAAAGATGTTAAATAACATCAGTCCCAACACTGATCCCTGAGGAACACCACTTGTCACCAATTTCCACTTGGACATTGAGCTGTTGATCATAACTCTCTGAGTGCCACCACCCAGTCAATTCCTTATCCAGCGAGTGGTGCATCCATCAAATCCATTTTTCTTCAATCTGGTGATCAGGATGTCATGCAGGACAATGTCATTTTGCACAAGTCCAGGTAGATGATGTCAGTTGCTCTTCCTCTATCCAATGACACTGCAACTCCATCATAAAAGGCCTCCAAGTTTGTCAGGCGTGACTTACCCTTGATGAAGCCATGTTGGTTACCACCAATCACACCATCTTTATTTTCCATGTGTGTTAGCAGGCCCTTCAGGAGGATCTGCCAGGCACAGAGGTCAGACTGACTGGCCCACAGACCCCCAGATCTTCTTTTTTTTCTTTCTTGAAAATGGGGCTATGCTTCCTCTTTTCCAATCAATGGAAACTTTATCAGAATACCTTCACCTTTCAAATATGATGCACAGTTCTTGTGATGATACTGGTGGAAAAAGCAGAACTAACTGTACAATGTTGGTTACATGTTACATTTGAAATGGGTGCAGATAATTTTTTTTTATTGCTAGAGATATTTATTCACTGCCTGTGTATATTGTTCACAAAAAATGTAGAAAAAAACCATGAGTCAATAGCTTGTCCTTCACTTACTTTTCAGACTAACTGTTATGCCATTCTGCCTTTTTGTCCCCCTTTGAATGAGTCTGATGAAGTACTGTGCATGATATACTCACCCTTGTCCAACTCTGTAGTAGCCTGGTGGACAGCCACAAAGATAACCACCTTCAGTGTTGGAACAACCATAATTGCAGGGGTTCTTGGCAGAAGAACATTCATTAACATCATGGCATGCACTGGAGAACTGGTCGTAAGAAAATCCTGAAGGGCAGGCACACTTGAAACTTCCAAGTGTGTTGTAGCAAGAAGCAGAGCCACATGTGTTAGGATTGGAACACTCATTTTCATCTAGAAAGTAAACAAAAATGTACTGATACCTTCTAATCTGAACAGACGTCAGACAAGCACAACATAGCTAACAAATCAAAACACATACAAGTCCTTGGGCTCTGCTGCGTCCTTGACCTTATTACAAAGATGTGGTCTACAAATTAAAAAATACAATGGCCAAAGTCCCAAACATTAACAGCTGGAAAAGATGTTTTGGGATATTGTTACTTCTAAACTTTTCCCCAAAGCTCTGCTTTTCTTCAATATCTCCAGTTTTGCTAAGGCGTCCATGCCAATACTCTTTCTATCCTGGCAGGGTATATTCCTACTACAGGAGATTCACAGAAGAGATATGAGTTGGAATTCCAGTCGTGCTTGGACTATAATCGTGTTAATAGGTAACTAGAGATAAGGTGGAGTTAGCACGTATTTGTAGTAGAAATCCGCAGGTTCTGTGAGAGGAAAGACAATCTGAATAGCCACCAAAAATGAAAGAGAAACCAAGAACTGTTATCACCTTGTGGGTAGTAAGATACAGACATGGGTCCTCCACTCAGTCCAACTAGTTTGGCTGCAGGTTATCTTGTGAAAAATGAGTGAGTAAAGTACCTTGTTGCATCAAAGATTATGGATTTGATTACTGGTAGGTATTCTGCTTATTTTATTTATCGTAGCAAGGTACTGATTCCCTGTACGTTTCTTCTCTAGCATCATTGGTGCATTTTTTACCATTTTGCCAGCAGTTATTATAAGTCACGTTCTTTTGAGGACTATCCATCTTTATTCTACATTCAGTCTCTAGTGCTGTACTGGAGATTTGTGGGAATTGTTACCTGTGTGTTCCTGCATTTTTTGTTGAAGAGTAGTATAAAGGAGTGACGGTGGTGGCAGGATCTTAAGAAAAACTACATGGTGTATTATTTAATGCAAAGCACATGTAAAAAACTGATTTTGATGTGTGATAGAGTAGTAAGATTAGCCTATAGATCAACATCACTGCTCTCAGTCATTCTCTGATTACTGCAACATACAGGATGGGGTAATTCAGCTGTGCTGGTTATTTGTATTTTTTGATTTCTTAGTTTCTGTATCATGTGAGAATTGGCTTAGTTCAGGAAACACAAAGAAGAAATGATGGACTGAATGAGTCAAACGCAGAAGAAAACTGCTAAGCTGATTAATTTGTCCTTATTCACGAACTAATGAAAGCCATCACACTGTATTTTGGAAGAAGGAAACCCTTAATTATTATGTTGGTATTTTTTCTCCCTTTTTACTGTAGACTCTGCTCTACATTATTCCCAAAAAGCTAATGATGGTGAGTGATTCTTATTCATGAAAAGCTGGATTTTTTTTTTCTCCAACAAAGCTATTTGCTTTAAGCCTGAATTGAAGGAATTCAAGGAACACATTTCCACCTTTCTAAGATGAGGATTTTCCTGAGGAGAAGGGAGTCAGAGTAAGAGAGACACCTTGTCACAGAGAGCTTTAACAATATGAATATGATGAATATATTATGAATATGTATGTTTTCTCTGTCTTCTGTCATTGATCTTCACCACGAGTATGAAGTGGATGAAGGGGACAGATTAAAAAACTACGTGCTTACATATCCTTTGCAGACATGCACAGTGTCCACTCTTCTCCTTACTGTCACTGTAATCACAAGTACAGTTTTGCCTTTAAATGTATTTTTTGTTTGTTTGTTTCCTTACCAACACACTGATTCCATTGGTAATGCTGAATATACCCTTGTGGGCATCCACATCTGTATCCACCTAGGATGTTTTGACAGCCATGCTGGCATCTATGATTTCCATCGCATTCGTCCACATCTTTGCATTTGGGAGAGAAGGAGAACATGAAATAATTACATCAATATATATGTTGTAAAATATGTTTCTCACTTCGAAGACCAGCCAAACACCAGTATTTATGACATAAGAATACTGTTCAAAGCTGTTGAGGCTGTCTGTTTGGAAAGCCTGATGCTCAATTCACGTAGAGTTCTTCCCATCAATCAATAACCAAGTGGTTTTTGAACCTTTACATGACTCAGATTTGGAGAAGAAAGACTATTCTGTGTAATTACACAATGTTGCTTTGATGTTGTGTTTAGAACACAATTGGAATTGGACTTCAGTTTTCAAACTAATTCTGCAGGAGTAAGCCTTAAGTTTCCTAGATGGCTAGAAAAAGCCATCCAAAAAGTCTGCTATCAATATCTAAAAAATGGAGACAGCCACAAATAAAACTGAAATGTAAAAACATGATAATCTCAAATACTGTCTGCTATAATAAATAAGCATATACCAAACCACTGTAAGTAGACAAGTGTGTCAGGTACAGCTTGCAATGCCAGTAAAAAATTTAAAAAATGATACCACAAATACTAAATAACACTCCAGTTGTCCACAGCTGTCCACAAATTCTGTGGTATGGGAATGTCCCTAAATGTGAAATCCAGAAAACAACACCAGGCTGTGCTTTCATGAGTAAGTGCACATACAGCAGTTCTGATGGTCCAGTTAGTTACATATTTTGAGAATGCTTGGGTACATGTAATTAGTGTTTTGTTTCATGGTTACTGGTTAAAGTGTGCAAGAAGGATGAATGTACTTGAAGAGAACAAAGTAAACTTGACAGATGACAATGCTTTCTACAACTTCTGGCTGGGCATATGCTGCACCTTTATTCTAGAGATACACTCCAAATATCAGTTCCTACTTTAAATACTTTTATCAAAGTAACTGATGTTTTGACATGTCATAAATTTGTATACTTGTTCCATTTTTCTTTGTTCACTACCTAAAACCCGTTAAAGACATTGGAACTCTGGAATCTAGATTTCTCAACTGGGGCTCCTTTTTGGACCAAGAGAGAAAAATAAAGCTATAGAAGAAGACATGTAGGGATTTTAGAATTTGATATCAGATGCCTTCAGGAAGATGATTACAGTTAGGAAAAAAAATGGCAGAGATTCCTGTCAGAGTATGTGAAAATTGAAAAAAAAAAAAAAAAAAAAAAAAAAAACATTTTTGATGCATAAGCCTTAAGTGAAGGTGACGACACTCTGAAAAGAGTTGTTTGAGAGTCTAACTAAATAGCCCTTTTTAATTCTAGCTTGTTTGAAAAAGAGTAAGGCAGTACATTCTTACATACATTTATGTTTTAAAAACCTCAAACACATTCCTATTTATTACTGGTATACACTTTTACTCTGTCTGCTGATCTGTTTTATCAATGTGATTATCTTTGACATCATAGGACCAACTATACACAGAAGTATGGATTTGCACCATAAAAATAAATTGACCTTCACTAGTTACCTTCACAGTTTAATCCAGTAGAATCTAGAGAAAATCCCCTTTGGCATTCACAGGTAAAACTTCCTGGAGTGTTCTGGCAAATTCCTTTCGATCCACAGAGTGATGGCTGAGAACCACATTCATTGTTGTCTTAAAAATAGAGAGCATAGAGAAAAAGGTAGTATCCCTTGGGATAAAATGTTCATAAAACACATTTTTAGAAGCTGAAAACCACAGAGATGCAAAAATTGACTTTAACAATGTTGCTTTTCATATTCAAATTTCAGATGATCTGATGACTCATGGAAAGCTGTAAGTACTTAATAAACAAAAAGAAAATAAAATAACAATAAAAATAATAAAATAAAAATTAATAAAAACAATAATAAAATAATAAATAAATAAAGCACAAGCTATAATTCATTTATGAGTCTGGAAGTCCAAGATACGTAATTGCTGACAGAGGAAAAATGCTTCACCTCTGTATTAGCTTAGCTAAAACAGTTCCAGTGGCAAGATTCATATGCTTAAGATCTAAAGACATCTGTATCTATTAAAGAAGAAAAGGTAGTATGTTTTTCTTTTAACTAGGTTTTAAATCAGATTTTAATACTTTACTCCTTTGTGTCCATGTGGTTATACTTAGAACATAATAACATGTATTAAATAAATATAACCATTTACTAAGCAAGAAGATACAGTTGGTGGATACCCTTTCTTTTTTCTTTAACTGTAATTGCTGCTTTTCAAGTCTTGCTTTCAGGACTACTGATATTATTGCTTCGAATTAACACTGTTTATATATTGAAAAATTCATGGACAAAAAATGACAATGTGCCTTTTAGAGAAAAACTGATGCAAGAAAATTTCTGTTTTTCTTACCAATACAAGCTGTGTGGTGTTGAGTAAAACCAGGTGGACATTTGCATGTGAAGCCTCCAAGGGTGTTGACACAGAGAAACTGACAATTGTGTTGTTTAGTTTGACATTCATCAAGATCTGAAAGTAAGAGAAATTGTCTTATGAAAAGCCAACACAAAAGAGGTACACCTAGTCTAACTTGGAAAAATAATCACACTTCAAAATTATTTCATTTTCAATCAAAGTGCAATACAATTGAAATTACTGTCTTTAACTTCCCTTACCTTTACACGTCTTTCCATCTTCTTGAAGGATGTAGCCTCGAGGACATGAGCACTGATAGCTCCCTTCTGAATTCTTGCAGATAAAATTGCACGGTTTAGGAGACTGCGAGCATTCATCCAGATCTAAAGAGAGAAACTGTTAAATATTTCTTGTATTGATTTGTTTGAAACATGTTTCCTGAACACTTGATTTAATAGAAAATTGTTTGTAGATAAAGTATCTTATATTCATTTTTGCAGGGTTTTCACTTCTTTCCCTACTGTCACCATGGAGTCTCAGAGGAGTTGCTGCTACAGTGGCAGAGTTAAACATTAGAGTGACAGTGACATTAACATTTTCATTTACAGACAAAGGATTCCTTTTCAGGCATACTATAATATACTTATCTGAGTTAACCCACAGAAAAATGAACCAGTAAGTTCCTCTGTCAGTCAAAATGGTTATACAGCTGGAACATATTTCAATTCATTCTACTGCAGAAATACTGCCAATATAGCTTGTTTTCCCATTTTGCAAAATGAAATATAAAACCAAACAGGCATATTAGGAAGACAAAGAAAAGAGGAAAGAGATAAAGAGATAAAAACCACTTTGACACTCAGAGGCAAAGGGTGACTGAGAGTTGCACTATGTAATGATGCATCAATTATTAAAAAGATAAATAAATTAGAATTAAGAGGCGGAATCTTACCCACACAAGATGTGCTGCTTATGTCAGTTGTATAGCCAACTTTGCAAAAGCAGCGGAATGAGCCCATAGTGTTGATACATTGTCCATGTCTACAAAGGTTTGGCATGACTTTACATTCATCAATATCTGTAAAGAAAATATTAAATATGTAATCTTTTAAAAAATAAGTATTAGCTTTGAATTTGACACCTGCCATTTACTCTTCCTTCTGAATAAAAAATATGAAGAAAAAAGAGCAGGTTTTACCAATGGCCTTCTCAGCATCGGTTAGGCTGCACTTGGAATACTGTGTCCAGTTCTGGGCTCTCCCCCCACCCCTCCAGGAAAGACATGGATATACTGGAAAGAGTTCAGAGGAGGCCCACCAAGATGACAAAGTGACTAGCACACTTCTCCTATGAAGAAAGCCTGAGAGAGCTAGGATGTCCAGCCCGGAGAAGAGGAGGCACATTGGAGACCTTATAAATGTCTGTAAGCACCTGAAAGGAGGGTGCAAAGAGGATGAAGCCAGGTTCTTATTAGTGTGCTCACTACCATGACAAGAAGCAGTGGGCACAAACTGGAGCACAGGAATTTACCTCTGAATACCAAGAAGCTCTTCTGTGCTGTGCTAGTGACGGACCACCGTCACAGATTGCCCAGAGAGGCTCTGGAATCTCCTCCTTGGAGATCTTCCAGAGCCACCTGGATGTGGTCCAGCACACCTTGCTCTAGGTGGTCCTGTTGGAGCACAGGTTGGGCCTGATGGACCCAGGGGTCCTTTCCAAACCTAACTATTCTGTGATTCTGCACAATGCCATGGAAATGTTACTGGGAAAGGGAAAGAAATGCTCTCTTTTTCAGTTTTTCCGCAGTTCCTCATCATCATGCTTCTGATGGTAACTTTACCGTTTCTTTGTCTCTCAAAATGGGCCTGAACACACAGGCAAACATTCTTGAACCTTTCACTATCATTTCCTACATCAGAATTTCCTGCTATTTCATTGCATAATCTGTTTCCAGTTTTGTTCAATAGGAAAAAAAAACCCTATATGTAGGAGTGAATTTTGTTATGAGCAGTAAGATTTTTTTTTCACCACAACTTAAAAATTGTGTGTAAGTAGCAACTACAAAGCATTCAGTGAAACAGCTGTTAGAGTAACTGCTGTTGCCTTTTGCCTTATATGTAAAAATTCCCAGCAATCAAAAGCTTTGAGTTCATTTCTTGCCTTTAGTTACTGGTTGATCCTTCCTTAGATCCCAACCCTGAAAATTATGCACAGCTGTGAGTATTTCTAGTGCAGCTACTGTTTAAAGATGTTTTTAATTTCTGGTCATGCAACAGCATTTGAAAAATCAAACTGTTGTTTCAGAGGAAATTCTTCGAAGTAGCTTCAAAGGGGAAACTGCATTTTCTTAAGAATGTGAGTGAATTTCTTTACCATCTTCTACCTCCTTTCATCTCTGCAAATACCTCTTCCATCTGTAGTATATCCTGGTCCATGTGGACAGAGTTTCTTGTATTGGGTGGTTCCAGGAAGTGGGCAGAGCTCACACTGGTTACCCCAGCCCCGGCCTCCATCACAGCAGCACTCAGATTTAGTGACAAGATTCCGGCTGCTTGAGGCCATCTGACACATTGTCTGTAGAACTTCAGCAAAACAAAAGCCTTGGCGGTTATCTGTAAGGAAACAATGAGAATATCAAGAAAGGGCAGGAGCTAAACATCTGAGCCATTAAGCAACTGATGTATTATTTTGGCTCTTTGTCAACTCATGCAAGCAGTAAATTATTAGCAACAATTCTGTGAAGTCTGTTTTGACTTAGCCTTTCAAAAACTTGACATGTCTTCTGAACATCTGTTGTGATTCCAAGTTTATTCCAGATATCCTTGAAGTTCAATACCTGTGTGACTTGGTATGAGTTGTACTTCTAGGAAGGATATGGCCTAAGGCATACCTGGCAAGCTTGCTTGATACTAAAATAAGTTGGAGACCAAACTGAGCTCCCACTTAAGCTACCTATGTTTGGCTTGTATTTAATAGATTTTCTCAGAATTGGGGTTGTTGGGGTTGGGCTATTGTTTTGTTTTGTTTATATTTTGTTTTACTGGCCAAAAAAGCACATCGGATCAACTGTAGCTTGATATGATTTACATGACAAAATTCTTAGCACTTATGAGTCTCCATGCAATTCATTAGTCTTTTTTAGTGGCACTACTAGTTTGAAGGCTGGAAAAACAGATTTATATAACCATACTGTTTATCTCCTCTTCTTAATCAATTTTCCTTTATTTTTGAAAGTTTTGATTAGTACCTGTCTATCACGGAAGATGAGTAAAACTACACAATCACTCCTTCCTTCGCATTTGTTTCAAACAGGCATCTGAAGAGAGTTCCCAGCTCCCAGTTATCATGGAAATTCTAAATTTTGCAGTAACAACACTTCTAAATAGGTTATGTCCCTTGTCTAGTATGTTAATTAAAATGGAAATACTGTCAACTACAGTCTGATGCTAATGCTTCCAAAGGAAAGATGTTTTCTGGTCTTAAAGCTTAAATTCTTTCATACCCCTCTCAAACTGTACATTTCTGAACACCACACCGACCTTCTGGTTTACAAGTATAGGAATATAATCTGTAGATTTTATACATGACTCAAGTGAAATGTGATCTTTGCCTTTAAATGAAAGTTGCTTTGGGCTCATAAGATAAAGTTGTCGTCACGGAAAATGCTATTTGTGTGAGATACTGCGTTTGCTGTGGGGATTTGCAAGACTCAGCAGATTTCTGTTCCCGAAGATAGGTATTTTGTGTAGCTCTTTAAGCCCTGCGTACCTTAAAATCCTAGCATGCTTTGTCCCTGATTTGAGATTGAATATATTTTAATGTGAGCAGAATATATTTTAAATAGTATACACTGAGATTCAATGTTTGTGCTTTAATTCTGAAGATATAGTTTGCTTCTGTCAGACTCATTTTTCAGTCATGTCTCATCTGGACAGCGTTAAAGAAAAAACAGTAACAAGCAAACTAACCCAAAGCACAGTTTTCAAAAAATAATGCATGTATATATGTATATATACATAAAAAATATAAGAAACCAATAATGAAAGCAGGATATTTCCTTGCCAGTAATGACTGGCTGAAGTTAACAGCCTGCAGCAGCCTTTTTCCATCTGGTCCTAATCCTTAGGAAATACTCTGTACTTTGAATATTATTGCTTTGCCATGAAGTCAGCACGCTACTAATGGCAACTTAGAGACAGCTGGTTATACAGCATATACATAATATATATAGAATACCTCAGTATTCTAATTGAATCTAAGTATTTTAATGCAAGTGTCCTTTATGTACTCCTACATACTGCTGCAGTTTCACATGCTGGTGTTGTAAAACACTTACTCGAACACTGGTCATGAAAATCTTAATATTCTGTTCTGTTTGATTTTTAAAAACAGAATAAGTAATTTTATAGTGCAAAAAACAAGCCTGAGCATAGTAAAGAATAAGGTTGATGAATATTAAATCTTTCATTGGTATTTAATGGGCAGGCATGTCTCAATAACTTCTAAATATATTCTGCTATTTTTTGTGACATTCTTATATTTTTTATTCATATTCATGGTCTCCATTAACAATATAAAATATTCTAGCTGAAATACTGTGGTGATTAAAATAATGTTCTGATCATGGAAACATTTCAGTTCGCTGTGCATTCCAGCTTCTAATCTAAGGTAACTAAATTCTGCTTCTTTAAAAGTAAGTAATTTGTCTGGATAGCAGCATGTTTATGCGATTTGGAATTTAGATGTAAGGCCCCTGATAGCTCAATTCAGCCCACATTCTCAAGATGCTCCCCATCCATTATTTAATATTTTATCATTTAATGTGATTTCACTGCATTAATTAATTAGAAACATTATTTAACTTATTCACATAAGAGCAGCAGCTGTACTCAGAAACCTAATTTAAACTCCACATCCTTAACTGCTTTTATATTCTTTGATATAAGGTGGAATGTATACAAAAATGGCACTTACCAAGACACTCGATGCCTGACGGGCTTGACAAGAATCCTTCATTACATTCACATCGGTAGCTCCCAATAACATTCATGCAACGACCGTTCTCACAGATACCTGGCTTGGTACGGCATTCATTTTCGTCTTTACAAAAATACCAAATGCAAGTTCTTGTTACAAGAAAACAGATCTGTAGACTGCATTCAGCATTTTGCATAACATTTGCAAGAAGTGGAAAAATCAACAACTGATCAAGCAGAAGAAAGACCTTCACTATTCCACGTCTTGTATTCTGCATCTAGGATGAAGGCTCTACTCCTTTTATATTCTCTGCATACATAGTGAACAGAGATTTAAACTACGGCAGTATCCGCATCTCTTGCTCTCTGAGGCTTTTATACATATATAACCTAACAGTTACATTAAAATTTCATAGTTCTAATTCTTTAAGGAACTGCCACAGTATTACTGTTGAAGGAAATGTAACTTTTTATTTACAATAATTGTCCTTGTTACTTATCAGATAAGGTCACTTCCATCTGGTTACTTAATACTTTAATAAGTGTCTGAAAACCTTCCTGACTTTGCTGGACAACTAAAGACACAAAAACAAAGTTTTTCCTCCAAAACACTTCCTAGTCCATTAGGATTACTTTCAGATAAGGCTCAAGTTTTGAAAATACAGAGTAAGTTTAAGATGTTGGATACTAACGAATATCTTAAGCGTACTTTATGAACTGCTACTTTCAAGTTCATTAAACACACATACAGAGAACTGTTTGCTTGTTGGAATTGCATCAGATGTCTTCTTTCTTTCGTAAGCTTTACCTGTACAGCCTTCTCCATCGGGTCTCCGGGTCATTCCAGGAGGACAAATGCACATGAAAGTACCAATCAAATTTTTGCACATCATGCCTCTTGATTCACAGTCATGGAGACCTTCAGCACATTCATCTAGATCTGTAAAAATACATACATTTTGTGTTTGAACATTTTTGCAATAGTTACTGAAAACAACAAGCATTTTCTCAAGAAAAAGGACATCTAGACTTTCCTAGCAAGCACTAAAAAAATCTGAAAGCTATGCTTAACTGCAGTTATAGAAATAATCCTTCTGAGTCGTTAAAAGATGAACTTCATCACCTTGATGTTCTTTACATCCCATAGCAAGAATACACAAAGATACTGGTCTTATGTAAATTTTGTCTTATTTAAGTTTTTAAAGAGAAAATAATCATCTGCTGCTTGCTGCATTTCTCTGAGAGAATGAATGTAAGACACACAGAAATATCTGGAATACTCTTCAGCTGACACAAGGTGATGGAAGGTGGGGAGAAGTTTACATTTCAGTCATTACCTTTGCACATCTTTTGGTCTTCTCTCAGTTCATAGCCAACTGGACAGGTGCATTCATAAAACCCGTAAGTATTGATACATCGAAAAGCACACAGCAAGGGGTTCTGAGCACACTCATTTATATCTGAACAGAAAGGAATAAAAACATCATTTTCCTCGAAGTTTTAAAACAATCAACCAGAAATTTTTATACTTTACTCCTATTGTCACCTAAAACTATAAAAAATGTAACATAATTTTTAAAACAGAAAGTTGTAGATGTCTGGTTTTGAGTAAGTAGAGGAACATGAATGAAGCTCTGCATAAAAACAGTGACACCATTAATATGGAGTTACTTAAATTTAGAATGACTTAGATTCTCATTAAATGAAATTTAATGACAAGAACTGTCAGCTTTTTCTCAACTTTAAGAATATGAATTCTTGCTTTGGAAAACAAACTAATTGATTCATAAGTGATTGATGAAAAAAATAAAATTTTTAAGAAGGATCCTATTAAGGATCTGATGAAAACAGAATTCCACACTATGAAAAATAAGAGGTATTTATTCAAACTAACAGAGGATTGGCCCAAAATAGATGAAAGAAAATATTTTTCTAAGTTATGAGAGTGGTGAACTTCTGTATCTTGCTGCCACAGGAGGCTATGGATGCAGATGTTACCAGTAGATTCAAGACTGTGCTGCACAGACTCTTGGACAACAAATCCATAAATGGATAATGAACCCACTCTGCAGGGAAACATTCTTCTGTATAAACCATATTTTCCCTAAATCCACAATTATTGAGAGGAATGAGCTGCTGAAAGTTGTTAGTCATGCTTGTACACTGTTCTAAATTAGCACCGTAGAATGATGAGGGATGAAAAAAGAAATCAGTGGTCTGATTTCAGTTTATTGGATTCAATGCAATTCACTTGTTACTATGATTGTGATGACTGGGTCAGTTTGTAGCTGAGCTGGCTCACTTAAAAAAATGCTCTGCAAATTGATGCATTTTTGCACTGGTTTGCTCTATTTTTTGTGAGGTTATTTTGGGGACCCAACAATTATCTTTTTTTTTTTTTTTTTTTTTACCCATCTCCATCAAACAGCTTAATAACAAAACAAAGACTAAAACAACATGCAATTTCAGAAGCCCTATGACAAACCAAAAGAGTTGATGAAATCAATTTATTATTTTCTCAATGAAATATCTGAAGCAGAGAAACTTTTTTCCTCCTGCTTTTTGCAGAACAAAATGTCTAGTAATGCAGTTTGATGTACAGAAATCTAAGGAAAAATGTAAAAGACAAATTACCTTCACAATTCATCATTGGGCCTGGCTCAAATCCTTCATGACAGTTGCATTCAAAACTGCCAATCACATTAGTGCATGTACCATTTCCACACGGGTTGCCAATTGAACATTCATCAGTATCTGTACATAACAAATGAGTAAATGTAAGCTGAAGAGAACTGAGACACATTTTTAATTGTGTTTTAAATTAAAATGCTGTAATTCTGAGCACTTATGAAACAGGGACACACCGATACATTGTACTCCAGTGAAATCTAAGTTGTATCCCATTGGGCACTCGCAGCGGAAGGATCCATCTGTGTTGATGCAGTGACCATTAGAGCAAATCCCTGGGCTTTCAAGGCATTCATTAACATCTAAAAAGCAGGAAGATATTAGCAACCATTTATTAGCTTCTTTATCAAGTCTTAATAAAACATTTTTAAAACTCAATATGCCCCATTCTGTTTGTCTTTCTCTACGTAATTTCAAAGGTAATCGACCTCATAATGATCGACACGTATTAGAAGTGTCACTTGTTGGCCATGCAGAATAAGCCATCACATAATGCAAAATTCAAGTCTAGCTTTGAGTATAAATATATATATATTTTCAATTAGGAAAAAGAATATCTACCTTCACGTGTATCATCAATTCCAGGAATAGTCCCATGACCATATGGGCAGAGGTCCTGAAAAGCAACTGTGGAGGTACATATTTTTAAATAGAGAGTAACTGAGAAAGAGAATCATGATAAATGGTTTAATGTATCTAAAATCAGACATCTATACCATATTTTTCAGAACTCAATTGTTTATATCACAGCCCTCATGCTATATTTGCCAGATGCAAAAGCGACACCATATTTAGGCAGGATAGCAGTACTGGAACACGCTGAGCTTCCAAGTGCACCTGGTGTATTTTCCTTTCTGCATTTGAACTTGGGAGAAAAAAAAGTAACTGAAAGTATTGATTACTTCAGGGATCCTCAGCACTCTCCTATTCTACTCATCCACTTTCGTGAAGCAGATCAGGACATATCTAAAATCTGTGATTCTGTACAAGTGAAGGCTCCTAGTTCACTTCTCATTCGGGCCAAAACAGTAACTGAGGCGTTTTTTCTTTAGTTTCTTCCATTTGATTTTTATTAATTTAGTTAACCTCATAATGATTATACTGAAGGCCGTAAGAGAAAGTGATAAACACATCTCTCTTTCTAATGATCAAAAAGACACGAAACAAACATATTTCTTTTCTCCCACCTGAAAATCTTTATTTGAATCTTGAATGTGTTACCTTCTTCTTCCTTTGGACAAAGCTCACAAGGATCACCCCATCCTTCTCCTGGCATTTTACTGCAGCAACACTTTGCCTTTGTGGTGTTGAAAGCCTTTGGGACAGAGCACTTCCCATTCTCAAAATTAGTGAAACAGAAGCTCTGCCGGGTATCTAAAAAAAAGAAAATACTGTTTTGTGTAACTGGAAGCTCTTAACTGGTTAAAAAATGCCAATATAGCTCAAGAAGGAACCATGTCAAGATTGTATTTTGCTATAGTTTTGAAAGCACTTTCCAGCACTCATAATGACATAGTTTGGGAGGGGCCTCCAGAGGTCCCCTTTCACCTTCTTCACAGAGTAATTGTTTCCTGTTACACTTATTAATCCTCAAACTTACCAAAACATCTCCGTCCATTATCAGACAGAACAAAACCTGTAGGACAAATGCACTGGAAACCTCCTGGAGTGTTTGTACAAGAGCCAAAGAGACAGATGTTGGGATCCTCATTGCACTCATTAATATCTGCAAAATTTATGAGAAAACATTCATAGTAATCCTATAAACCATGATTTTATTTAAAAAATTATTTATTCATTTAACTTCAACCAGAGGTATTCATTAAATAAAGCAACCAAGAGATAAAGCTGCCTGAAGGTCCAGCTCACTCTTTCGAATTAGAGTATTTCACCAGCATTCCCTTTCCTCTGCAAATATTAGTTTTTTGTCATATTTATATCATAAACTTTAAATAAATGCTTTCAGACTGAAGCAGAGGAGGAGATACAGTTATGAGAAAATATTCCAATCAACATACAGTATCTGAACATGAATTTTTAGAAATTCTCTGGGTTGGGGATTTTTTGTAATAAAAGGCAAATTAACTGACTGACCCTTGAACTGGAACTATAGACAGAGGAAGAACTATAAAACATACTTGTATTTACCAGTTTTTTTAAAAAAATTCTCCTCAATTGAATAACTTTGAAAATATAGCTAAGGCTACCTAAACATTTCTTTTTTTAAAAAAACTGATTTTATTTTAAATCATAAAAAAAGCAAAGTAAAGGAGTATTTAATATAAATACCAAATATCTGTAAAATTGCACAGCTGAAATAGTATCAGGCTGCTGTCTAGATAGATGAAGAGTAAGAAAAGCAATACATTAATATACCTTCATTTTTCATATCTATTATTTTAAACCAGATTTTAGTTTATTCTCTTCTGCAAATGCTGGCAGAAGAAATAAGCCTCTTTAGTTATTTCTAAAGGTAATTATAAGGTAACAAATTCTGAAGTGTATTTTAAAATTTGTCAGTGCTATACCTGCAGTCCAATCCCTCTTGAGTCTTACAGCAATTTATATTAAAGAAACATCAGAGACCTGTGACTGTACATCTGTACATCCATACCGATCTTAAAAGTGTAAGCAGAAATGGGTATTCTCCATGAAAGTAAGTTTTTATTGATGCTGAGTCACAAATCTGTGGTGTCATTTTTCCTGATGCAAGTTAGACTCTACACTACATTAAATTTGACAAAACTGGTCTATATTTACCAGGTAAGGCAAAAATGGATGAACACTTCTTTGCATAGGAAAAGTGGAATGTGAGGAGAATACATAGAGACAGGTCCTCTTGAAGTTATGTCTGAAAACTGTCACCTACGCTCTCCAGTCAGGAGTTACTACAAGGTATTACACATGAATAAACCACTGCAGCATAAAGTGGCATATGACCAGACTCCACAGTTCCTTTCCAATGACTCCTCCTACGGGAAGTGTTTTGAGTTAGCTCAGATACGCTGCAGAACAAATATGTATTTGGCAGACACTGATTTTGTAAAAAAAATATCAAAATTTTTGTCAGGATATTCAAATGGTCATAAACAGGGATATTCCAAGAAAACCAAAAGCTTTCATTTTAAATTAATGATTTTTACAACCACAGGTGATTTGAATTTATCTTTAACACAACTGCTAATGTGGGAACAGTGGCTAACAAAAAAACCCATAAAGTTGGCAGGAAAACTAAGCATTATGGCTTGATACAATAGAATGAGAAAGCTCTGGGATTTAGAAAATACATCTTCTTGTACATAACAAAAATTCAAAAAAGTTCCTTTGTTCAGCCTTTGTTCGTGCACTCACAATGTTAGGTTAATATAAGACTAATTATTGAGTTTTTTCTTCATTTCATAAAAGCTACTTGTTTATAATTGGGAGTTATTTCAATGAATGTGTTTGGGAATGTCACACCAGCTAACCACAGTAATTTAAGCTGAGAATCGGTCTTTTTTTATGTAGCCACAGTGGAGAGACAGCTGCTAACACTTGTCCACTGGCCATTCAGGAACCAAACGCTCCTAAATTTGCTTCTGAAAATCATTTGCATGCACCCTTCTTGCAAGTGCCTCGCATAGTATATTTAAATGGTAAATTCATTCACAGCAGTTCTGACAAAAACTGAGTTGTAACTTGAATTTCTTTCTCATCCTCATGCACCAAATCTTAATTCGCCATGCAGCACTTTACTTCTGAATTATGTTCAAACAAGACTTCTGTAAACAAACAGGAACATGCAAGTTAATAGCTCTGTTCCACTCTCTCCCTGTGAACCTCAGCACTTGAAAGACAGTATATAAAACACTAAGTCTGGAAAGAATTGTTAGAATGAGCCAATTTAGGTAACTGTTGCCTTGCACTCCAACATCTTATCAAATTCATCCCTCTGCTGTGAAGTCTGAAGCTTCTGTCATGAACTGAAAGTCAGTAATAACCTCTTTTGAAACACTATATAAATCCAGTACATGAGTTGGTGTGTTTTATCTACAGTTGAAAAATATGGGTTTGTGAAATATTGAACATTTTATGTTTTATTTTTGAGAAGTACCACTTAGCAATTTTCATTTTGCATCAATAGAGAAATTAATGTTTCAAAATACAGTACAATACAGTACAAGATGATATTTTGTTTTCTTCTTCTAAAATATCTTCCTGTAGACTATTATTATTTACTCCCTGTCCGCATGATTTGAAGTAGGATAAAATTCACAATCACCAGTGTGTACAACTACTTTGCACCCATTGAGAACCAGATACTTTTTCTAATTTTAAATTGTTTAGAAGCAACAATTACAACTTGCCTTACCAATACAACTTTCACTCTTCACTTCATATCCTGGGGGACAGATGCATCTGAATGATCCTTCCAAATTTTGACAGGTACCAGGGGAGCATGAACCAGGCAGTGCCACACACTCATTAGTATCTTAAGAGAGGAGATGGCATCAAGATAGATTTAGAATCATGTAATTCTTATGACATTGTTCTTGCATTACAAAACACTCATTCATTAAAAAGGTGGCAGAGTATTTTTCTACTTTTCTTCTTTTTAGGCATTTAAATGTACAAAGATCAATTATTCGAAAAATCAGTTATTTCTATTGAGTTATACTTAAATCTTGAAGTACATACATACTTCACACTGAAATTATTTTCTTTATTCTTAAATATTCAGTTTTATTTTTTCATCTCAGCAGTACTGTAGCATCTCACTGTGGTAATATACATACCAATGCAATTCTTGCCATCTACAGTAAGTTCATATCCTTCATTACATAAACATTTGAAGGAACCAATTTCATTGAAACACCGGCCATTTCTGCACACCTGACCAAAGAAGGAACTGCACTCATCAATATCTGTAAAAAACAAAGCAAAACGTCTAAGCAAGAGTTGGTCTCTCATTAAAATGTATAAGCACGTGAGTATATACAGTATGTTATGAACAAACTAAAGTAGCAATACATCTGTATATTTCCATGAAAAAGGCAACTGCAGCAACAAAAGAACAGTTGACAAATGGAAAGTAACTCTCACTCAAGTGCTTTAAGATGTATGTTCCATTTAAGCAGCACTTTTTTTTTTTTTTTTGGTAGAGAATTCTACTTTTTAAATTTGCAGCATTACCTCAGCTACTGCATCTGGAGACAGTTAATTACTGCCAAGTGACTGTATTATACTAACTCCAGACATAGAAAAGGTTACATGGGGTGTTCTGGACTTTCTCTGGATTTTATATGCACTCAAGTAGATACGCAAACTGAAAGAAACACTTTATAATACAGTATAATAGAGTAATGTATTACAGATGAGTATTACAGGTGAAAAAGTGTAAGAAGAAAGGAAAATCAAGTTGATTGGGTTAGTATCATGCTACAAGAACAATTTACACCTCACTATGGTAAATATTTCCTCACTATGGTAAAATATTTTAATTTGAATGATGAAGACTTACATCAGTTTTACTAAAGAGGTTTCTAGATGTCTTCAAAAATGTAATGTAACAGCTCCTGAACAAGATGTACCCTCTGCTTCAAACAGTAAAGTTGTGCCTGGTTACTAGCTTATTCCACAGTGCACTTCTTGTAAGTTACAGTTTCAAAAGTGCAAATATCTTTGGAGTATTACAGTGCAGTGGGCTTAAATTGCTTTTGAATGACTGTGATAGCTTGGAAGAAGGCCCCAGGGCTCTCCAGACTGTCAAGAAACGTGCTCACAAGAGCCAAGTCTTGGAGTCAGCTTGGGCTCCTTAGCCTCCCTGAAGGCACATTTTGGCAGAGAGGCACTGGATGGTCCTGGCAGTATCCTGGCAGCTTTTACTGCCACTGTGAAGAACCTCCTTGGAATAAACACCATTGCAGTCTCTTCCTTCTAGAACAATTTTTGAATTTTCTCTTTCCTGGACAAACAAAGGATTTAAAATATTTTCAAGATGTTTTAGTTCTCTCCTGAACCACAAAGGAACCAGCAGACTTTGTTTTGTCTTTCCTCTGTAGCAGAAAGGAATGTGGTAGCTTACGTTTTGGCTTTGGCTTTGCACAAAGACAATCTCCTGAGACTTAAAAAGTCTATTCTTTAGCTGAGAAAGTCTTTTCTTTATCACAAGTATTAAAATTGTCCAAAACCATCAATATCCTTTTGCTGGCCACTATTAAGGAATAGGAAAAAACAGTATCACTGTATAAGCAGAGTTCACCTCAGGAGAGTAGGAGATTTAGAAGATTAGTTATGCTGGCTTTCTTACTGCTGATCTCTTTCTTCCTTCACACTGTACAAAAATTTCAAATAATATGGTAAAATAAAGAAATTATTTTATATTCTTGAGGTAATGCTGGTGTTGTGATATTACTCATACTTACTGTGAGTGGTTCTTATAGTCTTTGCCAGTAGCAAAAGATGTGTGCTATAATTGCCCAATTAATCTTTTAGTTGAGGCCTGCCTTAAAATGTCAGTGAACAGTAAGGCAGCCCCAGCGGTCCAGAGTTTCAGGGTTTACATTATCTCAAGCTGCCTAGGAATATGTACTTTGAATTTTCAAAAATAATAATAATTACTAACTTCTATTCCTGCATTCAATTAACTTCCCTAGCAGTCCAAGACATCTTAACATCTTCGAATTTTAATTATACAACCTCCTTCACATATTAAGCCAGCAACAATGAAAGCAAAGTTTGGATTATATCACCTACCCATACAATCATTATTATGAGTTAATTCAAATCCTGGATAACACAGACAGTTAAATGATCCAACGGTGTTTTTACACGTTCCATTTCCACATGGATGGCGTTCACATTCATCAACATCTACAAACAGAAACAAAAGTGTATGCTGGAATTTATTTTCCCCAACTATTTGTTAGTGTGATATATGTGCACACAGTGAAGTATGTTAAGCCTCAGTCTCTCCCTTCATCTCCTATATGTTTTATTTATACTACTGATTATTACAGCATGGTGTTTAAGTTCCTACAGTCCTTTTGCAGGACTTAAGTACAGTGCATATGACACTTTTTTTTCAGTTGTATTCTAAAACATACTCCTACCTGGAAAGATAGCGCATATGTGCATAAGTGCATTCTGTGTTTTTATTTTCCCCAGTAATAATTTTTCATTTCTTAGTGTATGTTATTTATATGAATTCAGTACAAAGGATAGAGCCTCTCAGCCTTCGGACTGTCTGAAATGAATATAAACACTTTACTTTTATGCACATGAAAATTTGCTGAAAGTCCTCCATATTGTAGTTATGTAATTGTTCACAATATAGTTTGTATAAGCAAATTTATGATGCCAGTAGTGCATCCAGAATTATAAATTTTGCCTAGTAAGTCTTGGACACATCCACTTTTTAGGGCACATTCAGTACTTTCTACCTTCTGTTCAAATTGTACTTGGAGTTTTATAAGGATCTGAATGACACTTAGATCTTAATGTCTTAGGTCTTGTGAACTTTCTGAAACGTTTTTATTTATTCACATATATATATTTTCCTGTGGGATAGTTTCCATAACCTCTTATCACATCAACTATAAACTTTTCTTTCAAGATGTTACATATTTTAGTGAAAATGGGGTTAACAGATTCTTCAGTAACATGGAGCTACCTCTGAGAATACTGTGATTTGTTCTCCAACTGACATATTTACTCTAATGGCAACTTCACGTGCTTTATTCATAACATTCAAAAGCATATGAAGAACCCTGTTTAATGCCAATATATTCTTCTTATACAATTAAAAATATACAAATCTAGATTCACTCCCTTCTGTCTTCCCCTTGTTTTTAAACCACAAAAGCATTTTCTTTACATACCCATGCACATAGTCTGGTCTTGAGATGCCTTAAAACCATTGTGACATATGCACTGGTAACTTCCTTGCATGTCCACACACAAACCATGACTGCAAACATTAGGAATTTCCAGACATTCATTGCGATCTATAACAAAAATATAAAACAGATGGTACACATTATTGACTTTTATTATTCATTCATTTTACACAAATATGTTCTTACAATCTGTTGTTATAATTAAAACCAGATTCAAAATTATCCATAACTAAATCTGAATCATAACAAAAATTCATTTTATAAGAACTTCTTGCCTATACACCTCAAGGTCAAAACTACTGTTACAGTTTGGTTGATACCTCAAGAATGTTCTTTGAAAAATTTACTGTCTTTTCTTCCCTTGTACAGAGAAACAGAGTTATAAAATAAAAAACTGTTACATAAAATACACATTAGAATATGCAAGGCAATAGAAAATAATTGTTGCTTTTACCCTTCTAGAGAATCAAGTACAGACCCTTGATTAGGTACAAACAGATTCAGACTAGAAAAATCAACTGATTTCTTACCAACACAGGCACCGTTAGGTGAAAGTTTAAAACCAGCAGCACATTCACAGCGGTAACTACCAGGACTGTTGATACAGTCTGCGTTCCTCTGACAGAGATTGTCTCCATTACTGCACTCATCAATATCTGAAATACCAAGAGTCAAAGTCAAAAACCACAAGATATTTATTTCTGTCTTAGTATTTGGACTGTATTGTCAGTCACACGCAAGACTGATCTTGGTAGGCTGTCCTCAACCAAGTATGAAGATGCTAAGCTTCAGCTTCTCATGCCATAAATGCAAATCAAAGGCAAAATCAATACCATTTCATCAAGAGCACTCTTTTTGGATGAAGGAAAATCTTATGAAACCAACTCCGTACGCAGAAGCAGCCATGCAATTTTAAAGGGATACATAAATCAATTAATTCTCTGTATTAAGTTCTCTGTGCCTTTGTATATGTTAAACAAAACAATTTTTTAGGGGAAAAATAAGTAGCACATATTTTTAGCATTTTAGGGCACAACTGTCTTCAGCACTAGTCCCCTGAATACCAATGATAAAAATCCTACTGACTTTAGGACACATAAAACTTCACTACTATATTTTACAAATATCTGATACTTGTTTACCTATAAAACCACAGATGAACGGACGCAAAAGGAAATATCACGGGAAGCTTTTCTTGGAACAAGTTTTAAGAACAAGAATCAAATTACCACCGCAATACAGAAGTATTTCATTTACTAGTAACTTAGGAGTCAGTGCATTACCTGACACAAAACAATGACAAATTAAGCGCATGTGCATATGTATTAAAGACAAACACATCACAAACACATTTATAATAGTCTCGAACCCTACAAGAAAGCTCACAACTTGTCAATTAGAGTTTCAAAAATGTGTAAATTAAATTTTCTCCTTCCCTTTAAGATAAATATGCTTATGGGGACTAGGTAGAAAATAACATCACTTCAAATCACCTTCACAGACCAAGAGCAGGTCATTGTAGCTGAATCCAGTTGGGCATTCACAGCGGAAGCTGCCAATCTGATTGATGCAAACACCATTTGCGCAGATTCCTGGGATTTCTTTACATTCATCGATGTCTGAAATTCAGATGAGCTGGTCAGTTCTTGTGGCTTTACATACTGCATGTGTTCTCAATTTCACTGTTCTTTACACTGAGCTGAGGGGTTTCTTTTAATCTACTTAAGTTATATACACGACATAAATCTAAGTATATATTTTTCCACTATGAGAAAAAATAAATTATGTGAAGTTTAGTAAGTGATACAGAGAAATACTAAGTATGAGACAAGATGCAGAACTGTTACAAATGTGCTAATATGTCCATCAACATTTTTGAAAGTAAAACCTTTCACCTTACCAATTAAAACTCAAACCTATGAAACAGGATGGAGGAGGAGCAAAAAAAAATTACTAAAATTGTAGGAATTAAAAAATAAAAAAATCAAACCATTATAAGTTTGTTCTCAGAATGTGTCACCTTCAAGACTACAAAATGAATAAGGATTTTATTTTATGAAATATTCATTTCAGTACTATCTGCTAAGAATTGTTGGTTAAAATAAATTTATTCAAACTTACCAACAGCTTTTCCAGTATGAATGTCAAAAGTAAAGCCAGGAATATTGCCACATATGTTCTTGAATTCAGCTAGAGCAAATGACAGAAAAACGTATTTTTAGTATTTATAGATCTCCCAATCACTTGCAGTTTTCTCAGAGCTGATACAAGCCAAATCTCGTTAGAAGACGGTGCCACTGCATCCTGTACAAATTAATACTGAAAACTCAAGTTGCCAATTAACAAATGCAAATGGACCACTAGTTCATACCTGTCTTTTTGCAAATCTTTGCAGACTTCGGCATGAGAAAAACTGTCTGATTTGAGCAAGCAGAGCTTCAGGTTTTGTTTTAAATAGAACTCTGTAACTTGCTTTTTAAAGTTGGTTTCTGCTTTCTAGAAACCTGAAGAGAATCTGCAGCAAGTTTCAGAAAGAATGAATAAAGGTAACTTACCTGTTCTTAGCCTTCTCTGACAATACTGTTGCTGGTTTTTTTTTGTAAAGATTACTGCAACTTAGTTTCACTGAACTGAGGAGCAGAATGGACACTCTCCTTTGAAAAAGGTGCTTCAAAAATGAGCACTGGTTCACTATGCTCACTTTTATACTCACTTTCTCAGAGCATCCTGAGAATGGGAGTTGGATTGGATAACATTTAAAGCTGCCTTCTAACTCAAACAATTCTAAGGGAAATGCACACGAGTATAAAATCAGTAACTGGTAACTAGCAAGGTATTCCAGGCAAGGTGTATGGAGTTCAGTGGATTTGCAGCATACAGACAAAAAATCAGCTAGTTGTGAACAAATATCTTTTTCTAGTTCTTATTCCTAGATACCACGGAATCTAGTAATAATTGCAGGATGTAAGAAATAAACAATTACCTGTTTAAGGAAAGTATAAAGCACCTATATTGGTGTAAGACTTTACTGGTACAACAACATTTTCAAGAATAAATGTGTAACATGTTTACAATATATTAACTTCGATCCAGACAGAAATACCAAAGATAACATGACTGTAACTGTTGTTTGCTATGTCATTTGTGAAATACTGAGAGTACTGGTGGAAATCCATACTGAAATTCCACTTCTCTGAGAGGAGCAAAATATTTCCAGTGTGAAGACTTTAACAACTTATTTCCATGAGGACCTTGCTTTAGGTTATGTGTTTGCTAACAATAAACATCCAGCTCCTGTTTAAAATCTCATGGGATTGTATTTGTATCACTCAAATTCTCCACACAAAAAGTATCTTTCCATCCTTTACAATCTTCTTCATGAAAAATTCTAAGTAATGTGATAGATATTCACACCTGCAAAGTGTTAAGTCAAGGTAAAATTTTCTTCTAAAGAATATGGATAACAATTTAAAAATATCTGACTTAGCTAAAATTCAGAGTTCTGACCACTGGATAACATCTGGAGACTTCTGTAAGTGGTCTGTCCACTGATCAGAACCCAACAGAAAGTCCGTTCTCTGGCAGCTAGTGTTCAAAGAAAGCGAGCGTATGAACTTAACTCTAAACCTACAATTTAGACAAATTATTAAGGTATCTCTTCCAGTACCATAAGGAAAAAAGAAGACCCTTCTTTTTTTCCATAAGCAATGATCTCCCATCCAGAGTGCCGATAGTTTATTTCTCTCCTGGCTGTTGTCTGAATTTCTTGATTCTCTACATTTTAATGGTAGCTTTTCATTAGCTTAAAATCTTATAAAGTTTAATCACGGGGCTTATTATTTGAATCTTGGAATCTTGTCTTTCTGAAACAAAATATATATTAATTTCAGCAAACATAGTTGATTGCTGCTCGGAATATGATTTGGAAAAATAATTTTTTCACATTCAAATATTCTTTGTCATTTTTGTAGGTAGCTGAGTAGGATACAACATCTGAACCTCAGCATTTTCTTCTGTCTTCTGTCCTCATCTGTAATGATTGTTTAATGCCTGCTGAAGTTTGTCTTGTGCTACAGAATGGAGAGCCTTAAAATTCACTGTCACAGTGCTTTGTCATCCAGCAACTTTCTGCTCTTTCATATCAACAAAGGTTTTCTTTTTAACAGTTATTTTCTACACCCAGATTTATACCATTTACTATTGTCAGTAAATCTGTGAAACATACACCTTGCTAAGATGAGGGCCTAATGTTTATTACCCTGTCTCTATGGATGATGACAACCTATTCCTGTGATAATGCCTAATATTAGTTCTGGGACAATGAAAAAACAGCTTTGAAGATTGCAAGCCTACTTTCCTACATATTTTACATCTTATTTAATAGTTATTTCTATTTTTTTCTTCCAGTTTGCACTGTGTAGAAAAACAGCATGTAATACATCAGGACTGAAGCATAATGCTTTCATAAAAGAGTGCCAAATTAGCAATATACAAACACTCCAGAGATTTACTTTCTGCAAGCTTGCCTTTGCAACTATTTTTTAAAGACTATTTCCAAAAACCACATACTTTTCACTGTATTATTTTTCATAGGACAAAAAGATCTAACACATAATACGGAAAAAAAACTCTCTGAAGTCAAGTACTTTCAAAATGATCCAACCATGAAAAAAGTTCTGCAAATACCTGGCTACTTTGTAGCACTGAAGAAGCTTTTTACACTTCTTTGGGCAGAAAAATCTGCCCCAAGAATGATAAACTTATTCAGGTCTTTACAATAATGTTATGATCAGTATAATGAGTAATCCTAAGTAGTGTAATCTTTACTATCTGAAGGCATCAGAGACTGATTGTTGTTAAGCATAAATACATGAAATGGAAGAAAATATTTCACAAAGAAAAAGTTGGCATCTGAAGTTCTTTTAGAGGAACAATTCTCATCAGAGCAGAATAATGCTTTTAATGAGCTACTGAGCTCAGTCTAGCAAACTGGAAAAGGTCACTGTATCTTAATCCCTGTCTGTCACATTTAGCCCTAGATTTCAGAACAACTGATTATACCCTGTAACTTCAGCTATTCAACCATTTACACTAGCAATTCGTGTTTGATCCCTTACACAATCTATTTTCATGGTGAGAAGAGGGTCAGTTGTGTTTCCAAATACAGGAAAGGCACTTAAAACAGCTAACAAGGCCATGATGAAGTACTTCAGGAAACATTTTCACCCCACATTTTTTCCTCCTCTTTACTGCTTGTGGGAGAAAATCTTCCCTAAATTATATGCTATTTCCCTTACATCACCAGAATATACTATGTGGAATGGAAGGAATATATTATTTACATCAACACCACAGATGATGCACCCACAAGAGGTATGACTTTAGCGGCACTAGCTACTAGCTCAGTGCAAAGTCGATTAAATAGTAAAATGTATTTGTATGAAACAATTTTTTGTTTTTCCCCCTCCCCTCCCTTTCATCCCCCTCAATCTAGGAAAGCTCTTTCTACAAGCATAAGAATCTTTTAATGAAGTCCAGGTGCTACTGTCAGGTTTCCAAGCTGGTAATTCTCTGACCAATGATTTTTCCTTGAAAGCTGAGCTTTCAAGGGTGATTTGTTCCAGGCAAGAAACTCCATAAAGACTAACTGAAAAAGAACTGAAAACCTTATTATTTTCACCCTATTTTGCAGAACAAATTTTTTACTTCCCTTCAGCATGCCCTGCTCGCTGAGCTTTTGCAAGTTCACCATCTTCAGCAGATGTAATGTAAAAGCAACTAAGAGGATCATGCTCAGACTTGAGACACAAACGAAAAATCTGGAAAGGTTAATACACTTAAGTAATGAAACACAATCTTTCTCTTCTGACAGAGATTAGAACTATCTGGATAAATGTATTCATCAGTAATTCAGTTACTGAATTCTATTACCCTAAATTAATTATCCTGCAAGACTGATCAGGCAACAGGCATCTTCACCCTGGTATTATTGCATGATGACTGCTTCTCCCGAAACCACGAGCAGCCAGCTTTAGAGATGGGAGCTCTGTAATCACATATTCAGGGGACGGGCTTATGCCTCATATGTCAGTCTAGTGGTCTTACCTTCACAAACATAGATTTCTGACATATAGATACGTCTGAATGCAATGTTATGTCCATACAAGACCTGTGAAAGCCTTTGTTTTTAATAGAAAGAAAGATCAAGGCAATTATAACATATTCATTTTATAGAGCCATTTTATAAAATCCTTACTCTTCATTCTCATCACAAAAATGAAGTAAATAATTAGATCTAACTATAGCAAATACATTTTAGTTACAGCGGTGACACACTCCTGCTGATGATGGAAAGGTCAGATTGTATTTTCCAGGCCTTTTTACTTAGCTCCATACAGGGAATCCTAAGAGTACTTTTTTCCCTTGTCCTTGACCTCAGAAGAAGCTTAGAGGGAAAAATCTGCATACTCTTCCTAGATATTTTATTCAACCTATGTGAATGACTGTTTCCCTCAAGCATTCATACTGTATCTTTCCACTCAATATGGAGTGATATTTCAAGAATGGAAGAAATATTAATTCCTTTTTAGCACAGCCAGACTTAATTCAGCCAGTGAGAAGATGACATAGATGACATAGAGTATTCCACTGCTTGGAAATGATGGCAAATGTTTTTTTTCTGGCTGAAATATTAACTTTAGCTAATATGTCAAAGGAGCAGATGAGTAGTCACGTAAAAAAAGTGAGATGATTACTGTAGGCTTTACCTGTTCCTGGAGTTGGACATGGTTCACAAGGTTTGTTCCAGGCTTTCCCAACATTGTATGTGCAGCAGCACATTCTTTTGGTTACATTGAAGGGCAGCTCATTCTCACAGGTGGTTCCATTATAACTTCTGTAGCAAAAGCTTTTCCTCATGTCTAGATGTGAGAAAATAATCATTTACAAAGTCAGCAACAAACGGACTTAACTAAATATTAATACCCTATGATCGAGGACTTTGGCTTCTGAACCCAACTCAAATACAGATACATTTAAAAAGAATTTAAGGATTGTAGTTATCTGCTTTTTTTGCATTAGATATGCCTGAAATTTGGCATATTTTCAAGACATAAGGGTAAAAGCAATATTCCTAAGAAATCAGAAACAAACTGTAGATGCCTACTGAATCCAGTTATATATCAAACTCTATTAGTGGAAATGGCTAGTGAAAATATTTCTGAGTTCTATTAAAGAATAAGACCATGAGAACACTGGCAGTCATCTGTATCTCTTTTCAGGCTATAAGACATTACATTCTGAGAGTTAAAGATAAGAAAAAGCAATATAAAAATTCAAATTTATAAAAAACATGAATAACTGCAAGTCTATTCTCATTAAGTTTCAGTTTTCTGGCTAGAGATTTCTAAGAGATCAGAAGTGACCATGTAAAGAAGGAAATTTTAGAGCAGAGAATCTTATTCCAAAACTAGCTGATATCTAGACAGTTCTTATAAAGATTATATCCTACATACCCATACAGTTATGTCCTCCATTGACTTGCATATATTCAGGAGGGCAAATGCAGGTGTAGTTTCCCAGAGTATTGTAGCAGGTGCCAGGACCACAGACACCAGGATGTGCAACACACTCGTCAATATCTGCAGACCAATTCAAAATACTATAGTTAACAAAGGGAAAGAGGACCAAGCCCTGGTAAGTATTTTGGAGAAATATATCTATAACAAAATATACTACTGCATGTAAAGGCTAGCTTACAAAGCACTGCTTAGATTTGGGTCAATATGAGGAACCTAGTAGGCAATGTAAAGCATTAAATAGAAAATCCAGAGATCATTCACAGCCACCTTACCTGTATACTACATACTGACTATATCTAGCTGAGATCTAGTATACAGACATAAACATTAGTATATGCAAATGTTATATTTCAAACATTATATTAATCCTACCAGCAACACTAAAGACATTGATTCAAGAGAAGATTTTAGGTAAGAGTGTGGACAGTCTATCTACTTATGAATTTAAGACTAAAAGCAGTAGAGTTTTTCATCATAATTGAACTGTGAAAAAGAAGACCATTTCAAGGACTCAACCTTCACAGATTCTTGTCTCTTCACTGAGGTAGTAGCCTTTTGGACATTCACACTGGAAGCTGCCGAAAGTATTGATGCAATTTCCGCCTTGGCAGAGACCTGGCAGCTCCTGACATTCGTCAATGTCTAAAAACAAATACAAAAATTTATTTTCAATTTACAATGAAAAGAAAAAAGAGACTGAAATTTTAAGAATTAGTACATTTTAAATGCAATGTGGACCTTTTTTTGCTTCTAAATGACACTTCATGAAATCGTGGATGAGGTGTTCATTCTCTCGTATTTAATTAGCTTTATTCTGGAGCACGTTTCAGCAAGAATTTGGCATCCAATTCTTGCACACTCATTTGAACTAGGTCTTTTGTCCAATTAATGTTTCCTGAAATTTATACCTTCCACTGATAAATCATAAGTTTCATAAAAGATTTGTTCTTTTTTTAAGTCCAACTCAAGTAAGGAGGTATACAAAAGGTATGCATCCATTTATTTTCCTAGAGAAATGATAGATTTCTTCAATGTTCTCTTACAATGCTCCTTATCATTTTTGTACAACTTTTTTAAAAAAGGTTTGCTTTGCAATAAATGTAACAAATTCTTCAATATATAGTTCCTGTATATAACTCTCCAAAGACGGCACATTTTTTAGTATTTACCTTTATAGTCACTTATGATGAACTCACCTTCTAAAATAATAGTGATGGGATTTGGTCTGAATCCTTCTCCTCCTGGACAAAGAGTATTGTATTCCGCTAAGCCATTGAAAGAGAGAGCGTGTCAGTCTTAAGAAATATAAAATGCTAACAATAGAAACACAGCATTTCATAAGTATATTAATGAATCTCTTTCCATACAGTCATTGGTTTTCTATCCTCCTTGGTCCACTCATGTATACAAAACAAGTTTAAAAAATGAGATTAGTGGAAGATCAAGGTAATATTGGCAACTCTGCTTCAAACATTGTCATAACCTCAAATATTCTTATAGGCAAGTACAATGCTATTTCCTCTATAGTGTACCTGTATAAGGCATATATGCACCCTACTGAGTTTTTACTGGTTCATTTAGTAAAATATGCCATGATACAATAGATAAAACTATACATTAAAATTGGATTTCATCCTGGATTTTGAGACTGTTAAGAGTAACAAGCATGACATTTCTTTTGTATTACCCATTCAAAGAACTTCACATATCTACAAAGCTGTTAGGTATTACTGAGTAACAGGTTTGAAATTACTGGAGTAACTTAGAAATTCTTATGTAACAGTTACCAAAACTCTCATCTGAGAGCTACCACCATTCTCCAAACTATAGCATTAGACTTTTCTTTCCCCTCTACCAGTGAGGAGCTGACAACTAATAATTCTAACAGATGTATGCAACATTCAGGTTCTTGAAGAAAGCTGGTTTTTTAAACAATAACCTAGCAGCAATATAGCAAAAGATTTCATCCTTATTAGTATCTTCTATAATAGGTGGGAAAGCAAGAATAAGAGAACATTTCCTTACTGCTATTTATGGGGGGACATGTTTCACAGGGGTTTCCCCAAGCCTTTCCCAGAGAGCAGCAGCACGAGGAACGACTGACTCCAACTCCAATTTCAGTATTGCAGGATAGGCTTCCATCCCCTCGTGGTCCATACTTCAGATAGCAATTGCCAACACGATTATCTATAAAGCACATACATGTATAAAGCACAAGAGTAGAGCTGCAGATAATGATGTGTGCAAAGCAATAGTAGGTATTCATTTTAACATTCCAGTTCTAAAGGAGGAAGTCAAACAACGCTTATTTTAAAGTCAGTGACAATCTGGAAACTCTTGTGTACAGTTACTGATGTTGAGAGAGACAGAATGGAGAAAGGATAGCTTCAGCTTCCTGAACATCCAGAGGCCATTTTTAAATGTCTGCCTTTCAAAATCGCATGATTCCCTAACATAGGAAGGACATCCACTATTTCCAATCTTTCAATCCATATAATAACACATAAAAAAAAAAATAAATAAAAGAAACCTTGCTGCAGTTTACTGATAATATTTTTTCTCTACTTTATGATTTTTACTAGACTTTATTTCATTTTCAGTGGAATTTAGAAGAAGTGATCTACTTTTCTATGGAATTACAAAATAAAGTCCTCTCTGTTGGAAGAGTTCTACTTGCAAATAAATTCTCCAAAAAGCATTAGTATTGAAACAATCTAGACTTTCAGTTAGTTTACTCAAATTACAACTTTGTAGTATAGATAACTGTTAGCATTGGTTGAATAAGCAGAGAGCCTGTTAAGAGAAGTAAAGCTACGAGTTTTCTTTCTACTGCCAATATTGTCTGTTTGTGCCCCGTAAGTGGAAAGTAACTAACAGTGAGTAATAAATATAAGGAATGAGAAGTCAGCCAGCTATTATAGTATTTCTTATCATAATCAAATAAGAGGGACATACATTTCCTTGAAGTTAATGTTATAATTTTAAAGATGACACAAAGTAACTTGATTTCAAAAGTTACCCTTAAAGAAGCATAGAAACACACCTGACAAGAAAAGAAGATATCTGTTGTATAAAGATCACCCTTCTTGTATTTTACAATTCTTGTTGATTGTATGACTAAGAAACATGTAAATGAATTTTTGAATGACTTCCCAAATGTATATTTTACAAGTAAATACCATATTTTTAATTTACCACTTGCCACATGCTACAGTCCTAGCATTTTCTACAAGGAGTGAGATGAAGAAAGCATGATAAATGTGCATCATTTATCATTTCAAAACCTCCAAAGTTTAACAAGTATCTTTTCTAAAATTTTCCTGTGGTTTCATACATATCTGTTAAAAAAAAACTGCAAAGGAAGCTTTCTGAACTGCTAGAAATAACTCGATCTCAAGATCTTCAGTTAAATATAGAAACACTGACTCACTCATTAACTTTGAAAGTGCACATTTCTTTCAAACACTATTTCAATCAATTAATAGAGTTTTCCAAATAATTTATATTTAAGCATTAATAGACAAATTCAGGTATATCTTTCTGTACAGTTTTAATTGCATATAGTAACAGATGACAAAAATAAGTATGTTCCTTATGTTACTGAGCACAAAGTAATCTACAACAAATGTCAGTATCTAAACATAAATGATCACTGCTGTAAATGTCAGTTAAGGGTTGAATGGAAGAGACATACTTATTCTGCACTTCTGGGCCTTTGATGGTAAGAGAAGCAGGTTATCTTTATCTCTCCAGGGGCAAGAGGCCAGACTTACATAAAATCACTGATCAGCACATTCAGAGTGGATGTACATTTTTACTTATTAAAATTAAATTTATTACCCTACTTTTTTATTTACTACCAGATTCCTGGTAATAAATACAAGTTTTACAATCTGTTAAGGCTGAAAAAAGGCATATCCTGTTGTTGTCACTATGGACTTCAGCTGATACAATCCAAAAGTTATTGTCAGAACACCTACATCCTCATGCTCCTCTCCATTTGTGACAGCACAAAATACCTGCCTTTTTAAGAGAAGCCAAGAAGAGATTTGGCTTCATTTTTCTTGTGAGAAGTGTTAATAAAAAAAAAGAGCATTCTGGGATATGGCTCCAAACAATGGACCGCTGGTCCATTATGAGCAATAGGAGATGACAGTCCTTGGAACGAGGGCAGACAGTGGAATTCTCTAGCAGAGAATCTACACTGAGTTCATAAAGGGTTTTAGATTTCAGTTTACTACTCACATGAATTGCCTTGACAAGGCACCACGTTCTTTTTTTTGCCAGAGATAATATTTCTGCTCCTTCTGAGAGGAAAAATTCCATTTTTGTTCAAGAGTGCAAGAGGTAGTTACGATTGAAGAGAACCAGAAGGGCTATTCTTTGACATTTCTGGAACACTTCTTTTTGCAAAACTTTTGCACTTCTCAAGAAAGAAATCTTAGTTTTACAGGCATTAAACAGGCATGTTTTTTTTCCAAGAGACTACAATCTTGGAGTTGCAAATGAAACAAACTTCATAATTAGTGAAGTAATTTGGACTTGCAGTTCTGAGACAATAAATAACCCCAAGTGAACTGAACTTTAGTTCTTCCCCATTTGGACTGCCTAAGTCAGTAAAGCAGACACATCCAAAGCATACAACCTCTGGAACAAGAAGTAGTATGGCTGCACTGAAATGGCTAATGTCTCAGTGTTTCCTCTTCCCGTATTAATCTGTTTAACTCTCTAGAAATAGTACGATTAAGAATAAAAGAAAAACTATAAAAACCTAGCAATGTTTATAATCACATAAAACAGCATAACTAAGATGTTTTTATTTGCACTTGATGCCCTTATCACTTCAAGAGCACTACCGTATCATTTCATTCATGGAGTAGGACTTCCATTATCTTACTCTGATGACATTTCAAGGGAACCCGAGGCTTTGGATACCCCTATTTAAAACAAAAACTGAATTATTAAATCAGACTGTAGAGAGATTGAAAATGTGCATCTGAGGGTTACAAATTACATGCAAGAGGATTTCAGCTCTGTCGCCATCTGAAACTGAACATAAAAACATGCTTCTTGCTCTACTTTTCCGTAGAGGCAGTCACTGAGAAACTAAAGTTGGGGAAAATAAGGAAAAGGAGAGATAGAAGAGTCTTTTAGTACCATAGAGAGAGGCCTAGTAGTGTTTCCTTAGGATAGAAATAACGAAGGGACAGTATTTCTTTCACTTAGTTCTTAAATATCTTTTCATCATAGAGGTAGGGCTTGCTTTCTCGTGTGTGATTTTGACGTTGCTAAATTTACCCTGGAGGAAATAAAATTTCCTTCCAACTATGGAGTGCTTCCTGCTGGAACCACAGGATCCCTGCTGAAGATGTCATTGGGATAACTGGTTCCAAAGTAGAGTTACAACTCCTTATTTTTTTAGCAAAACACATAATAGCTAGCAACAGGATAATTCATTCTCAGTTTCTTCAGAGATTAGTCAAATCGCTTGATGATAACTCAGGGCTTGTGTGCTGATTACACACAGTTTCAGGCTGTAGAAAAGAGTGAGGATCTCAGTTAAATCCTGAAGTAAGCCCTAGAGGCAGGAATTCATTACTTAAACTGAATCAAAAGATGAGCAAAGTTAAGTGTGAGTCAAATGGCAACTGAAGAAGTGTCATAGTTTTGTGATTTTTGGTTTTCGGTACTCCACATCATGACATCATGTAGCGCACTGGGAGTTAAAGTGTTAATGCTCCAATTCCGGGAACCTGTCCCTGTACACCGCAGAAGTCATGGGATCTGGCCCTTCGTGGTTGGGTGGTCTCTTACTGCCTTGCAGTGGGTGCTGGAGGGTGCTTTCCTAGCCATACCAAGCTTTTCAGGTTTGACTCAGTCTCAGGAACTCTCTCTCTCCCTCCTATTTTATTTATTAGTCTCAATTTCAATTAGATTTTATTACATTGTGTTATCTCGCATTCTGATATCACAGTTAGTAAAATAAGTTTTCCTCCATAGATCATTGCTGCTGTTTTTTTTTCCTTCCTTGAGCCCAGCTCCCATCTCCCTACCTCTTTTCCCTTTTTATTCCCATTCTGTGAGGCTGGTGGGAGGCCCAGGGACCTACTGCCCCCCTGTCACAGGCATAGATTAATCTAGTTAACTCCGTGACAAGAAGAAAGATATTAAGGCAAGAACTTTAAAAAGAATCTCTACGAGACAGAAATGCAGATTTCCAGTTCAATGGGATTAGGTAACAATCACTCTATTTGTTCATCCCTCAGCTTGTCTTGATAGTGGGGATTGCCTCGTCCAAGTGCTAGACCTTGCATTTGTCTTTGTTGAACTGCATGAGGTTCACCTGGGCCCACTGCTCAAGACTGCCTAGGTCTCTCTGGATGGCATCCTGTCCCCGTTAGTGTGTCAACTGCACGCCACGGCTTGGTGTCATCAGCAAACTTGATGAGGGTGTACTTGACCCCACTGTCAATGTCAGTAATAAATATTTTAAAGAGTGTTGGTCCCAGAAGGGACCCTTGGGGAAACACCACTCACTACTGATCTCCATCCAGACATTAGTGCCACTGACTCTTTGGGTCAAAATTGGTCAGTACGGTGAAAATCTCAAACAGGATCTCACCTCCAGGATCCAGCAAAACAACATAATGTGGTGGTTCTGGTGGTGCCATAATGTGGTGGCAAATAAATATTATTGTAAATAATCAGAAAATGGAAAGAGTTGTAATTACTAATTTAAGCAAAACTGAGTTCCCAGGGTATTAAAATAAAAATGCTGTTTTCCAAATTAAATGCTAAAAAGCTTTTCCAGGATCACGTGACAGTCCTATATCAAGCAGACAAAGTAATGAAAGTGGAAAATGTAATGAAAATTCACATTATGTATGTACTAAGCCAGAGAGAACTATGTAAACTACAGTAGGATCAGCACTAGAATAGGCTCCCCAGGGAGGTGGTTGAGTCACCATCCCTGGATATGTTTAAAACCATCTGGATGTGGTGCTCAGGGACATGATTTAGCGGAGGATCGTTAGAGTTAGGGTAGTATGGTTAGGTTTCAGTTGGATTTGACGATCTTTAAGGTCTTTTCCAACCTGAGCAATTCTATTATTCCATGATTATTTTTGTATCTTGCTATCCTCACCTGCATTAGAACAGCCACTCTGCCTTTGAACAAAGGCCAAAACTACTATTGTTTGATATATTTAGTATCCATACAACACATGATTATTGATTTATTTCTATAGTAATTCTTCAGGGTAGCTTTTACTTACCCACACAACCCACTCCAGTAGGATTCAGCTGGAAATCTGGAGGACAGTTACATTCGTACCTCCCAGGAGTATTTACACAAAGACCATTAACGCAGTTAATGGGATCAGCACATTCGTCAATATCTGAAATAGGAAGGCTACATTCATAAATCCATTCACTGGATGGAAAAGAAGACACATTTTACATTTTAAAGTGAAACAAGCAGGAAAATTTCAAATACAAGTTATTGCTAAATAAAATTGAAGGAAAGAACTATTAATAATTCTTCAAACAATTTATGTGCTAATAATTTTTGTACGGATAAGAAGCAATTGTTCTTAAATAACTTCATAGCATGTGATTAGCAGGGAAAAAAACACATTTGTACTGTTGCAAGGGAATACAATGCATGTTTTGTGAATTCTTGTTTCAAATTACTTGGTGCAATTAAAAAATATTTTAGTCTTAACGTATCTACAAACAGATGAAATATACCTGTACAGTTTCCGCCTGTTCTATCTAGTTCATAGCCATCATCACAGATGCAATGAAACATTCCTGGTAGATTATTACAGGTACCAAATACACATATATTCTGGAAGGAGCATTCATCGATATCTGAAGGCATATATTAAAAACAGAAGGTTACATATCATTACCTCATTACAATAGTGTACTATACTGCAAAATGTAAATGGAGACACATGTAACTTCTGAGTTGAAAGCAACTAACAGGAAAAAAATCTGCAGGTACTGTCAGATAGCAAGATTCAAAGCAGCCAAAATCAAGCAACATTGCAAAAGGCTCTAGCAGCTCTAGCATGACCTAGTGAGCTATTTTTAGCAAAGACAGACAGGAAAGCAGAAAGCATTTATATAAATTTTACAAAGCACTGCTAAATCTTCATTTGGAATTCTGAGTACAGTGCTCTGTTCAAGAGTGATGAGCTAAAACTAGAAGACATGTAACAAATGAATATTAAAATGATCAGAGTAACAAAATGTCAGTGATCAACCTGGCATGCCTGCCTTAGCCAAGGTTGAGAAGTGTGATATAATGCCTCTTTACAAGACTATATGGGATTGAGTGACTTTCTGGGAGGGAGAAGGGAGAAAGAAGGGATCCATTTTTAAGGGAAAATGAAATTTAAGATAAATGTTTAATATCCAACAGACCTTTATTAATTTAAACTGGACATTAAAGGAAGATTTCTAAGTACTATTGAGAGTACAGCCATGAGATGACCTCCAAATTAGGTCAAGAACACAATTAGTATTATGATAAAGTTAGCAAAGGTACAGAAAAGACTATGTCATTGAGAAGATAATGTATGAACATCTCATTTCTGAGGAAATTAAATCAATTATTTATATTACAATTATTGCACTAAATCCAGGATTGGGTTTTATCCGCTGATTGAAGAAATTAGACAAGGAGTCACCTTATCAAAGAACAAATTAATATACCAATTTTTTCTTTTTTTTTTTTTTTTTTTTTTTTAGAATTCTAAAGTATTCAGCATTCATATAATTTAGTTCTCAAATTGTATAGGTTAACGTATATAACACTTCCAGACTTCTACTGGAATCACAATAATATTACAAGATTTTTTTCCAGAACCTTCAATTTCTTTGTCAGTGAATCGTTGTGGACCAACTTAAAAGCCAAAATTTCATGACCTGCTGTCCCAAAAATTAGAATATATGTTTTTTTAAATACTGATTAGATAGTATGTATTTGGGGATTTTTATTAGAACATTGGTTTAATTATGAATTGGCAACTGAGCTGCACTGAGAAATTAACTAAATAAGACAATCAATGATATGTTGTCAATATAATAGATCTAATCAGAACAACTGAGTAGCTAATTTTTCAGAAGCTTATGGCAGAGTCTCTTTTGTACATGTACTCCTGTGGATTTGCCAAGTTATTGACCGAATTTTAAAGACTACATTTTTGGAGGCTGTTTTAAATGTCTCATTATGAATTTTAATTTTCTTAGAAGTTAATAGTTTTTTGCCATTACAGAATAAATAAATTGAAAAGCTTTGGAGCATTAGTTACAAGGAATTTCTCTAATACACAGTTTTCACATTAATCTGAAAAAGGATCCAAAAAACCAACAGGGTATAGAAACCGAACTGGGTTAGAGAGAGAATAACTTCTGTGCTTCAGATGATCTGCTACAGTACTGAGGGTGAATGCATGACAATTAAAAAAAGCTCCAGGATACATTTTAAGGAGTGTTACAGACTTGTCAAATATAGTGGTGATTTGCCCACTCTAAATTTTCTGAAAAAAAATTAAAAATGAAGTCACTTAGGAAACACAAACTTCCTTAAGTAAATACATCAATGAAAACAGTGATTAATGTAGGATTTTCAACATACTATTCTCTATCAACAAAACAACGAAAAATAGTCATGAATTTGAAAAGTGGAGCCAAACTCCACTTAGATTTTTGGACCATGACCAGAAAAACTTCCTTACTTGAAGAAATCACTTTTATATGTCAAGTTCATGCTGCATATTCTGCTTCCAGGCAGAGGTACTTCCAGCAATTCTTGTTGCTTTATAGCTGCCAATCCAAACCCAGAAAATAAATCTGAAGTACTGGTAGCTTACCTTGGCATGACTTGCTGTCTGAGGCAGGAGTGAATCCCATCTCACACTCACAACGATATGCACCAGGGACATTCAAACACTGTCCATTTTCACACAGATTAATATTTTCTGCACACTCATCAACATCTGTGGGAGAGAGAAACTTTCTTCGAAATAAAATCCTTCAAAATTTAAAAAAAATTATACTACCACTCAATGTTTCTGGGTACTGCTAATATAAAATATTTCTACCTGAAGATAACTTGTAAGAATAAAGAAAAGCCAATCTAGTGTAATTTCTAAATCAACTCCTTTTACTCAGCTAAGAGTCTTCTTTCATTATCAGAATTTAAATTTTTGTTATAATGCAAGGTTTTCAGTTCAGTACTATTAGCTTTGATAAATAAGTTGAATGCCTTGTTTAGAAAATCAAAATTTTGTTTTTTGTTTTATACTGCTATGTAAGTTGAACATAAACATTTTTTGTACTCATTACTTAGAGCACTTGTTCTTTAAAATGGTGTGACTGACCTACATTGTAAGAGTTCCCTCAGCTATAGAAAGCATGATGGCAAGGGAAGGCATTCAACACTGCAGTCACTGTAAGTGCTCAGCAATTTGTCAGAGATGCTTCTGATTGCTCAAACAAAATTTAATAACATTTCTTCATTTTATTAATCAACATCTAGTATTGATCTAATTTCTAAACAACAAACCTGAGATGAACTGCATTAATAATATGTGTTAAAGTTAACCACAAACTTGAAACATATAAAGAAGTAAAATTAGGAGATTATACTTCTGAAATAAAAAAACTCCCAGTGCCAATCAGAAGATCTTATATTAAAGGTGTAAATTTATTTTTGGTCTAAAGCCAGTTAGCTAATTACGAATGCATTCACATTAATTTCTTTGTATTTTACTACTGTTCAGATGCACTCCTTCAAACCTTCAAATTTGCTGACTACATGCATAGCATATTAGAACTCTAGAGCATAGACACTATTGCATCTTCCACTTTAAGTGACAAAACACAGTAACTCAATGCCCAGCCGGTTATGTTCTCCAAAAAAATATCGTTACACTTTATATAATTTTCTAAATTTAGGGTTACTTTGAAACACTGTGTGCCAAACAGTGTTCGCTGTTAATAGCAAACAGCTACTAATGAATTTAAATGCAGAGATAACAAAATTTTTCAACTATTTCTGAAAGAGCAAATGTCTATTTGCTGTGGAGGAAGAAGCACAGGAAGTTCACTCAACAAATAGTCCCGGTGTATTTAGTGTTGCACACACTCCTAAACAACAGTCAGCCACCTCTGTGAGCACTTCTTCAGGAGATGGGGGTAACACTGATTTTAAAACATACTCCAGTGTGTTTGGGGTTGAATCTAATTTTGCTAAGCTTCCACACAACAGAAACCATCAGAGACAAACCAGCTTTCACAGAAAGTACATACCAGAGCAAGTAAATCCATCCCCTGTGAATCCCTCAGCACAGGCACAGCGGTATGACCCTGGGGTGTTCACACACTGAGCATTCACACTGCACTGGTGTGTTCCGTTAGAACATTCATCAAGATCTGCAAATCAGGGGCAAAAAATTACAAGCGTTAATACAGAAGACAGAATACTTTCATGTAACTGTCAAGCAAAAAAGCATTGAACATCCTATCAGTGGATGGAATTTGGTTGATTCATTAGTGTAAACGTTGACACCATTACTTCAGTGCTATTCTGTTAAAAAACTCTGAATCAAAGTGACTTAAAAAAAAAAGCAACAAAACACCATAAAGCAAAGATGGTGAAGTCAAAATCTGACACATTTTTGATGACTCTTCTCAATTATGAGAACATAAAAGCAGCCTAACCTTACTGAAGTCAATGCAAGCTTTCTTATCAATTTAGGTGTCACTTCGGATTTAAAACAAACAAAAAAAAAGGTGGAAAGAAAAAAAAAAAGACAATTCTCCTGACCCTAATTAATCAAGCAATTAAAGCTTGATTTAGTGACCATCTAGTTGCATGACATGCAAGTCATAGGTATCACACATATAACAGATGCTATGACATATCTGATAGTTAGTTTGATATTCTGCCTCGCCCATCAGTGGCTGTCTGTAGAGGGATCTCCTGGAAGAACATTCTATATTCAGCAGCTATTTTAACTACAAGGATGCTGCCAGAATTATTTTCTAAATCCCTTCAAATAGGACTTTTTATTTGCCTAGTTGAACTTCACAAATTTTTATTATATGATAACAATAAAAACCATAGAGCCTTTCTTTTTTCTGGCTTAGCTTTAAAATCCACAGTAAAATGTCATAATACAATATTTTATCTTTCATATATTACACCAATAAAGTCTATTTGTATGTGAAATTCTGATTCCACAGTTTCCAAAACGTTTGCAAAAAAAGGTAAATTTTACAATCTCTTATATACAAAAGTTAAAAGCAAAGGTAAGGAAACATGATTTGGTTTCAGCAGCCCAATAAAAGTAGAATCAAGTTTTCATATGCTGAGTCTAATCTGCTTTATATTAGGCCTATCAACTACCTGTACCATAGGATTAATATAAAAAAGCTGTATTAAGTAACAGAAATAATATCTTACCAGCAGGAAATCACAAAACAAACTTAGCTGTATTTTTGACTGAATTTTGTATTTTGCACATTTCAGACATTCCATACTAACTTTGTAAAATACCTATTTAATTCAGTAGAATGAAATACAGGCAGGCTTTTGAGGAAAAAAAAAAATCCTCCAAATCCCTGAAATCTGAGAATCCTCTATGTTCATCTAATCACAGAGTGCAACTGAGAGAAAAATAAATATTTGCTTCTAATGAGGTATTCATACTTCAATTGCATGCATCATTAAAATAACAAGAAAGAGAGAAAATTTTAGTTTTCTATATGCTTACCAATACATTTAATGCCATTTCCAAACCATCCCTCTCTGCAAGTACATTTGAAACTTCCTGGTACATTGACACATGAGGCATGCATGTCACAGTTGTGAGCACCAATTTCACACTCATCCACATCTGCAAGCACAAAATAAACTATCAGCATTTACAATCAGGAGCACCAGAATATTACACAGATGCTCTTACATGTTGCTCATTCCCAGAGTGCAGTATTATAACCTTTTAAAAAATAAGACTTCAAAACCACATGATATTTTAAGCTTTAAGAACTGGCTTTGTATTATAGCTTAATAATAGTGATATCTGTTTTTTCAATTATACTTTTAATATGCTTTTAATATGTTTTTTGTAAACATGAAGAAATTAGGTTGATTTCCGACAGCCGCATTTTAGTGTAAAATTAAAGCTGTCTTACAGACATACGAAACATGCTGAAATGTCTAACAGATTATTCCTGTGGGTGAGACGCACATTTTAGTTACAGAAATTATTTTACTTATAAAAATGATGCAGAATAAATTCCTAAATGTAAAATTACGAGAGGAATTCTGTCAACCTTCCTAGAAAAGCGATTTTGGAAGAATTTAGCTTGCTTCAACAGAGTTGACCCAGTCTGCAAAGGAAAATATATTACTCCAGGAAGTTGCATGGTTTGAAATGGAACTACTCTGTTACTTTAAAATTTGTTAGCATGGGATAAAGGAAGGCATTTATTTTCCCTCTTACATAATCACTTTCTTTTTCATTCTGCTACTTTTTTTCCTTTTGATCTTTTTCTTAGACTCCTGGGTCATTTCCTGCAGCTGTAGTTGACACGAGTACCTTAAGCATGCATGACAAATAGTTCAGATAGAATACTTCAACACAAATGCAGATGCACCTGGTCAACCTAAGTTTCATACCATAGATATTCCCCCAGTTTATACAAGAACAAGGTTTGCCTTTAAAACTGCCATTATTCACAAGGCCAGTTCAACCATACTGATACTGGTCTAAGAGTACACCTTTTCAAACTCCTGGAAACATACTGACACATACAACAGTTAGACTCCTACACTTACTATTATGAATAAATAAAAACCTCACCTGCATGTGAACACACCTGGGCATTTATTTTACCTTAGAGCCAAGTAAGATATATATACATACCATGATATATATGTTGGAAATTTGCTTTACCTGTGCAACCAGTGGTTCCTTTCTTGACTGAATATCCTAGCTGGCAGTGACAAATGAAGGAACCTTTAGTGTTCTCACACTCCCCAAACATACAAATGTTGGAATTCAAATCACATTCATTCACATCTGTAAGTGCACAAAATTTATTATTAGTTACATACTGCTGTCACCTAAAAGCATACTTTTCCATTTTGGAAAACCATTGTTCAGGTAAAAATGTCAGAAGCACGCTAGGAGAAGCTGCTGACTCCTTTGAGGGTAAAGAGGCCTTGCAAACAAAGTCTTGACAAATTAAAGGACTGAGCATGAAGTTTAACAACAGCAACTGCCAGATTCTGCACCAGTGACAGGTTAATTCTAGCTATACATACAGATGGAGCAGATAAGAAGTGGAGAGCAGCGCTGCAGGAAGGGATCAGGGTGTTCTGACTGATGGTAAACCATCCATGAGGCAACAAAGTGCCCTGGAGCCCAGAGGGCCAACCATACCCTGGAGTGCAGCAGGCCCAGCACTGCCACAGGGTGAGGGGAGTGGCTGCCCCCTCCGCTCTGTGGCCTCACGTACAGCACTGCATGCAGGTTGGCTGCCACAGTGGAGGAAGGACATCAAGCTATTAGAGAGCATGCAAAGGAGGGCTATGAAGATGATGAAGGGTCTGGAGGGCAAGCTGTGTGAGGAGCAGCTGAGGTCCCTAGGTGTACTTAGTGCGGAGTAGAGGAGCTGAGGGGAGCCTTCATGGCAGCTGCAGCTCCTCACAGGGAGTGGAGGGCAGCGCTGAGCTCTGCTCTGTGCGACAGTGACAGGGCCTGAGGGAACGGCATGGAGCTGTGTTAGGGGAGGGGCAGATGGGGGACAGGGAAAGGGTCTGCACCAGAGGGCGGTGGGCGTGGAACAGGATGCAGAGGGCACTGGGCACGGCCCCAGTGCTGGAGTTCAAGAAATGTTTGGACAGTGCTCTCAGGGACAGGGTTTGGATTTTGGGTGGTGCTGTGTAGAGCCAGGGGTCAGTCTCAATGAACCTTGTGGGTCCCTTTTAACCTGGGATACTCTGTAATTCTAGAATAGCTTTGATCAACATTATACAACATAACTTTTCCTCAATGTGTTTGTATGTACGCCTGTGCACACTTGCTTAAAATGACTACTGAAAGGTTTAATGGACAGATGCTCACAAAATATTATTTAAGTAACACAGCCCAATGCATCTTAAAATAAATAAAACATTATATGTAAAAGGTGGTGGCTTCACATAAGCACCTAACTAAACATGTTAACTGAAACTGAAGAAATACTTTTATTTTTATTTCCTTTATAATCATGCATGATAACTTTCTGTAGTTGCGAGCACAAACTGAAATATTTAAAAGACTTACAATAAAAGGATGGGGCACCTAAAAAGAGTCTTCTCAGTCATAGCGCTCTAGAGAAATCCCACAATTGTGATTAGATCAATCCTATTTTTGGAATTACAGGACTTGATTCACGCCTAGAGTTTTCTCAATATTTCTTATACCCTTCCTGACATTTATATGGTGGCAAGAAAGACCTACACATCTTTTGTTTTCTACAACTTAGGTACCATTCCAACACTTTTTTTCAAGGATACAGTAGAAATTCCCAAAATGTTAGCTGTACAGTTTTTAGACTTGCATTACCTTCACTGCATACAGATACTTACCAATACAAGTTTTCATGTCCATAGAAGCCATAAATCCATCATAACAGAGACAGCGATACTCTCCTGGAATGTTAGTACATTGCCCTCCATCACATATATCTGGATTGTTTTCACATTCGTCAATATCTGAAATAAAAGTAAAAACAGTTCTCTCACACTGGTGCAGACTTGCGAATCATATTCATATTGGCTCAAATGCTTTAACTTTCAATACTTTTTAAATGAAATCCAATGAAGATAATAAAAAATACCTGCACATGTCCTGACATCTGGCATTAGAGCATAGCCATCACTGCAGCTACATTCGTAGCTTCCTTCTGAGTTGGTGCAGTGGGTATCACAGCCACCATTCATTATCATACACTCATCAATATCTGGGAAAGCAACATTAGTTACAGTAAGTCCAGTTTTATAGGGAAAAGTCATTTCCTCTTGCAGTTTTACTTAGGAGATGAACGAGTTTGCCATTAATGATTCTGGTTTTTAGTTCTTATATTGTACTCTCCTGATATACATTTTGTCCAACCTTTTGTCTTTCAACTGCATTTTCATATGTGGGAGAAAGTAGCTACTTTTGGTTGCTGCTTTTGTTCACATTTATTACTGGGGTTGTCAAAATAAGTGCAAAAGACAACATGTGGAATGTAGTATGAAAGTCATATGATTGTGGTAGTAAAAATGTATAGTTGAAGGTATGTGGTACTTGCCTACACAGCCTTGTCTGTCAGCTGTGGCTTGGTATCCAGAGTTACAGGAACACTGGTATGTTCCAACCATGTTCACACAGTTGCCATTTCTGCAGAGATTGTCACTTAGCGAGCATTCATTTACATCTGGAAAAGAAGAATTTATATTGAATACTTACTAGCTAGAATGCAGACTATAACTTCTCAAATGCCCAAGAAAGAGGATGAAGAATAACATTTTAAACCAGTAGAATTCAAACATCTTCAATTTCTTTTCTTTTTATTTTCTAGTTCAAGGTATGGATCTCTGTATAGCAGGTCTAGTGATCAAGTACAGCATGTATAATAACCAAATGTTTATTTTCTTCACCTCTCGTCTGTGAATATTAACAGCAGCACATGCTGAATACTGACCCTCAGCAAGTGCATGGTACTCCATGGTACTGGAGTTTAAGCCAACTCGAGAAGTGACTATGCATCAAACACAGCAACCAAACAGGCAACCTGCTTTACAACTTTTACTTTCCCCCCCCCAGCTTTTTAGTAAATTATGTGCAAAAAGCAGAGCTGCATTTCACTACGGAGACAAAAAAACTTTTTGTTATTGTAGGAAGAAGGTTCACTTTGTACTTTTATGTCTTTTAACTGAAAGTTGCTAACATGAGCAGTACAGTCCCTTCAATTGCTTAATAATCCCTAGAGGCCTAGTAAAATAATTCACTTTGAAGTCAACGGTGCCAAGGGCACTGGAGATTTTATGGGGTCTGCTAGAAGGTTTTAATTTGAAGGTATTCCAAGGAAGATCAAGAATCCATACACAATATTATGCAGTCACATCCTTACCAGTAACACACTGCACAAAATATTGTTCTTTTCAGAAAGCTGAAGACCATCATTCTTAGTTGAAACTCACCAATGCATTCCTCACGTGATGGTGACAGCTCATGTCCCACAGGACAGTCACACTGAAAACTCCCTTCTGTGTTCACACACATGCCACCTCTACATAGCAGAGGGTTTCGTTCACATTCATCAATATCTGAAAATAAATCATGATAAGTAAGCATTTTATCTTAGGAAGAGTAGTTCACACATCAGATAGTTGCACTGCCATTCAGTGGAATCTTGACAGGCTGGAGAAACAGGAAAATTCATTACTAAGGATCAAAAAAAGGGAAAGGCAGTTGTCAGTGGCTGGTAGTGTCAAGTTCAGGAGTTCACAAATGAAACAACAGTTTAATTCAAGCAACACTACTCCTTTCCTCATTCTATGTAACAGGGCAAACAAAATATTACAGATTACTAAACTCTAAAGTGAATTGAATTTGTTTTATTTTCTTGGGGAAAAATATATCATTCAAAATTAGTTATTCTAAGAGAAACAGGAAACAAGAAAAGAAAGCACCTGCTTGGATGGCTACTATTTTGAACAATGTGTTAATATGATGAATTTTTCAAAAAGTGCTTTTTAATTCAACAAGATATGTATTTATGTATGCATTGAAGTTGTTGTCCATGAATTGCAAGTAATGGGGACGTGCATGCAAACTTTTAACTAAAGTGCTGTTTAGTTTGAGATCTACTGTTTATATGGATACGTGGCAAAGAAACACACTTTCTACAACTTACAATGCAAACTGAGTATTTGACTCTCAAACTTCATAAATACAGCCAAGGCTACAGATAGAAAGAATTACAAACAAAAGACAGAATGCAGTCATACTTTTGGACTCCCAGGAAGAACTACAACTAGCCTCCTTTGAAATGGGAGACTTTCATTCAAATAGGTAAACTAGTGTTGCGTTTTGTTAGCCTGAGAGATTAGCTAAAGCATCACAGGATTTTGCAAGTTATTCACATTAAGGGAGAAACTGACTGATGACAGAATCCAACTTCTTTCTTGATATACTCCTGTTTGGATTATCTTCAAAGCTCCAAGATGTTTTGATTCAGAACTACTCCTTCCTTTTCTTAGTTTCTGCAAAAGGTCATCAAGAAGTCATTTTTCTTACTTTTTTCACTCTATTTATTAATCTGACAGCATGGTTCCCTGCATCTATTTTACAGAAAACAAATAGTATTCACTCTCTGCATTTGTACCTTGTCTTTCATGAAGGTTTTCATGGTTTAGCTTCCTTGTTATGTTAACCTGTAACTCAGGCAATGACATTTTGGTGATTCTTGGTGTCTTCAAGTATCACAGCGTACAGGAAATCATGTACAGGTGACAAGAGACCTGCATGGCAGCCATAGGACCATATATTTAAGATCAGTCGGGAACACAAAAAGTAACAGGTGATCTATGAAGAATACAGCATGGGTATGCTGCGTGGGTATGCAGGTATTCCATCACAGTTTGACCCTGGCAAGGGACAATATGAAAGCAAAAAGTCTTCCACAAATATATCATTAGCAAAAGGAAGGTAAGAGAAAATATAGACTCAATGCTGAATGAGGAAAAGGAAATGTGGACAATGGACACCTGGCAGAAGGTATATATTTTCTGGATGAGGTGCCATGAGATATGGTTTGGTAGTAATAGTAATGGTGATAGGAGGACGGCTGGATTAGATGATCTTGTAGGTCCTTTTCATCGTTGTGATTCTATGATTCCATGATTCTATGATTCTATTAAAAACTGTCTTGGCCTACATCCTCCCCAGTAAGTATTTGCTTTCAGGAATTTGAGACCTAAAATCAGCGCTAAAGTCTAAAATAAGGAAGACTTACTCTTGATGGGACATTATCAAGTTAGGGAACTTTAAAACAAATGAGACATTCACAGGTCCATGGAACCTTGTGAAACATACCCACAATTGCTGAGAAATTTAATCAATGTCACTGTGAGGCCACTATGGATCATCTTTGAAAAGTTATGGCAATTAGATTAGAATCTTAAGTATGGGAGGAAAGCAAGTATTAATCCATTTTACAAAAAGGGTAAGAAACAGGATATATGGAACTGCAGGTTATTCAGCCTTATTTTGATCCTTGGGAAAGTGATGGAACAGAGAAGATTTCAATTTGGAAGTCATCTCCAAACATACAAATGATATGAAAACAACATGGCATGGTTAGCAGAGACTTAAAAGGAAAAATCATAACTGACCAACTTGACAGTTCTCATCAAAACAATGTCTAGATCAATGGATGAGAGAGCAGCAGATGCTTTTTATCTTGACTTCAGAAAGGCATTTGACACTGTTTTCCCAAAGACCCTTGCAGACAAACTGATGAATTATGAGCTAGATTAGGGCGTATTAGAGTAGACTTAAAAGTGAACCAAAAGCTTCAAAGGGTTGTGATTAGAGTCTCGGAGTCCAGATAGGAACTGGTTCTTTGTGGTATATTTCCAGCAGTCAATAATGGGACAAATACTGTTAAATAAGTTTGTTAACGACATGGATGATGGGTCAGAGTGCATCCTTAGGAAGTGGGGCAGGTGACAGAAAAATGGGAAGAGTAGTTCACACATTCAGAGGAATCTTGACAGGCTGAAGAAACAGGCAAACAGAACACTCACAAAACAAAAACAAAAACAAAAACAAAAACAAAAACAAAACAAAACAAAACAAAAAACCAATGGCAATGTTCTGCTCCTGGACTGTAATAAACACACTCAGAAGGACAGGCTGGGGACTGGCCAACTGGAAAATAGTTTTGCAGAGTAAGACCTGGGGATCCCAGCAGACTTAACACGAGCCAGCAACATGCCTTTTGCACTGACAGTCAGCAGCACCCTGGACTGTGGTGAGATGAGCCTTAATCTCTACGTAACAAGAGTAAGACCCTATCTAAAGTGTTGCATTTGGTTCCAGGCTCCCCAGTACAAGACAGAGATTGATATACTGGAAAAAGTTTCATGGAGAATCACTGAGTCTAGAAAGGGGATAGAACTTCAGATATATTTTAAGAAAAGCTTAGAGTCCTGTGAATGTTCAGCCTTGAGAAGAGAAGGCTTGAGAGGGTTTATCAGTGTGTATAAATATTTTATCACGAGGGTAAGGAAGACAAAGCTACCTTCTGATTGGTGTCCACTGACAGAACAGGAAAGAAATATGAACAAAACTGAAAGACAGGAAATTCTATTCAAACATGGAAAGAAACTTTTAAATTGGTAGATGCTCAGAACAAGTATCTGAGAGATATGGACAAGGGAAAAGCCACTGATGTCACCTAACTCAACTTCAGTAAGGCCTTTGACATGGTACACTACAACATCCTTCTCTCCAAACTGGAAAGGCAGAGATTTGATGACTGGCCTCGTAGATGGACAAAGAACTGGCTGCTGAATTCAGTACAGAGAGTGGTGGTCAATGGCACAACATGCGGATGGAGATCAATAATGAGTGGTGTTCCCCAGGGGTCACTTCTGGTCACTTCTCTTTAATATCTTCATCAGTGACATTGACAGTGGGGTCAAGTACACCCTCATCAAGTTTGCTGATGACACCAAGCCGTGGCGTGCAGTTGACACACTAACGGGGACAGGATGCCATCCAGAGAGACCTAGGCAGGCTTGAGCAATGGGCCCAGGTGAACCTCATGCAGTTCAACAAAGACAAATGCAAGGTCTAGTGCTTGGATGAGGCAATCCCCATTATCAATACAAGCTGAGGGATGAAGGGATAGAGTACAAGCCTTGCTGAAAAGGACCTGGGGATACTGGTGGATGGGAAGCCGAACAGGAGTCAGCAGTATGTCCTCACAGCCCAGAAAGCAAACCGTATCCTGAGTTGCATCCAAAGCAGCATGACCAGCAGATCAAGGGAGGTGATCGTGCCCCTCTGCTCTGTGATGGTGAAGCCTCACCTGGAGTACTGCAACCAGATGTGGAGTCCTCAGTACAGGAGAGGTGTGGACCTGTTGAAACGTGTCTAGAGGAGGGCCACAAAAATGATCCAAGGGATGGAACACCTCTCCTGTGAGGACACACTGAGAGAGATGGGGTATTCAACCTGGAGAAGAGAAGGCTGCAAGATGACCTGAGAGTGGCCTTGCAGTATCTAAAGGAGAGTTAAAGGAAAGAAGGGGACAGTCTCTTTAGCAGGGTCTGTGTTGACAGAACAAGAGGAAATAGTTTCAAGCTTAAAGAGAGTACATTAGATATAAGGAAAAAGTCTTTTACTGTGAGGGTGGTGAGGCATTGGAATAGATGGCCTAGAGATGTGGTGGGAGCTCTGTCCCTTTGTCCCTGGAAACTTTGAAGGCGAGTCTGGATCAGGCCCTGGGCAACTTGAACAAGTGTGGATGTCCCCATTCACTGCAAGGGAAATGGACTAAATGGCTTTCAGAGGTCCCCTCCAACTCTAAGGATTCTATGATTCTATATGACTGCGCAGTATCCATCCCCGAAGATTTTCAATATCCAACTGCGTATGATCCTTGCTCTAGTTACTCAGCAGGGGTTGGACTGGACAATCTTCAAAGGTGATTCTGTTTCAGGAGTCTTTGAAGAGAATTTGAATAATTTGCTCCTTTCATCAAAAGAAAGTTAGATCTTAGAGTCACAATCATAAAACTGAACTTATCTAGGGAGAAGAGCATTCAACCAAGATGAAAATCTCAAACTTTCAATTTTTATGGTGTATACAGAATGTTAACATCAGATTTTTTTTGTAAGGTGGTTATCAGCATTTGTTGTTTCAGTATCTATTCTTATATGTTTAGACCATCTAAAGATATGCGGGATTTAGGAAATACTCTCAGAAGTCCTAATAGTACAAAGGAAATACGAATCATACTACTTTAAGAATACCTTTTATTCTTAGCTGTATATTTCAATACCTCACTAGTCACTGCTGCAATTATATGAATGAATAGTCATTGATGATCTATATTATCTATATAGAAATATGTGAATATCATCAGCAAAAAGAACAAGCAAAACTGCATGCACAGTTCAGTTATCCATCCTATCTACTGAACATGTCTTTTTTTCAAGAAGTCACAGTAATTATGCTTATCAAGCATTCACTGCAGCATAGCTAGTATAGTACAGGAGTACAGTAAATAGAAGGACTTAGCTCATCTTGGCAACACTTACCCATACAGTTCTTCATCATCATGAACCCACTTTCATAACCATCAAAGCACTCACACTCAAAGCTTCCAGGAGTATTAACACAGGTACCACTTCCACATAAGTCTGGAGAGATCCGGCACTCATCAATATCTATATTACAGTAAATGGAAAGGTAGAAAAATCAGAGTTCAAAGTGATCCTTCATTTCACAAAAAATGGTCATTTAAAATGAATTAGAAGAAAATCATATGTAGTACATAACTCAACAGCAAAACGTTATTCATTTAATATTTAAAATAATCTGATGACATGAAAAAATTTGTGGAAGATTCATGATGAAATGACTTTAGAGTTCTCAGTTATACACTAAGTAACAAGTAGGCTTCCATTAAGTGTAAATTAAAATTATGTTATAAGAAAGCTAACTGTAATAAATTCTAAGTCATTACTACCAGGCACCATTTGACCCAAGAATGCACTGCTATTGACATTAAATTGCTTTTCATGAATACAATTCTCAAGTAACAGCATTATAAGCTTACAACAAGTTTTGCTTTCAAAATCAAAGTAGCTCACCTGAAAGCAAGAATTACAGTTCACTAGTTTCCTGTAGCTTGTGTATTTTATTAGCTAAGTTTTAATGATACTGTCATAGTTTTGTGATTTTTGGTTTTCAGTATTCCACATCATGACATCATGTAGTGCACTGGGAGTTAAAGTGTTAATGCTCCAATTCCGGGAACCTGTCCCTGTACACTGCAGAAGTCATGGGATCTGGCCCTTCTTGGTTGGGCGGTCTCTTACTGCTTTGCAGTGGGTGCTGGAGGGTGCTTTCCTAGCCATACCAAGCTTTCTAGGTTTGATTCGGTCTCAGGAACTTTCTCTCCCCCCTATTTTATTTATAGTCTCAATTTCAATTAGATTGTATTATCACAGTTAGTAAAGTAAGTTTTCCTCCATAGATTGTTGCCATTGCTTTTTTTCTTTCCTTGAGCCCAGCTCCCATCTGCCTACCCCTTTTCCCATTTTCTTCCCATTTTGTGGGGTCAGGGGGGGTCCAGGGGCCTACTGCCCCCCTGTCATGGGCATAGATCGATCTAGTTAACTCCGTGACAGACACTGTCACTGGAAAACTATACCAGATTTGTAGAAGGTAAAAGAGAAGGAAGGACTCATTGTAAAACATACTGGTAGTAAGGCAGGAATCTGAACAGGAATTTGTAACATGGATATGATACAGCGAAACAGATGCTCTTGAAAAAGAGGACTGGAAAGGACTGGATAGCGTATTATTCTCTGTCTCCTCACATCTTTTTAGACACCACTTCTCCTTATTCTACCGTCCATCCACTGTTTCTGAGGTGAACTAGCATTCAATACCATTGGTTCATGCCCTCTTCTCTACAGTCTCCACCTTCAAATTCATTCACGATTATTTTTTATTTAATAAGAAAACATGAACTCTGTACAAGGAATAAAAATTAAAAAGTATTTGAAACAATAAAGATGCTAGTCCAAGGGGATAGGGCATAGGATTGGTTCTGTCATCCAAGAAATCTGGGAAGCAAGAAATAAAATAGCAGAGAAAGGCATGTCATAGGACATTTCTGTTCTATGATGGTGACCTGGGCAGAGGACTGATTTCTTGAGTAACCCAAGAAAAGAAGGAAAATGGAAGCTTAACTGAAGAAACAAAGAAAGAAGAAAAAAAGAAAGAAGAAAAAAAGAAAGAAGAAAAAAAGAAAGAAGAAAAAAAGAAAGAAGAAAAAAAGAAAGAAGAAAAAAAGAAAGAAGAAAAAAAGAAAGAAGAAAAAAAGAAAGAATCAAAGACTGAGTAATTCATTTTTCACGACATGTAAGAATCTTCTTTGCCTCGTTATTCCACATCAACAGGTTTCTGTTGGTAGAACAGATGTTCTCATACAAGTGTTCTCATACACAGATGTGCAGAGGTGTGGAATGATAATCCATGTGGTGGGCCTTGGATGTCACTGACTGTGTGACTTTCTACAGGCTTTATAAAATATTTTGATGCTAATATAAAACAAACAAACAAAAAGTCTCCCACTTAAAAAATCTGTGTCTCTATTACTGTTCAGTGGAACATTTTAATCAGAATAAACTTTCCGTGAAAAACAGAACCAAATGAACTTTTGTAGGGAGAATTTTTTTGACCTATTCTTGTTAGATTAGAAATAAAGTTAGTTAAACGCATTTCTCATCAGTGCAGTCACTACAAAAACAAGGAAATCACCAGTTAGGGCAACATTAACGTCCAGACCAACCTCAGTTAACATGCCTTACCACCCACACTTCATATTACTTAGACTCTCTCCTGTGTGGTAAAAAAAACCTCCTTCATTTTCAACAGAGAACCACCCACAATGCAGGCATCCAGGTTCTCATAATCGGGAAACTATCACACTTATCTTCCATTTCAGCTTTCTAGGCAGTAAATAACAAAATACTAAACTTTTAAATTAAATGCATGCCTCTTCTTGAGTTAACACATTGCTGTCAGAATTGCACAGGTATTTCTGTATGTGCTTAGCTACCACATCTAAGTGAAAAATAATCAGTACTGGAGTCTCTCAGTTCATCTGGTAAGAAGAAAGTGAGTTAATCTGTAAGTTAAAATGTTGAAATTAGCTTTACTGGTGACTTTATTTATTTTTCATAATGACAAGCACTTACAGCACCAATTTAACAGATTCTTAATGTCCACATATCAAAAGAAAATCAAATTAATTAGAGAATCACTTTCTGAAAGGAAGACAGTTATCCACTTCGACCACAGATTAGAAATTGAAGAAAATCAACTGCATTAAACTCCCAGATCACTAAGCTATGTAACCGTCACAAGTTCCTTTAAAAGCCAGAGAAAATGCAAGACTTACCTGTACAATTTCTTTCCTCCATATCTAAAGCAAACCCATTGTTACACCTACATTTGAAACTTCCGATTGTATTCCTGCATTTACCATTCATGCACATACCAGGGAATACCTTGCACTCATTAATATCTACAAAAAAAAAAAAAGATAGAAGGCTTAATTATTTTAAATATTTATTTACTTCTATTTGTATTTATGTTTATATATGTAATCGAAGCTTCCTTTTCCTTCTTTCCTTCTTATTGGCATAAAAGGAGGAGTCAGAGCAGCAGGAGACACCACTCAGGGCTGGGGAAGGGGAAATAACTGAGAAGGATGAACACACAAGCAGTAGGTTTTCCACCTGTAATGCCAGCTCTGTAAGGCAAACATATTTACAGTATCTCTCATCTCAAGTACGTAAGAGATACAAACCCTGGCATCTCATTAGAATGGTCAACAAGATGTAAGTATAATTTTAAATCCATTACATAATAATTAATTCTTGCCTTTATAAAATGGTCTGCCAGTTAGAATATCTCCTCTGTTGGAAAAACCAGGACCTCTGGGGCACAGAGCCTCATATTCCTTTGTACCAGGCTTTGGACACTCCTCACAGTCAGAGCCCCAGGCAGCACCCACAGCACAACAGCAGGCATCCATACGAAATTTGCCAGGTACAGACTGAATGCATTCATCTTCATCCCATTTCAGGTAACACTGCTCCGTGCGAATATCTGTCCAATTTAAAACAACAAAGGGAAATGTTACATTTTGGTGGGGTTTTCTGTCTTTCAGAAGCAGCTGTTTCCAGGGCATGATTACTTATGTGATCCTCAAGACAGATTTCTGCTCAAGATACTATACACTGCACAGAGTTGAAGTTTGAAATTGCTGTTGGTAAGCTTTCAAATCTCTGCTGTATCGCATAGCAGTAGAAGTATTTCTCTAAATGCTAACTTCTGCAACTTAGGAAAACGTCTCTGAATTTCAAACATCCTGAAAACTGTACAAATAACAGGAAACAGACAATTGCAGCAGTGTTAAAGAAGATATCTATGATTCCACATTCTCCTAGTATGACTAAAATGGACTGGAAGCCAGAATATTTGATGCGATATACTGAACTGGAAATTAGGCTTTAAGAACCCTATCATAACACTTTTATTTACTTAGCACAAAAAGCTTTGGAGAAAATGCTATATTTAAAAAACAACACTAAAGATCTGCTGAACTATTTTCTATACACATCTTCCAACATTTTCCAATATGAGTGACCTTATATACATCCTAAGGTAAACAATTCAGACGTATAAGAAATGGAAATTGTTTGAAGAATATTTATGGTTTCCTGCAAAGTTCCTCATATCAACATCATATTTATTTTCATTTCAACAGATTCAGCAAACATAATCTAATAAATACTTGTTATCACTAAAATCATTCCAGTGGACCCTGCAGAAAACAAAGTACTTGAGAAATATATGCCACAGTGCTTATGTAGCATAGGAGAAAGCATGTATCTTGTAATGTAGAAGGATGTTTTTTCATTGAAATAGGAAAAGAAAAAATGGATTTGAGGGTAAAGCAATTCTGTGCACTGCTTGAAAACAACTCCACTGCTGCAACTACCTCTTCTTACAAAGTTTCTCACTTAGAAGTAATACAGGGTTGAAGGCCACAGATGACAGTGCTGAAAAGAGAACTGATAAGAATAGGATAAAAAAAAAAAAAAAGAAGTAAAACCTAGCAGGAGAAACTGCATATGCTATACACATGCATCTTGGTGGACTTTGTTTTGAATTATTTCTTTTTTCTAAGGGAACTTTTATGCTGAGAATGCACATCTGTTTATTTTCAAAATTCTCGTTTTGAAAAACATCTCTAGAACTGCATTCATAATTTAAAAAATCATCACCAGTAACAAAACACAACCTGGTAGCTGTTTGTATCAGCTACTGATAAACAGCAGAACAACTAAAGGAAAACCTACTGCTTAAACTTGAATCTCGGGGAATGAGAACACTGCTGAAATAGAAAATATGGGTTAGAACAGCCAAATTCTTGACTGAAGTGAAGCATGGGCTCAAAAATTGTAATTGTTCTGTTCTGTTTTCTCAAAAGAAATCAAATGCTGTCAGTAATTATATTTTTATAGTCCTTAGAAAGGGTAAAAAATGAACAAATTCCAGAATCTTTTAAGTACACAATTCACCTACTTTCATCTTTTTCATCTCTGATTACTGATTTTTAAAGATTTCAAAAGGACAATTTGAAAAGTTGTACTGCAAAAAAGCTGAATCCATAGATGGAGAAGGTATGTTTAGCACTAATTTCATTTAAAGCAGACCTGCACTTTTTAGGATACATTACAAATCATAATAAATCTGTCACTGCTTTTCCCCATAATCTTATAGATAAATATTCATATACACTGAATATGAATATTCATGAATATTCATTCAATGAATATATATGCATAAATATACAATATACATTCTAAATGATGAAATATAGCTTGTTTTTTGTTTTATGTAAATATTTTGTGCAATCTGAATTTGGATTTCACAGCTTATAAGATGTAAAAAGTAAAAATTCTTTCAGAATGCTACAGAACATCAGATTAAAGAGGAACTGAAAAGAAGACCAAGTACATTCACTGTCAGGCAATGCTGTGCTATTAGGAAAACTTAGATGCTGCAGAAACGTGTAGCAATGTAACATTTTATAAAACTTGTGACTGTAAAAAGCACTATCAGATTTCATTCATGCACATCCATTAACAGACTAATAACACTCACTATACTTTTTTTTGTTTGCATATTTTTGTTTCCTTTAACTTATATACAGATTGTAATACTTTTTATACCTAAAGCCTTTTTTATAGAGAACATTATGCCTTCAGTGACATCATGTTTTTTCTGTAGAAGATACATGTCCTGCACAACAAAGATGAAGTCTTATTTTTACCTACATCCACTTTACTTACTTTCAAACAAATCAATTTCAGTCTGCGTATTTCTGCAATAGGATAGTACCTTAATATCACAAAATGAGTAGATAGAGAAAAGAACAAGTCATTATGCATTACAAGGCTCTGTCTGGCCAGCAAACTGCTTGTTGCCTAGCTCACAGTGAGTTAAACTGGGCGATGTAAATTACATTATGGGCAACAATCTAGTAAAACCTATTGACTGCAGTGAGGGCAAAACCTGTCATATCACCAACATTCATATTCCCCAACTCTTCCCTGAAGTGAACAGGTATCTGAAATCCAAGCAGACATAAACTAAAACATACTTAACAAAGTCAGCGGTTCAGAAAACAGACCAAATATTCCTTCTTACTCCTTTAAGAATTATTTCAGATAGTTATTAAACACAGCTGAAAGGCTGCCAAAGTTGACTATGTTCTTACCCAAACACACTCGTCCTGTTCCATCCAGCGTCAGTCCTTCTGGGCATTCACAGTGAAATGAGCCTCTACTGTTAACACATCGTCCATTGGGACAAACTCCAGGAAAAACATCACACTCATTTACATCTGTTGGTAAGAGAAGGGGTGAAAGAAGTTTCAGAGTGTATGTTAATTCCAACAAGGAGATAGTGACAACTTTACTGAGAACTTCAGCTGTACAAAAGGAAGCACAGCATTTCACTCATGCTGTATTAGGATCTGAACAAGCATCTGGCTCCCTCTCACCCAAAGGAATCTTATAAGATGATATGACACAGGACATTAAGATGCTACATTCTCTAAATAAGACAAAGTGATGTTTGTGGATGAGAGAATGAAGAACATCAAATGTATTTAAGGAGCACTTCCATCCTTTTTGTACCATTTTGGCATTTCCAACAGTGTTAAGTAATAAGTTCTCAACAGTCATTAATTGATAGCAGCACTAAAATTAATATGATTACAGCTCACCCTCTCCTTTATTTATTTTCTGAGAGAAAAACGAGTGAAAAGAAACACAAAAACTTTACCTTCACAGGTAACACCTTTAACTCTGGCAAATCCTCTTGAACAAGCTGTGTCTGGAATCAAGCAAAAAAGATGCATCACTGCTTCAGAATGAAATATGAGAGTAAGTAATATAGGAATAAAAATATCTTTGCAATTTTCCAACATTATCTAAGTTTGACTGCATAATATAGTAAGTGATCTAGCCTCAATGAAGACTACTGACTCATATGTTTTATTTAGAACAAATAATAACGGAGGAAATTAAATGTTACATAGTTACTTTGTTGTGCTTTCCACTAGGAGGGACAGAATGAGATGAATCTCAGCACTTAGATGTAGATAAAAGGTACATGTCCTGTAGGGCTACAGGATTTAAAGCTTTAGTGATTCCAGTTATTAACAAAGAGTTGTGGGTTTTTTTTTTGTGGTTTTTTTTTGTGTTTTTTGTGTGTGTGTGTGTGTGTGTGTGTGTATGTGTGTGTGTGTGTGTTTTCCCTAGCTTTATAAAGCATCTAAGCAAAGATGTTATTTTAGGATATGTATGTAAAATGTAGAATGATGCAGAGATAAGCAAGCTTGCTGAAATCTAGAAAGTTAAAGAAAAGGAAATTAAATAGCCAGATGTACTTCATCTAAGCTAATGAGTGCTCTAGATTAATTAGTCTTTGATTAGTTTTATAAGCCTAGACTTACCATATTGCTTCCTGGACTCCAAAGCAGTATCTCTGCTCGATGCTCCACTGCACAGTTAAAAGCACTGTTGGATGTTGTTTGTACCTTGCTTATCAGATCAGACACATCTGCCCACAGTTATTGTTTCAATTAAGAACCACAGGCTAAAATGTCATGACACTAGTTCAGTCTCTGGTGGTTTTATTCAAACCTTAGGGCAAGAATGTGGCACAACATATTCTCCACAAAACAGAGCACACATTTAGCATTCCTGCTTCCAATCTCTAGCCTTAACCTTGTGACCTAATACTAGTACTATTCTACAGTCAATAATGATACATAAGCTATGTTTGAAAACAGTTGGGATGAGTGTTAACAGTCCACAAAATAAAAGGCCTTCAAGATTTTTACCACGTATTTCACTTTATTTTTTTAGTCCTTATTTCAAGCTATTCCAGTGCATTATACTTGTGGAAAACTACTCAGGAATCCACTCAAATATTATTTCCTCACAGCCTCAAAGTTAGAATGATCTCTGATGATGGAGATTAGAAAAGATGCTATGGAAAACAATTCATAGCAAAAAAAAAAAAAATAAAAGTGAGAATTTTTATTGTAATACATTCACTTTTCTCCCAAAAGACACAGAATATGAAAGCATAACAGCATACCTAATTCACACCGCTCACATGGGCTGCCCCAAGCTGCTCCTAAAGTAGCACAGCATTCAGATTTCAGTGTAGCACCGTTGATGTTGACTTCACAGCGACTGTCCTGGATATTAAGCCAGCAAGTCCCCTTCAGGCTATCTGCAGCACAAAGAAACAATATGGAACTGTCACAGCAGGAAGAGCTGACATCTCATAATGCCACTGGCAGACACAGTACAAAAAGAGCACAGTCTGTCTTTTAAGAGTAGGATCTTGCACTTGAGTCATTTTGTACATTTTGTACAGTTTTAGAAGCAGAGGAAATAAATAGCACTATCACCAAAAATGAGTGATAGAGTGTACCCTTTGAAGCAATCTATAGTACAGGTCTTACAGCTAGCACAGGTCTACCAGCATAAACTCTGCTGCCTCTGTACTCTTAGGTACCCAAGTCTTCAATTCAAAACAATCACACTTTCAAAGCACAATTCACTTTTCAAAATATAAGTTAGATCCTAAATCAAGTATGAATTTTTGAAAGTTCAGTATTTTTATCCTATTATATTTAAAAGAGGCCAAAATTCTTAAAGCAGACTACAGTCTTTGTGTTTGGATAGTTAAAAAGCAGTCTGTAAAGATCTAATCCAAATTTGGAAGACAGCCTGGATGGAGTTTAACAGCATGCACATTCCCATAGTTCAAAACTAAGCAAATGGCTCAGATTAACGTAACAAGACAATTAATGCAAGATGAATAGGAATTGGTTTTAAAGGTTTATGTATGATTTACATACAGAAAGTCAGACTATCTATTAGGTGCTGTTGATTAGTATTACTCATAGCTTATACTTAGGAGCAATGTGCTCCAGATTTTTTTCTTTTCTTTAAAAAACTTGAACTTTTTTACAAAACTATTATTAGAAAATTATACAGAATGCTGAGAGCACAACCATTCTTTGAGTAAGATAACAGAAAAAGAAAAGCTAGTGCAAGAATGCTCGTGGAAGCAGTTCTAGAAACTGGAAAACTTACTTCATGAACAATCAATTGTAAGAGTCATATTTAGATTACTGTTGGTCTCAAAAAATGTAGGGTACAAGGTTACAAATCAATGAAGGACAAAGAATCATGGAAAAAATCATTTTTTCTAATCCTTAATCAGCCTTTATCCAACAATTAACACTAGGGATAACATTACAAGACCAAAGGAAGACATAACTTATGAAGTGACTACCTGGATCTGCTCTTGACTTACTATGGGATGGGTGTGTGCTTTCTCATCAAACGTCCCAAATTCAGGTCCTTGAGACAGGGAGGGTGAAAGTCTCTTTAACTATCATAGAATCACCAAGAAAAGATCCACAAGTTCACCCAGTCCAACCATCCACGCATCACCAATAGCTCTCAATAAACCATGTCCCTCATCACAATGTCTAAACATCCCTTGAACACCTCCAGGGTCAGTGACTCTTACTACCTCCCTGGGCAGCCCATTCCAGTGCCCGGCCACTCTTCTAGAGAAGTAGTACTTCCTAACGTCTAGCCTAAATCTCCCCTGGCACAGCTTGAAGCCATTCCCTCTAGTCCTATCACCAGTTACACAAGGGAAGAGGCTGACCCTCAGCTCACTACAACCTCCCTTCAGTTAGTTGTAGAGAGCAATAAGGTCTCCTCTGAGCCTCCTCTTCTCCAGACTGAACAATCCCAGCTCCTTCAGCCACTCCTCATAAGGCCTGTGCTCCAGACCCTCAGCTTTGTTGCCCTTCTTTGAACCCACTCCAGGGCCTCAATATCTTTCTTGCAGTGAGGGGCCCAAAACTGGACAAATACTTGAGGTGCGGCCTCACCAGAGCTGAGTACAGGGGCACAATCACTGCCCTGTTCCTGCTGGCAGCACCATTTCTGATGCAAGCCAGGATGCCATTGGCCTTCTTGGCCACCCGAGCACACTGCTGGCTCATGTTCAGCCGAGCACCAATCAGTACTCCCAGGTCCATTTCCTCTATGCAGTCTTCCAGCCACTCCACCCCAAGCCTGTAGCACTGCCTGGGGTTATTGCGGCCAAAGTGCAGGACCCGGCATTTGGCCTTGTTGAAGCTCATCTCATTGGTTTCAGCCCAACTATCCAGCCTGTCCAGATCCCTCTGTAGAGCCTTGCTACCCCCAGGCAGATCGACACCTCCAGCCAACTTGGTGTCATCTGCAAACTTACTGAGGGTGCACTCAATGCCCTCATCCAGCTTGTCAGTAAAGATATTGAAGAGGACAGGCCTCAGCACTGACCACTGGGGAACATCACTTCTGACCAGAGCCAGCTGGATTTAGCTCCATTCACCACCACTCTCTGGGTCCGGCCCTCTATCTATCTCATGCTATACCCAGCTTGCTGGCCTTACGTTGATATACCTGCTTTATTTTGTCGAAATGTAGATGTTTATATTGCTTCATTCATTAGCAATTACTTGAGCATGATATTACACATTTTTAGTAGCCAGCTTTACACGATCAAAAAGTCAAAATAATATCTCAAAAAATAATTTAACCTATACATATTAGCAGACGACTTTCTTCATACCAGCTGCATCTGCATTATCCTGCTGAAGTCTGCTTGTCTCATCTTTTTTCAGGTTGTGAATTAATTTCCTTTATTTTACACAACCTCTCTTGTCCAGACAAAATTTACAAAGGGCAGTCACTGTGACTTTTGCTTTGGTGAAAAAAAATATTTATTATTCAGCATCAAAGCATTCCTTCTGCTGCTTGCATCTCTTTGATTCTGACTTGAAGAATATATGCATACTACAGGCAGATGGCAGCCTACAGGCTGTGTGCTATATGAATTCCAAAAACACTGACTAAATGTGCATTAAAATCATATATTGAATGTATATTTCAAACAGCACAAATGGCAGTACCTCCACTATACAAGCAATTCCCAAAATAGCAATGCAGCAGTGGTAAAAGCAACAGATGTATTTCAAAACAGTTCTATTTCTTTCCTCCTTTAAAATAGGAGTAGCCTTAATACCACAGACAGAGTTATAAAGCAAAACAAATGCATAATATATCAACTTTCTCGCTGAAAGTTTTTACTGTAAAGGCTAAACTAACAACCCTAATTTGCTGGAAGTTTGAGCCAAATGTTGTGACTTGAATTCTTGCTCTTACTGCAGCAAGTCATTTTCCCTCTGCACAAGGAAGTTGATAGAAAGAGACAAATGACTTATATCTTAGCAGAATTTCCACACGCAATACAGATGCAAATGGCTCAAGACATGTGGCTCTTCAGCATTGAGGCTGAGCAGATCAGGCAAAGGAACCAGAAGAAACAACAGACTTAGGTTTTGTCTTCACAAACTGAGAAGAGAACATGTGCCAGCCATGAAGCTTCTCAATACAAGGATTGTCATTTGGTCTGACCTGAGTCCATGAGATAACAATGAAAACTAGAAGTAAGACAAATTAGCAACACATACAAAAGCAACATGTAAAAATAAAATTATCAGTGCTGTTAAACACTTTTCCTTCTAATTTTTGCTGTCCTTTGTTTTTTACTGCAAATATGTGTGACAATCTTAAGTTCAAACTTTCATAATCATCATGAAAGAAAGAAAAAATATTCTTACAACATAGCTGTGGTTCTGGTTCTGACAAGAGAGAAAATCTGAAATTAAGGCAAAATTGGAAAGGCCTCAGAATTAAACTGATGCTACCTTACTTTGATCATTCTTAAGAAGAATACAACACATATCCAAACAAGAACAGCATTTCAGTCAAACACATCCTTACTGGAATATGCTTTTTGTATCTGATGCGACAGTAATTAGTGCAAATTAAAGTAAACTGATAAAAACAACTTTCCCTACTGTAGAGATTTAAAACAGCTTACATTTGATGAGTGCAAGTTTTTCACACCAAACACAACCTGTAATCTCAAACCCTTAATTACCTTCCAGTCTACCCTTCTCCCATCACTACCAATTCCAGTGGAAGTTTTGCCAAGGTAGAAAAACATAAATTGATTCTAACTGTATAAAAATATATTTCTTACATGAGCTGTACTGACACTTCTGTCTTGACATATTCTTACTTGTAGTACAGAAAACTCTTCCAGAGAGAATGCTGATCAACAAGAACAAGTAACAAGTAGGCTACAGAATAAGGTGGGACCTATCCTTCCCTTTTTATTTGACTATTCAAATATTTATATTATTTATTTTACATTATTTAAAATACTACTCAGCCTATATAGTACCTCACACTCAAGCCAATTTTCCCAGTGGAAACAATTTGCAAAGTAAATCAGAAACACTATTATAATTAAGCCCTTAATGAACTTAGAATACCTTTGGATGCCAGAACACAACAAAATTAAAATAAGCACAGGCTAAAGTGGTCACGTCAAGATATCAGCACAGTGTGAAACGGAACAAGCAGAATACTAAACTGTATAGGTCAGAGGTGGTGGCAGTATCCCTAAAAACCTATGAGAAAGGCTAGGAGAAGGCTTAGGTGAAAAGTAATATTCACTTAAAAAAACAAATCAAGGCACAGATAGATGCCTTCATTAAATAGAAACTGCAGTTTTTACATTAAATTTCCAATCTTAAGAAAGTCTTGGCACGGCAAGAAAGTTGAATCAAGAACACCAGACAAATCTATCTTAAAATAAAAGAAACATTTAAACTTAGCATCATCTCATTGTTAATGACATTCCAATCCAAATTATCCAACATATCCTACAATAACTTCAATTATGTTACACAAATGGCAGCTTTTGAGCAACTGAGGAGTGCTGATGCGTCTAGCCCTTTGAATCTTCTTGGAAAGGCAAGAAAAGAAAAGAGAATAGCTTCCAGAGATAATGTGAATAACATCTTGCAGGCAACTGTTGCTGCTAGCTCTGATAAAATCTGTGCTATGCTCTGCTTTTTTTCAATGCAAAAGAAAACCTCAAAGGATGCTAACAGTATTTATGTTACATTATTTTTCTATACATATATGTCTTGCATAAATACACGAAACAATACTCATGTGTTCGCTCCAAAGACAGGGATCCTGACAAATTTTCATATGTTTTACTCTCCTTTAACAGCTTTCTACAATGGAGGTAAGGTATGAGATTGTGCTGTAAGGCAAACATCACTATTTCTTGGTAGGTAGGAAAAGTAATCTTCGCAGTTTAGGAAGAATACCATGAGCTCTAAAAGTCAGGAGCTTTCATATTACTATATGAGTAGATGTTGTTCCAGTTTTACTTTCTTGTCTCAAATCTAAAGAGGACAAAAAATTGAATGGGCATTTCAGCTTTACAATTTTTCAACTACTAGCCTTACTACCTTCAGTTTTACTCATATCTTATCTTTTGTAAGAATGACAATAATTCTTCAGCATTCCTCTGCTTCCATGGAAACAACTGTATTTGTATGGATTTGTTTGGCTTTATACAAGTATACATGAGGTCTACAACAGGGAGAAAATGAGCAAAATACATTAATATCTTGCTGATTTAATCAACGCTTTAAATGTTTATTTTTGATTTTGTTTGTTTTTAATTAGTAAGAAAAATAGATTAAAAAAAAAAAACAGCAACAGCAACAACAGCAAAACACAAGGGAAGACCCACCGATGCAGATCAGTCCTGTAGAGTCCAGCTTGCTGCCTGGTGAACATTCACAACTGAAAGATCCAAGATTGTTTCTGCAGGCGCCATTGACACACGGGCTGCTTTCACATTCATTTATATCTATAATCCAGAAAGTAAAAACACTGTTAGGACAGTAATGTGCTTCTGGGAAAAAAAAATAAAAAATAAGGAGTATCAGTGCTGCTGTGGATTGTTTTGCCAAGAAAGTCTGGTATATCTGTTTTTTTTCCTCCTTTCTTTTTTTCTTTGTCTGCCTGTCTTCCTGTCTGTCTTTTGAAGCATGACATGTAAAAGCCGAAGAGACAGACAGTTAGCATTTATGTGCATGAGTATAGGAGTGTATATTTTGAAAGCGTTAATTAAATGACTTTCCTACAAAGACAAGCGCTTCCAAGAACGTGGAATATAAAATTTTCCAGCATAAATTGTAATAGCCTTGTGAGAAATCAAAATTCTTTCTTCATGGAAAGCAATGCATCCCTAGCCACAACATGCTGTGCACAAACAAAAGTCTTATTGTTTCTGTCATTTATGGCTCCATAAGGCTTTGGAAGAATTAAGAAAACCCTGTCAGAATCAAAATATTCCAATGCTGGCTGCAATTCTCTAGTTCTGGAAAGTATTCAAGAAATAGGAGTTGAAACTTGTGTAGCGTAAATGGTACTTTCCACTATCCCCTAACTCCTTCTATTTATTGCCTATATGAGTTTTTTAAGCTGGCTCATATAAAAGAATAGGACCCCTGCAGACATTATTTACTGCGTTTTTTGTTGTTTTTTTTTTTTTTTAAGTGAAATCAATTTTAAGATTAAAACAATACCAGCAAATTTTTTCAAAGAACAGTTGCAGATGCATATCCACCACTTCTTCCTAAACTCAATCAGTTCAATTTTTTTAATCTGGGTCTCTAATCAAGTCACACATTCTAATCTAACCAGACAGTTTCTCTGGCATACCTGAAATAAAACTGCTAATGCATACTTATGTTTGCTAGTACTGTCCAAGGAATAATGTCATACTGATACACAAAAAGAGTGTGATATAAATTAATTATAAATTAACACAGGATGTATTAAGCACCAGTAACATTAATAGTATCAACAGACTGTAGCACCCTGCTCATTGGTCAGAAATCATGCAAAAGGTACCATTTGCTATTCAAGCTCCCATTTCACTAGACCCGGAGGAAGATTCAATGAAGGAATCTTGAGAGACTTATGGGGTTGTAGGAATAGCTTAGAATACTCACAAAAGGATATATATGGGAGGAGGAGGAAAGAAACAAAAAGACTGAAAATACTCAGAAATGCTTAGGAAACTTAGTCATCTCCCTCTTCACATCCAAACCAAGAACCTAATTGAAGGGCCAATTTTCAAGGTTCCTTCACTTAGTGGAATTACTTGCCTACAAACAGTAAATAGACTTGTCTTTGAATGACAGCAAGTTTTTTGAGCAGCGAAAGAGTAAAATCTACTCTCAGTCTTGTGTGTTACACAGATGCAGACACGAGATCCAGGAGGCTTTACCATATCAAGGAAGTGTGTTCAAGGACTGCCTATACAGGGCTAACTGCTGTACTAATCCCGAGCTGCTAAATCCCATGCTACCAATAATGCTGTCCCTGCATTGCTCCTCCAGAGGTGCCAGTCCCAAACAGGCATCTGCCTGATGCCAAAACAGGCATAGCTTCCACTTTTCTTTGCAGACAGCTTGCTTAAATAAAGTTGGTTGCGTTATCTCAGGTTTTATTTTAACAGATCACAGCCCACTCCAGCTTGCGAAGAGTACAACAACAGTGTAGGCAAGCACATAGGGCCAGGACAGGTTTGGCACCGGTTGTGTACCAACACTGCAGGGAGGTAATCATGTAGATCTGCAGAAGCCAGATAGTTTGTGCAGAGCAAGTGCTAAGCACCCCTGTATCCCAGCTGGCAATGTGGAAAACGTTTATCTGCTCTGCATCCCTTCCCCTCCCCGTAAATACATTTTATACTTTATTACCTAAAGTTTTACAATCCAGGGTACGTTTCCTGCCTCCTAGTCTCCCTATCTTTTCCTAGCCAGCAATACCTGGTAGCAGAGAGTAATGTCTGCTGCTTTCACAGGGAAAACAAATATTCCCAAGATTAGAAATAGATCACAATGAGGCATAAAGATCATCTTTAAAGTGCACTATATGTTGAATAGCTCTCAGTACAGAGGGAGAAAGAAAGGGAAAGTGGACTATACATAAGATACACACAGTTGCTCCCAGTCAAAAGTATCGACATGTCACCATCACTTGCACTGCAAGAACAAGGGGACATCCAGTGAAGCTAGCTGGTAGCCACACAACTAAAGAAACAATTATTTACACAATGAGTTGAGAAATTGGAAAACCTCTTCCTGGGATGTTGAAAACTTTAATGAATCAACATCAATCTGGACAACTTATTGAAGAGAAATTCATAGACATTTATTAATGGAAAGATCCTACTTTGAAATCACAGCAATTCAGAGAGTATTTCTGGAAAGTAATGCTGTGTACTTGCTCTATTTTAGTTAACACTGGGCCAGAGGGATCTTTGATCAGTCTCTGCGTTTATGTTTCTGCTTTTGTGCTGGTGTGCTTATCTGTCCAGTTCAGTGCTCTTCCCTGTTCACCTAAGGCAGGAACTTCAGAGAAGTTACCACAATGGACCAGGCACAACCAACCTCATGGAAATTTTGGAGCTTTTGCACACAAAGAATATAGTACATCTCCACTGAGTACATGCAAAATTAGATTTCTAACTTAGCCAAATATGAGCACAATTTCAGAGTAAAGGGGGAAAAAAACAGCTGAAGAACTACAAGCTGCAGTAGCATAGAGGAGCAATTGTTTTTTAAAGAAGAGGTCACAATATTTCCATGTTTCTCAATACAAAGATCAACATTTTCTTACTAGCTAATCGTTCTTGGAAATAAAGTGTTTTGTCTGATAGTTTTTTTAAAGGTACATTAGAAGTCTGAGTCAGAGATCCAGCAAGGAAAATTGCAGGTAAAATGCTTCAAGTCTGCCTAAAAACGTTACAGATGAAAGCAGGAGATTTTCATGGAAAGTGTCACATGATTTTTACAGTTGTCAGCCCCACCACACACACACCTGCACATACAGCACCAGTGTGTAAGACAAAACACTACACTGAGCAGAAAGTAGTACTGCTACTATCTAAGACATTATTTTAATAATACTCAGAATATAAAAAACGCATAAAACTTAGGATAATTCACATTTATAAATTTAAAATGTATCAGGTTATTACACCTATCTTTAATTCTCCCCGAGAATTAAAAAGTTACATTTATAATCAATTTTTTTCTAGAAAAATACATCTCTGCTTTTGGTTTTCACACTTAACAAGAAACTCAAATCTATGAAAAAATGGCTGAGAACCATACATGAAAGTCAGCATCCCCAAAACTGAAAGATACAAGAATAAATGGAAATGGAGAGGAGAAAAGCATCTATAGGTTTATTGGTTATATTCTTTACTCTCTGGTAAAAGACAAAGAATCAAACTGAGCAACCAGCTGATCAAAAATGTAGAAGAATAGGAAGATCTACACCTGTTTACTGTCAGTGCCAGCCACTCCCTGATCCTTCAGACAAATGTTCACATTCCCATCTCTGGGCTGAAAATGGCAAAAGCACATAACCAAGATCAGGTGATGGACTTTGTCTCACAGAGTCATGCTTTTCCTTATTTTATTTTGCCCTGATGCAGATGAAGGAATACTCATCCCATGCCATTTCTCTCCATGGGTTAGAAATATGGAGAACAGATTTCAATGAGGATGAGGTTATGCATTTCTGGAGGCATTAACTTCTAGCTGTTTCCAAAATGATCTTGTGACTGTGCTTCAGGCCCCCAAACTTGAAAAATTTGTTTGTTATGTTCTGCATGTGATATGCTTCAGCTCCATGTTAGCAAAAATCAACCAACGAAACGGAACAGAAAGAAACAAAAACCAAACCAACAACTCCCCAACCCCTGTGCTTTCGAGTACTCAGAGGCTTATAATATTTTCCTGACTACTTCTCAAAACCACCATTCAGAAAAAAAAGAAAAACTGAAGGATGAACGTACTTCACCAACAGTGCTCTACTGAATCAGGACAAAGAAGTATCATAAGCACAGTATAAACAAACTCCAAAGACTGTTTCCATAAACCTTCTTTTAACAACACTAAGTGGCATTTCAAAAAAAAAAGCAAGTAAAATATTTGATTTTAAATACTGTTTTATATTTTAGAATAAAAAGCAAATGTATGAAAATATTTACTTCTTTTTTTTTATTTAAAGACTTTTTGCTTAAGAGGAATGAGTGTACATTGTAAATGTCATAGAAACAAAAATTGAAACAGTTCGCTGTACATTCCTGGAAATAAACTTCAAAGCACATCTGGTTTACGTTTAACTAGTTATGTCACTGGAAACACAATCTAAACCACAGAGCTTGTTGTAAAAATCTCTACTTTCACAGACTCTGAAGACTCAAACAACTCCTATACTCTCTGGAACAAATTGATAAAAAATTTCAATTCAACTATAACTGAAAACAGTAAATGTTTCATTGTTTTATCACAGTTACTGATGATAGTTATATTAATTAAAAATATACTGGTGAGTAGTAAGCATCAGAGCATTTTCAGAACGCAACGTAAAGCTTCTGTCTTTTTTCTAGAACTAGTGAACCTGTAACTCCAAACTGGATGACTAAATGTCCATTTGAAAGCAGAATTTAGACAAAAAAGAGATGAATATATTCCTTAAATTGCCAACCCACTCAACTTTAGAATACATTTAACAGGTTTTATAGAGAGTTTTATGCCAAACCACTCCTGAATCTTTTTTTGCCTGATCAGCTAAATCTAAACTTCAGTTTAACTTCCTTCAATTCCATCTTATCCAAGCTGGTGATGATAAATTCTTCACAACCTGTGTATGCAATTTCATGCATATAAATGCACTGAAAGAAACTGGATATCCTTCCAAATCTGCCACACAGACAATAAAAAATTACAAGTATTTTAGAGTTGATTACACTAAAATAACTGTTCAAAAATAAAATATTCTTACAAATCTGAAGTTTTGGCTAAGGGTTGGTTCTTTGGTTTTGTCTTTTTGATTTTAAATGTTTTTTTTTTTTACATTAATAAAATATTTGATTATTTTAAATATTACTGTTGCATTTGTACCCAATCATGCAATCATTTCTCAGAATTCAGCAGATATATAGGATTATGAAAAAGAACAAAGGGAAACAACAACTGTTATTTCATGAAGGAAATAAACTCATTACAAGCATTCAAAAATATCTGACAAACATTTCCAGGTCAAAAAAGAAAACAAGCGATAAAGTGCATTAATTCATCTATCTCTAAACCAAGGAAATAATAAAGGCACAAAACAGAAACCTGAACAGCTGTACTTATGACTCTGAATGATCAACTCAGTCATTCCTCCTTCACAGCAGAATGGACTTTAACTTACGGATCGACCTCCTAATAAGGTGTTTGCATTTTCTATATTCAGGTTGACTTGAATTATGAAATGTCTCAGTACCTACATTACTAGCTGACTGTCACCAAGTAGTGTATTGTGTTATTCTGAACATATGACATGAGTTCCCTGTTCCTATTTTTATATGTGATCCCTGAACAGTTAATTTGGGAACTGCACATATATCCTTTGGATAAAAACTAAAAGAAGTCTCATATTCCTTAAAAAAGTGATCTAAGTTACTATTTAGAAATATCTGCCATCTATACTTTTACTAGAATCCTGTCTTCATAAAACATGCTTTAAACTCTTTCTAATCTTATATATAACCTGTTTAGATACTATGATTTTGCAGACAAAATCTGCTGGCAATGCTATCTAAAGAACTTCCCTGCTCCTCAGTGAACTGGACAAAATGTCCAGCATACAAGTAGTCAAAGGCACAAAGCCATGCTTTGTGAACAACTAATCTGCTGATGACTCGGGTTCAAAGTGGTATGGTAAGTGTGGTTACATCAGGTTGGCAGCTAGACAATAATGCGGTTTCGTGGAACTCCTTTTAGGGGCATTTCTCTAAGCATTGTCATCAGTGATTTGAATGCAGGACTTGAAGATAAACTACACATGTTCACTGATGACACTAAATTGGGATGAGCTCTTTACTCCTGTGGGAGTAGAGAGACTTTGCAAAAAAAATTGTGACAAATTAAAGGGCATAAAGTTAAGCAACAGCAACTGACAAATTCTCATAGATTCTACTCCTGTGACAGGTTAAATCTAGCTATACATGCAGACCTAGTGACAAGAGTTGGAGAGCAGCCTGCAGAAAGGGATCGGGGTTTTCTGGCTGAACATGAGCCAGCAGTGTAACCTGGAGCCTAAAGGGCCTAAAGGGCCAAATGTACCCTGGGAGCAGAGGACAGCGCTGAGCTCTGCTCCATGTGACAGCGACAAGGCCAGAGGGAACGGCATGGAGCTGTGTCAGGGGAGGGGCAGCTGGGGGACAGGGAAAGAGGGCGGTGGGCATAGAACGGGCTGCTGGAGTTCAAGGAGCGTTTGGACACTGTTCTCAGACACAGGTGCTGTGCGGAGCTGGAATGGGAGTTGATGATCCTAGTATGTCTCTTCCAACTCAGGATAATCTATAATTCTATGAATTATGAAATTTTATGATCCCCAAAACCTGTGCTAGCGGAAGATCTAACACAGGAATGGTGATGGAATAGTCACAAGAATGCCCAGAAGACAGAAAAGATCACTTTTTCCCTGTAGATGTTGTGGCCCAGTGCAGTCATGTTTCCGCACACTTTTTTGTTCAAAACCTTAGTCTTTTATTAATATTTCTGATACCATTACTATTGCTATTACTGTTAAAATACATATTTACTTTTTACATTTGAAAATCTGGATATACTACTACTTCAATAATTAAGCTATTTCCATTCTGGTATCTCATTGGTCTATCTTTTGCTCAATGTTATGCTTTGAAGTTGTTGGATTTTCCATTCTGATAATTAAAAGCACATGGAAAGCAATTTTCACTGCTAGAAATGTTTTTAGGCATGGAAACACAACATAAAGACAGACTCTGAAGACAATATCTCACACAGACATTGTGGATAGATATTAGGCATTAAGACAATTTAGCACAGCGTGCTATAAATCCATGGGAGCATGATAAAAGAAAATGCCTAACCTGAGCAAGTGCTGCTAATTTGTAACATACAAGAAGAGAAGAAATCTTAACTCTTAAAAGTGGCCTCTGAAACACACATGTACTGAAATATAAAGAAACATAATTCCTTTTGAATAGAAGGGGTGAAGAGGTGAATGATTTGATACTGTCAGAATTTAAACCATTTCATGAGATGCTTTGAGTGTAAACACATGTTCACTTTCTGAACAGTTGGAGACATTCAAAACGCTATTGCCCCCATGCTGCTTGCTTCCACTGCTCTGAAGAAAACTGGCAAAGGGCACATGAGCCTTCCTCACTGCTGCAGTGTTAAGTTAGCCCATTCAGCATATGCTGCGAATGAAATGTTTTAAGTTAACCTGACTGATCTTACACAGCAAGAATATTTTAAAGAGTGCTTCCACTTTCCATTCCGTATGTTTGTTTAGCTGCATGGAAGTAACTTGTGCCTGATAAGTAATAACAAGCAGCTGAGGACAATAATGTCTGCCATTATTCCAGGCAAATTTAGAAGATGATGCTGGTTTATATAGTACATATTCCAGACAGATTGTACCTTCATCATCACTCACTCAAATGTACAATTATTTATTATAAAAACTTCCTAATCATAATAATATAATGCAAAAAATAATATATATTTTTTAAAATAATGCAAAAAATCTAGTGATATATTGCTGCTCTGAATACTAATTAAAAGTGAGACAAAAGCCAACACTTTCATTTCAACTCCCTTATTGCACAGCTTTGCTTAAAACTAAATAATAATTAAAAAACTAAATAATAATAACTAATAAATAAGTAAAATTTCTTATTAAAATTTGCTTGCCTTTACTAGAAAGACCAGTCTTTCTAGTATCCCACTTCCCACAAATCAAGCGGAAAAGTTGGAGCATAAAAGATGTACTCTTCTGGACTAGAATCACTCCAGGGAACACTTAAGCAAACTGGACATTCATTAAGACCATGTGTCCAGATAGGATGCACTTGCAAGCAATGAGGGTACTGGCAAATGTTGTGGTGAGGATACTTTATATAATCTTTGCTTGGTCATAAACCAAGCCTGGAAGGCTGTGTCCAGGTCTGGGCCCCGCAGTAGATGAGAGACAAGGGTATACTGAAGAGAGTCTAACTAAGCTCCAACGAGATGATGAAGGAACTGGAGCACATATCCTGTGAGGAAAGGCTGAGAGAGCTGTGACTGTTTAGCCTAAAGAAGAGAAGGTTCAGGTGGGATGTTATCAATGTGTATATTCAAAAGGACGGTTCAAAGAGGACAGAGACAGGCTCTTTTCAGTGGTGCTCAATGACAGGATAAGAAGCAATAGGCACAAACCAGAATATCAGTAAGCAATTCCATACTGTGCTGGTGACTGAATACTAGAACAGATTTCCCAAAGAAGTTGTTGAATCTCCTTCCTTGGAGATGTTTCAAAGCCATCTAGACATGGCAAAAGGCAACTTGCTCTGAATAGCCCTGCTTGAATCAGGAGGTTAGACAACATGACCTCCACCAGCAGTTCCCTGCAGTCACAATAATTTTGTGATTCTGTGTTCAGTTGCTGCAGTGTGACACTATCATTGCTCTAGCGTTGTGCATTAGTATGAAAACAAAAGCAATTTTGACTATAAGGTATGAATTTTGAGGAAAACAAAAGACAATTTTTTATCACCAGGCAGTAACATCCAGACCCAGGAACTCAACCGCATGCATATCAGAATGTGATCTACAATTAAAAATCATCATAGACTGATGGGAAAAAATGAAGAATCTCTTGTGATCAAAACATGCGGTTTTCCTTAAATTATAAACTTTATGTCATCACCGTATAATGAAAGGCAAGTATCTACTTGCTTTTATTTCATCTTCCACATATGTTGTCTAAAGAAAGGAAAACATTTTCATACAAAAATGAACTGATTACTTCGATAGAAATTCATTGACAAGACCCAACACACTAAAAGTACTGCAGAAAAATTACAAGAGGAATGCTTTATGCCATACCTTAGTGCTCTTGCTCTTGCTCTTGTCTCCAGTCTGAATGGTTTTTAATCAGTTAACTTTAATGCTATGTAAGCAATAAAAGCAAATAAAATAAAGCAATAAAATTAACAATTTGTAGATTTCTCACCTTCACACGTGTCTGTCTCAGTGCTGAACACATAGCCCTTTGGACAAGTGCAGCTATAACTTCCAGGAGTGTTTCGACACAGGCCATTATCACACAGCAGCCCATTCACTGAACATTCATCAATGTCTGCAACAGATGAGTTAATATCAGTAAGATCAAATGCCACAAAATGCCTTCATCTCTCTAACAAGCCCCCGTTGCATTCTACAGCAACAATTAGGTTACCAGATGTGCTTTTTCCTACAATGACTAATTTCCTACAGTGAAAAATGCCAATCCTTTTTTTCAAAAATCTAAACCATTTTCAGATTCTTTTTTACCAAAGTTTTAAAAATTTTCAATAGCAGTCCTTAAAAACAATTGATGGGTAGTCTTAAACAATATTCCTGTGCTCCTGGAATGACCCTAATAATCTAATTGTATGACTATATCATCTTCAAAGGACCTTTATCAGTTTTCTGTCTTCTTTTTTTTAAGATACGTAAGTAAAGGCTTGTTAGACTACTATTCTAATCCTCTTTTATAGTAAAAAAAAAAAAAGGATTTGAAATCCATTAAATCAATATGTGTTTAAATAGTTCATGTATGGTACACATCTTAGATTACATATACATACCACTAGAGTAGGTGTGTATCATATATCAGGAAAAAAAAACTATGATTAAGACTAGAATAGGAAGCATACTCAATAAGAAAAACCCATCAAATAATATCAGTGCCTGAGCCCCCTTTAGATTAAGAATAGCTATAAAAAATAAATCAAACTTCATGTCCAAATTATTAAAATATTAAGTGTAAAAATCATAATTTTAAATGACTTTCCTTTAATTCCTAACACATTTCACAAATACTAAGTTTATAAAAGGATAAACTGTGATAAGTCTGATGTTTTCTCCAGTTGCATTTCCTAAAGTCAAAATTGCAGCTGATTAAGAGATTTTAGAGAGTTTAAGTTTAAAATAAAGAAGAAAAAAAGAAAGCACAATAAATACAATCTCAAGGCTCTTAATTCCCCAACAACATCAGATTTTGCAACTCATGCCTATAAATTCCATTAGACTTCAGGCAATGCAGCCTTAATTTCCCCAAATAATACATACAGAATTTAAGTTTTGCAGCCGCAAAGAAGATCCTCAACTTACTGATCCTTAATCTGACCTCATATAATTTCAACTAATTAGAAGAGGATGGACTTGGAATTGAAGTTTTCCAAGGGAGCAAATTTTTAATTTTGAACTTGTTGTCATATGCCCTTTTACTTGAACTATCAGTGTTACAAAAGTATTATTTCTTAGGGTCTTGCAGTTAAACTTCAGATGTGGACTTCCACCTATTGTGACATGCAATGTAAAAACACAGAATAATGTGGCTCCTGATTATTTTAATTTCTCAGCTTATTTTAATTTGTATAATTAACTAAAACATTTCAACTTTTAATTTGAATATTCATAAATTATTTTGTGCAAAAATTCTCACATCTAAGAATAAAAGCATCCCCACAGTGAGCATGCTGCATTTTTACTTATATAATTAAAAAGATACATTCCTATACCAGCAGTCACAGAATCCCAATGTAACTAGATAAATAACACTTCTTTCCCTGAAAACAATTTCTAAAAAGAATATTATAGGAAGTATTTTAAGAATTAAAAATTTTAAGAATGAGAAGTATTGTGAAGTACTGTATTTCCTGTCAAAAGGTCATATTTAGGGCCTTCAGAAAGGAAGTAGCTGCAAAATTTCTTAAATCAAGGAAATGAAAAGAAACACTTTGGCTACTTCATGTTCCTAGGTTGGAATGTTCAATATTAAAATTATTCCACACTTAATAGTTCAGGTTTTCTCCATCAAAAATGCTGCAGTTTTGTTGTCCACAAATACCAATGACAGATCAGTAAACTTTAAGTGTCAGGAACAGTAATTCCTCCAAATAAATCTATCATGGTAGGATGAGATTTAAGACTTTCCAATGATTTCAGGAAGATTTCCATTAGTCTTTAATAAAAGCTTAAGTTTTGTGTTAAAAACTGCAAGACTATAATAGGATTATAAGCACTACTACTGCAAAATGTACTTGTGGTATATACTTTTTTTTTAATATAAGAATTCCCAAATAAATTAAAAAAAAGCAAACATGATCATATAGAAACATGAGGAGGAGCATTAATTCTCCAGACTCTGAAATGTGTAATGCTAGGCCTTTTCCAGTGGGTACTGCCAAACACTTACAGAAAATGTACCTAGATATTGCAACAATACTCTATCTAAACCAAACTGCAAAAAACCTGACAACTGAAGGTCTCTTAATTAAAAAATCTCACTCCTGTGATTCTGGTGGCGACCTAAAATAAATATGAGGACTGCTCCAAAAGTAATGCCTCCTACTTTATTATGTTGGCCCACAACATCAAAGGCAGACATTGGCAGTATGGCAGAAGGGATTGAACCTTCCCAACAACGTTGTTGCTGTGCAACAGATAGCAGCAGAGGCAGTCTAACTGAACAGTGTCTGACATGGAAGTGTGGATGAAGCGAAAGCGTATCAATGAATTCCTCAGTGTGGGAAAAAATGGCACCTCACTCTCACAGTGAGGCAGTAGGTGGTGCATTTCACCAGTGCTAACAGTGAAAATGGGTCTCCTCTGCTTGTGCAGATTTTCATGAGTATGGCATGCAGTCTTTGGATCCTCACTGGCAAAAATGCATAGCTAATGGTGGTGAAAACAGCATTCTGTAGGTGAGAATTTCCTCTATCAAATAGTATTTTTTTTTTTTTTTTGTATCTGTTGTAGCCGCCGTGAAATACACCAGAGGCATTACACTCAAGGCAACCAATATATTTTGAAAAACTAGTGTTAGACTTGTACCTACTAGCCAGTTATGACTTGGTAAATTGCAGGACTGGTTAACTTTACTCTCCTGAAAGCTTTCACAAATTAGAGTACTCAGCATGCATCAATTAATCCTACTGTACTTGTTGTACTTGCAACCTAGGGACATCACAAATTACTGCACAGATTGTGCTCCTAGACCACCAGATACTGTTCATCTGTTACATCTGTTACATTTTATTATGCAAAACCATGACTTTCAGTTCTTGGCAACTTATCATCCGGTCTTGAAAGTGTCACATTTGAAATGCTATTGTACAACAGAATATAATATAAACTGATCCACGCTTTTGAGAAAAACAAATCCAAACCTGCAATGATATCTCATGCCTACACATCCCAAACAAATGGTCTTAAAAAAAATCATCAAACCTCTGCCAAATATCAGAAAAAGACAGCAGTAAAAATACTGGCTGTGGAATTACCAGGGAAGATTGGATCAATAGAAATGTTTTGTTTTCAGTGTAGCTGTAAAAACATATTTGTCTCCTTGCAACCCATGTTCTATCAATTCAAATTATCATCAACATGGTGATGAATTATTCAACATTTATAACAAAAGAGAGCAACTTACCCACACAGTTCCTTCCAGAAGGATCAGGCTCATAGCCACTGTTACAGTTACAACGATAGCTGCCACGTAGGTTTTCACAAATGCCATTTGAGCAAATGTCAGGATCCAATGCACATTCATTAATATCTGCATTAACAGAAGATAAGACAAGACATCGGAAAGTATGAAAAACCTGACTAAGTGATGTGGACAGAATCAAATTGAAGGGAGCATCTGACTCACTAGAAGTTGGGGCTGCTATTTAGAGCAGACAGGAGGGTGAAGGAAGCAATTATTTCCCTCCATTTGGCACAGATGACACCAAATCTGTGTCAAATAATGTGCTCAGTTTTGGGCCTCTCAATCCAAGAGATATATCAGTAGACTGGGGAGAATAACTCAAAGTTGCAAAGATTGTTAGAGGGGTGTAGCATATGATACATGAAAAGAGGTTGAATTAATTGGGTTTCTTTAGTGAGCAAGACCATGGTGACAGGGAGATATGATAGCAGTTCTCTCATAATTAAGATGGTTCCTGCATGATGGATGCCCTGCTTCCCTAAACCTCTAGGTGGGGACCAGGGCAGTAAATCCCCCCCCACTGTAAGGGCAGAGCAAGTCCAAGACCGCCTCATGAGACTGAGTGTGTACAAGTCCATGGGGACAGATCGCGTGCATCCCAGGGTTCTGAAGGAGCTGGCTGAGTTGGTTGCCAAGCTGCTCTCCATCATATTTGAAAAGTTGTGGCTTCAGGTGAGGTCCTGGATGACTGGAGGAAGGGTCAAGTCACTCCCATTTACAAGAAAGGGAGCAAGGAGGACCCGGGAACTAACAGGCCGGTGAGTCTCACCTCTGTGCCTGGGAAGATCATGGAACAGATCATCCTGGATGACATGCTTGATCACATGAGGAATGAGAGTGTGATCCGAGATAGCCAGCACGGCTTTACCAGGAGAAGGTCATGCTTAACCAATTTGGTGGCCTTCTATGATGGAGTATGGCATTGGTGGACAAGGGAAAGGTGACCGATGTAATTTACCTGGGCTTCAGCAAGGCCCCTGATATGGTCCCCCACCACATCTTTATCTCCAAATTGGAGGGACATGGATTTGATGGGTGGACCACTCGATGGATAAGAAATTGGTTAAAAGGCCACAGATTGTGGTGGTGATTAATGGTTCTGTGTCCAGGTGGAGGCCAGTAACAAGCGGTGTCCCCCACGGGTCTGTCTTGGGACCGGTGTTCTTTAACATCTTTATCAATGGCATCAACAATGGAATCGAGTGCATCCTCAGCCAGTTTGCTGATGACATCAAGCTGAGTGGTGCAGTTGACACGGTGGAAGGATGGGATGCCATTCAGAGGGAACGCAATAGACTCGAAAGGTGGGCCTGGGTAAACATAATGAGGTTCAACATGGCAAAGTGCAAGCTTTTGCACTTGGGCTGGAGGAATCCCAGGCATCTATACAGACTGGAAGGAGTAGTCCTTGAGAGCAGCCCTGCAGAGAAGGACCTGGGGGTCTTGATAGATAAAAAGCTTAACATGAGCCAGCAGTGTGTTCTTGCAGCTCAGAAAGCAAATGGTATCCTTGGCTCCATCAGAAGAGGGGTGGCCAGCAGGGACAGGGAGGTGATTGTCCCTCTCTACTTTGCTCTTGTGAGGCGCCATCTGGAGTACTGTGTCCAGGTCTGGAGCCCCCAGTACAAGAAAGACAGAGAACTGTTGGAGAGGGTCCAGAGGAGAGCCACAGGAATGATCAGGGGTCTGGAGCACCTCACCTATGAAGACAGGCTGAGGGAGCTGGGCTTGTTTAGTCTGAAGAAAAGAAGGCTGTGGGGTGACTTCATTGCAGCCTTTCAGTACCTAAAGGGAGCCTATAAACAGGAGGGGAGTCAACACTTTGAGAGGGTAGATAACAGCAGGACAAAGGGAAATGGTTTTAAATTGAGGGAGGGAAGATTTAGGTTGGATGTCAGAGGGAAGTTCTTTACAGAGAGAGAGTGGTGAGGTGCTGGAACAGTCTGCCCAGAGAGGTTGCGGATGCCCCGTCCATGGAGGAGTTCAAGCCCAGATTGGATGGGGCTTTGGGCAGCCTGGTCTGGTATTAAATGGGGAGGTTAGTGGTCCTGCCTGTGGCAGGGGGATGGGACATTCATGATCCTTAACGTCTCTTCCAACCTGGCCCATCCTGTGATTCTGCGATTCTGTCCCAGAGAAGATGGAACAAATCTATTGTCCGAGTTATACAATAAAAGGGCAAGAGACAACAGTTAAAAGTTACACCTGGGGAAATTTTAACTGAATGCTAGGCAAAGAATTCTTCCCCACAAGAGTGGTTAAGCACTAGAGTAAGCTGCTCAGAGGCTGTGGGAATTCCATCCTTGGAGATCTTCCAAATACAACTAGGCAGGTCCTTGAGAAACCTGATTCAACTTTGAAGTTAGCCCTGCTCTGAGCAGAATGCTAAAGTGGATGACCTGCAGGCATGCCTTCCACCCTAAATCAATAGAATGACTACATGTTTGTAAGAATACCTTGATGCAAAATACCAAGCCTGTGCACTCAATGCTTGTGGTTTGAGGATCTAGGTAAGAAGATATAATTTATTAGGTGATATAAATACATTTCCTAATACAGAACTAATGCATACATCAATACCACAGCATATTCAGACTTATAGAAATCACAATATTTATTGGAATTTTGAAATTTCTCTTGGATGGACAGAATAGGATGATGAATGAGATATATTCCCTAAATTTACAGTCCCATATAGAGTTTCTGCTGTAGTTGGAAAATTCCAGAATATTTATATGAACTATAAGAGCAGGAACAGGCTATTTTTAATATTTTTTTTTTACCTCTAAGGAAAAGAGGGGTTTTCAATACTAAGTTAAGTTCCCATACGGTAAGCCCATTACTTAAATAGTTCCCTTTCCAAACACTGGAAAAAACAGAAGGTATGCTGGTCTAGCTGTGACTTCATAAAAATATTGTTTTATATTTGTACAATTCATTTTTTTATAAAGGACATTTCCTCTAGAAACATAGTGCAGTTTAGATCAGGATATTCCCCGTAATTTACATATACTCTGAGATGTATTTGGAAAATATCTTTCAGTCTGGAGACAAGAAGGCTACAGGGAGACCTGAAAGCAGCCTCTTAGTATTCAAAGGAGGGCTATCAAAAGAAGGGGACAGACACTTTAGCAGGGGCTGCTGTGATAGGACAAGGGGAGATTGTTTAAAACAAAAGAGGGGAGAGTTAGACTGAATGTAAGGAAAAGGTAGTGAGGCACTGGCACAGGTTGCCCAAAGATGTGGTGGATGCCACATCCCTGGAAACATTCAAGGCCAGGCTGGACAGGGCTCTAAGCAACCTGATTGAACTGTAGATGCCCTTGTTCATTGCAAGAGAGTTGGGCTACATGACCTTTAAAGGTCTCTTCCAACTCAAACAATTCTATGATTCTAAAAGTTATGCTATACCTGGATTAAACTCAAAGATCTGAGACATCTGAACATTTCTTAAGAAAGTATAAAGTAATATAATATTTCAGCTTTATGTTTTCCTTAAAGCAGAAAGTTTTCTGTATTTTACTGGCCTTGTTTATATCTTGCAGGAAAACCACATTTCATGATTCTGTTTCTCCTTATGAAGTTAATAATAGAATCACAGAATATTCTGAGTTGGATGTGACCCAGAAGGATCATAGTGTCCAACTCCTCAAAGTTAATGCTTTTAGAAGGTCCAATCCCTCCTTTTACCTTTTATGTCGAATCAGACAGTAAAATCTTTGCCCTCATCAGTGCATTCAGATTCCTCCCACAGGAAGATTTAAAGGTTTTGGGCTTGTTAACCACAAGCTGAATGCAAGCAGTAAGTATGTGGTGATGGATAGCAGCTTAATTAACAAGCTATGAATCAACTGAAAGTCATTCTACATGCCAAGACCTTCACTGGTAAAATATATTCCCATTCACTCTAGATAAGGATTCTTATTGCTTTTGATGAGGAAAACAACAGAAATTAGCGACCAGCTGCAGGATCAGTATTCCTCTCCTTCAGGACATAAAACTGGCAAACAATCTCCCATGGCGTCAATAGCAGAAAGAATAGTATCAAGAGAACTGTCTACGAGCTCATGTGAAAGATGTACAAAAAATACTAGTTTTATTCAGGTCCCCCAAGAGATTATGGTATTTAGCTTGCAGTTGATGGAGAGCTTAACTAGTCTTACATTTTTAGTGAGAAATTTCATTTTCCACATATCCAAAAGAATGTAAAGCCTCCTATAAGCAAATCCTAACAGTAAGGCAGTATTTGTACAAAATTGTGATGCACTGCTGTTATTTCTTCATGAGATATACAAGCTACATATCTCACACTGCTTTTAAATTTGGCAAGATATTAAGGAACGAGCTCAAAAAGCAAAGATAAAATTATGCACATGTAATTACAGTACTGAACCCTTCTAATACAGTGCTTTTTTAAAAAAAAGTTATATGACTGTTACTAGGTATCATGTTCCACGGGTCTCATTCTGTTCCTGCTGAACTGAGTTAAGAGCTTTAACGCTGATGAGGATAAAAACTATACAGATTAAATGCCTGGAAATATTACATGTACAGTATCTGACTGCAACTTTATTAACTCATCGGGGAACCACCTAGCAAAAAAAAAAACAGAATTGTGTTTCACCACTCTTTCTCCAACCTGTCCTATTTAACTGGAAGGTAAAGCATGTCTTGCCCTTCCTTCAGGTTTGGCTCAACTACTGTTTGTAAAATTCCCCTCTCCGCTGATAGAAAAAGGAGCTAGAACCTTACAAATTCCAGCAACAAATGCAATCTCTGACTTCCAGGAACTAAATAGAAGGACCTTTTTTAGTAAGCTTCCTTACAAGTACCTCATCAGAGAAATTATCTCTGGATCTGGAGTGAAGAACTGCTCCGCTATTATTCTAAATGATAGAAAATCAGCTAAAAATGCAAGTGACTCCTATCATTATCCAAATCAGGGGAACCTGTCTTGTATCCTAAAACTCACATAATGTCAGAATTTAAAATGGACACTGTTTTTTTTCTTGCTGGATTAAGATAACATCTATGATTGTAGGGAACTAATTCTGGTCTTTTCTTTAGGTGGTACTTAGTTATTATGCTTTAATAATGAAAATGCTAAAAGTAAAATATTAGTCCTCATGTACATTACAGAAAAATCTGTTTTTAAGCATTTTTTCCCACCTCCAATCACATATACTAAATAAAATGTACAACATACCTCGTCCATCCACAGTAATACCTATTCCACTGCTACACAGGCCATGAAACTCCGCTATTCATTGCAGCAAGAGATGTTGAGGGAAATAAAAAAAAGAAGTCATTTGTAGTGTTTTGCTTTTTTAATCCTAAAATAAATCCACTTGATTCTTTCTCAAAACAATTTTCTACAATTTAAGTAATCAAATGTCAGTGTTCACATGAATTATCTATAGATACCTTAGCTAGACATGATAGTAACATTCCACTCTGAACTTCTGCACATATTAAAAAAAAAAATTTGATAACAAAAATGAAACACTAGAGTGATTTCATTATAGTCTTGACAGTACCGTCTCCCTCTGATATTACTTATGTACCACAAGGCCAGTTTTTCTTCACTTCCTCTAGAATTTCTTCACTTCCTCTAAAACAACATGAAATTACCATCCAAGACATCTCATCTCAATTCTGTTTGCAAGAGTCTTTTTTTTTTTTCAGTGTCCATGCTCATTTGAAGAACTAATTCCTAAAAATTATAGATTTCTAAAGTGAATACAAGACATTCTCTTATACTAGATTTACTGAACTAGGAAATGTAAAGATTTATCAGAGATGTCTGCTTCTTCTCTTTACCTAATCATTATTTAGTGTCAATACTTAATTCAAGTATCCAGTTTCACTCATAGAACTCCTGTTCCTTCTTTTCCAATTTTGTCACAGTTTGAGCAGCCCTGTAACTTGGTTTGCCTCAAAAGTTACAATGCGTAACAAAACTCAATACAGAATACCAGAGAGTTTGCTTTTCTTAAAAGGAGCAAACACTTTCAATGTACAGTTCTATTAAGTAAACTATTCATTCTCCTTAATGTATCAAGTAAATGAGCCCTTGATCTGAATAAGATTTTTTCAAAAAAACAGTATTTGAAGAAATATAACTTTTTACCTGAGTTTTTAGCAGGGCAGGGGTGACATGGCTCTCCAAAACCATAGTCAGGATTGGCACAGCAACATTCAGATTTTGTCACAGCACCAGGGAAAGGACGAATGCATGCTCCTTTTTTGATACCTCCATAGCATGTGCTACGCATATGAGTATCTAACAAAGGGAAAACAAATAAATATTTTATTTTACTTCTTTATGCCCCAAGTGAAATGGATGTACACTAACTATGAAAGGGACCTGCAGGTATTGGTGACTGCAGGCTCAGCATTAGTCAGAATTTTAGGAAATTCTTTTAGACAGCTTTTAACATGTTTTGCTATTGCTATTCATGCTTTTTTTTTTTTTTATTGGACATTTCAGGGTCAGATGCCTTTTGCATAAGTGTTTAAAGGATAATATGGGCTATCTTCTAGCAAGGGTGTTTGTGGACATTCAACCTAAACATGCAATTGAGAACAACAGGATACAGAGTAAGTAGTCTTTAGTTTTTACTTCTATTCTTCTAGAGACACTTGCTAGAACTTCACACTTGCTAGAACTTCAGCTATTTACAGACTAGATGGCTTCAATTCAATTCAGACTAGAGGATGGCTTCAGTTATATTACTTGCTGAACTCCCAGTAGAACTATGGTCTGAACATGAGTCTCAGTTCACTTAAATCAAAGAGGATCCAAGGGAATGCAGATAGATGCCTTAAACATGTCCCAAAAACAACAAAGAAATTTGCACGAAAAATATTACAGAGCCAATTCCAACGAGAACTGGCAATTTCTTATGTGTCCTGCCAGCTCTTAGCTGTAAGCTGGCTCCTGAAAAATGGCATAGCTTGTACATAAAATGTTGTCTGTGGTCTCCCATAGGACAAGCAGTTCTGGAGCACAGCTAAATGCAGCCCAGATTTCAGGGCTCGTTCTGTGCCAAGAGCCTAGGTGAAGCCAGTACAATTCACTTACACATGACAGCAGGAAAAGATTTTTATGCTTGACAACAATAAAGTATTATTGCACAAGAAAAGTCAGCTTATGTACCCAGCAAAATAGTTAGTTGCACCATGTCCTTTTCATCCGTGTCTAGAAAGTCCAGATGTCAATCTGTCACACTCTGCTATGAATAAAAGAACTTTGATCGCTGTTCTCTCACAGAAGTGAAGGTTTTCCCCTAGTTATGCATCCAGGAGAGAATGAAGAAGCAATTCAAGAGAAGAAAATGCCATGAGGGGAAATTTTCAGTGGGAGAAAAGATTGGAAATTATGGAAGAAGTACTTTATTGGAAGATCTTCAAAGATGTGAAGGTGGAAAGCAGCTGAAGGAAGCTATAGAAGCCATACATTAGACGGAAGCAAGTACTTTCTCAACAAAGTTTTTATAAAAGAAGAACAGGAAACCTGGTGGAGAATTTCTTCACTAATTGTAGGAAAACAATCTAATCTACACTGACAGTGATTCACAAAGCCCACAAAGAAGGAATAAATAGGCTCATTCTTCAAGAAGCTAAAAAGCAATACTGCGACAGGAAGAATGTTCTCCCAAGGCTGTGCTTCTCATGCTCCATCTGCACATCAGCTGCTTGAGGCACCTTGCTAAGCTTAAGTTTGCAATGGCACAATAGTTCTGACCAGACGCCTCTCCCTGCTCTGCTCCCTAAATAGTTTGATCAGCCTTGGACTACTAATTTCAGAATGCTGGAGAACTTATTTCATGCCCTGAACCATATCCTAGCATTGGTGCTTTTGTAACCATGTGCTTGTCTCTGGGATTTTATTCCATATTTTTCTGGAGGATGGTCTTGGAAGATCATTTATAGACTCTCAAATTGTGTAGCGAAACACTTCAGCACCTAGAAATATTATCACCACTGTATTTGTGGTCAGGGCCTGGTGGACCAGTGGTTGACCTATCTTCAGTGAAAGCCACTGCACTTATCCAGATGTTTCAGAAGGATGAATCATGCAATGCTCATGACAGGCACTGCAAAATAACCAGACTAAAGCTAAACTTAGATATTTTGTCCTGGATGTCCTGTATTTGGGCAGAGATGTGAAATGCAGACTGAATCATAACAAAAAGTACCTCAGCATAGAACAAACAACACTGTACAAAGCTACAGCCACAGGTCAGTGCAAGTTCTGAGATGACACACATACACACAGAGCCAGCAGAGGTATCTTAACATGAAGTTGCAGTTAGAAGTATAGCCAAATTCTAGATGTGTGCAAATACTATCTTGGCATTGAGTAGTTATCTAACTGTTCCTTTTCCAAGCATTTGTTCTCCTTTGCTCTACTTTTTCTTTTTTCTTTTTTTTTTTTTTTTTTCGAATAACTTGAATAACATTTAGTGGTTGACTCTAACATATTTATTAATGTTAAATAAAAGAGCACTTTATTCCTTTATTCTATGAATAATCCCATCAGAATCAATATTACTATTCAAAAGTAAAATAATGCTTAAATAAGAAGTTAGACTACAGCCTCTATTTTTAAAGTTCTTATTGTTTTGATAATTGCCTAGCATGTTTGTAAGATTACTGCTAGAAGGATGCTGCTCCATGTAACTTACTAACTTTGAGATTATAAATGCTGTTACTACAAATACTTTTCCAGCAGCCAGGTTGTCTTGTCATAAGTAAGACAGAATAGCCAGAGAATTCCTGTAGCTAGCACAGCATGTGTAAATACATACATACACATAAAATTCTGAACAGCAAACTGGCTCTGAAATTCCATTCTGAAGGTCATGTATAAGGACATTTTTGTTACGCACTATTGGAAATTTCCTCTTTTATTTTAGACCTGGAATAATTACATCATCTTTTTACAGAGAATTTTCCAAATAAATCATGATTCTACCTTATGATTTTTCCCATATTAAGGATATTTCCTGTTGAAAACTTAAGCTTTTATGGTAAACCCTAAAGCTATGATATGTGGAATTGAACATTTTCAAATAAAACATATTGTTCATAGGTGACGGCCAATTTGTGAAGCATTTCACTGCTAGAACTGTGGCAATGTTAGGTAAAAGGGAACACAGAAAACTGAGCACTGAACTGATTCTTTGCAGCTGTATCACTGACAAGGGTGAAGATGAGGCCAACTTGGACCACGAAAAAGGTACTGAACAGCTTGTACTCAAATCTGGTTTTGCTGCTGTGTCACTGTGCAGTGAAATTCCTATATTAAAAACAGTACACACTTCTTCTTCTGATTCTTATATCTTTTCACTGCTTTTCTCCAAATTTTTAATAAACTAGAAGAAAACAAACAACCTGACCAGAGAACAGAAAACAAACAACCTGACCAGAAAACAATCCTTGCTTTTGTTGGTTCAATTTTTAGTACAGTTTTGCTTACTAAAAAATCTCATTAGTTTAAAATAATTAAAATAAAAACAAATACTTGCATTTCAGCTGAATGTAAGAAACTGCTTTTTATTAAGATTATTTTCTAAGCTATTCTGAGCTTTTAACATGCACCTCTTAAACTGAATTGATAACAGAAAGGACTAATTTGCGCAGGTACTTGATAGGAATGCTTTTACAAGATTTTTCTCTCAAGAATGATGAAATTTTGCATAACAAAAAATTTTAAAATGGAATTTTAAAACTATAAATTGATTGATAATAGCAACATGAGCATGCAGTATCTCACATCCCTTTGTCGTGAAATAACCTTAAGATTCTGTGATCAAGTTTGACATATTATTTGGACACATGCAGTTTAGACATATACATGCATCCATTAGTAGGAATAATCATAGCACTGGTTAATATCTGCATCTACTGCAGAGCTAAGCCAATGGCTTGCTCTCTGCTTTCATTGCTCCATGAATCTGTTATATATCGCTAGTTAAACCACTTAAACTGATAAAATACCAGCTTCAATAGCAGTGCAGTAGCCAGCAGCAAAAAAGAAGTTGTTGCCCTGTGCTACCAGAGTTGCACTTTTCACTCCAGTACACCATTATAGACACACTTCCCTGCTAGAACTTAAAAGCACACCTATGCACTGATTGACCTTTGGATTGTCAATATGCCCAATGATAGCTACGTTCATGAGAGAAGTGGTGTAGGAAACACAACAGAAGTGATGCTCTGATAAGCAGAAGAAGGGAAAAAATGGTATCTCCTGTGGATTGCCCAAATCTGATTTAAGAAACTCAGCAGTATCATAGTAGCTACTGCATGTAGAACAATCATTCTCAGAAACTTTAGAAAAAAAGGTATATTCCTCTCCATTCTACATTACTGATTAGAAATGAAGAAATTGATTGAATAACCTTCTATTCTTCATCAGGCTGGAAACGCTCCTCTTTCCTCTGGAAAGCTCTAATCAGGAACTTATCGTAGAGCTCCGAATGGGCAAGGTGAAAAATCTCTTTATTGTCAACCCAGTTTAGTGCATTATATCACAAGATTATTCACCAGTAGTTCAGAAAGTGTACACCTCAAAAACAAACAGATTCCAAGAAGACTAAAGCTGAGTATTAAGTTTACAAAGTATTATAGGAGTAACAGGTAAAACAAGAGGTGGCACCAGCCTGATTCCACAAAGCAATGTAAGCTTCTTCACTTTTAACACTGACTTTATGTGATAGATTTCCTAATAATCAGCAATAAAGACACTTGATTTCACAGAACCTATTCATCTAATTTTTGCTCTTCCTCTTGCTAAAGCTTTATCTTTTTTAACACTATGGTAGAGGGAGAATGTTTCCAGAATAGAGAAAGATAAGAAAACAGGAGTGCAAAAATATCAGTGCCCCAATCAGGAGATACACTTCCTTTTGTGAACTGAAGTAGAAGTTGTGCAAGTGAATATAATTCTGAATATATATATATATATATATATATATATATATATATATATGTACACACATGGAAACAAACATACAACAGAGTAAAACAAAAAAGATAATTTTATTTAAGAAAAGGACCTCCTTGATTTGTTTTAATTCTACAGCTGATAACAGCATTTCCCAGAAGGATGTCATATACTGCATAACTCCCCTTACCTTTCAATTTAAAAAAAAAATCTCACTCACCTACACACACACGACCATCAACTCCAACAGCTAAGCCAGGTGGACATTCACATCGAAAGGATCCTTCAGTATTTATACAATGACCATTCATGCAAATTCCCGATGTCTGACATTCATCAATGTCTATCATGAGGAAACACAATTCAACAACATATTTGCTGTTTAAGCAGGTTTACAAGCAGTGTTTTTAGACCACCTATTGTCTACTCGATAGCAGACAAATCATTGACACATCCTAGGTTTGTTTCTAAGAAAATCTCAGCTAGGAATCATACTGAGTAATCAGAATTCCAGCTGTGCACTAAAATGTCAGAAAAAAACTTTATGGAACAGCAAGTACTTCAGATTAAGCAAAATTAGTGATAACTGTTGCCCTTAGTTCGTCTTCTGATAAAAGAAACTCACAGAATATCCCCATGATAATAAACTTTAAGTAATTTTCAATGGTTGTGAATTTCTAAGTGAATAGCCCAGCCATATTAATAAAAAAAAAAAGTATATTAAGAAAAACACAAATAATATAACCAGTTCAACTTCAAGGCAGAAAGCTAATGAATTTACATGATCTTCTACCTCCTAGAAATGCCTCACACTCAAATCTACTTCTACTAACTGCAACAGGCATTTTCCAATACTTTACTTAAACAGAAACTAAATCAGACTCCATTCTTAAACCATTTTATGCACTGTTTCCACAATCTCATTTAAAAAGGATTCTAATACTACATACCAAACATGGTGTCCTAAATTTTGAATTGCTAGAATACTGGTATGGAAGGAATATTCATGTATGTTCAAAATAAAACATTTTAACCATTTTAAACTTCCTGTATTCCACTCATTCTACCATTTCATGAAAGGTCTGCATATTTTGCTGCATTTGAAATGATTCCAAGATGTTTCAACCTAATTTACCACATTGCAGTACTTTGTAATAGTAATAGCTGAAATAGCTAAAATAGCTAAATAATTCAGTTATTTCAAAAGAAAATTTAAGAATGTAATTTAAAGAACTATCTTCAGGAAGCTTAAGACACCTTCAGTAACAAATTAGTAAGGTACTAGTATGATATCAAATCAATCTGATGAGATTGCCGTTCTTGCACGAATGAAAATGAGGAAAAGCTGTTTTAGTCGAAACTGTCCCAACATGTTACTCCACAGTTGTACATACCAGTACAGTAGCGCCCATTTGGAGACAGAACAAATCCTGGTTTGCAGATGCATTTAAAACTCCCATCCTCATTTATGCACATCCCATTTAAACACATGTTTGTAGTTGTACACTCATCATGGTCTGCAAAGCATTGCAAAGAGAACTGTTTATAACTCTTCACCTCCAAAATATGACACAGTGTAAATAAGCACTCAGGAGAGATGTGACAGACTCTTTCACTTTAAAATTAAATTACTCTTTCAACAGATGAAACATCTGAAGTTTACAACCTACAGACAAAGCAGCAAATGTGTACACCATCATAATCCGTTGTTTTATGTGTTTCAGCAGACTGTGCATGGAATAGCAGTGCATATTTTTTCATTATGAGAAAGCTTCAATCACCTGTTCTAATTAAGAGCTTGCTGCAAACTGCTTTTTATCTTTGAAGATTTTTTGATCCAGTACAGCCAATATAAAAACAATGATTTCTTCAGCAGTGCTGATATAGGAAGTGCTTACTGTGAAGCTCTAGGGAAAAATGCTATTCCTGGCACTGAGCTACTTGTGTCTTGAGATGTTGCTTTGAAAACAAAAATGACATCAACTGTTATTTGAGAGCACACTGTTTCCTACAACGTCTATTTGACCACAGAGGATTAAGTTCTCATCAGGTCATGTCTTATTTCACAAAAGGTAAAGAGCACTATGAAATACAATTTCTACAATCACCAGACCAGTGCATGCCATATATGAAGAAGAGTTCTTACCCACACAGTTTTTTCCATCTGTAGTCAGTTCAAATCCAGCATTGCAAATACACTGAAAACTTCCATCAGTGTTTACACACCGGCCGTTTTTACAAAGGACACCATTCTGGATGCACTCGTCTATATCTAAAGGGGAGAGAAAAAAAAAAAAAAAACAGGGAAAAGTTACCATAAAATAAAAATGCATATAGTGACAATAATTGCGTTGAAAAATGCAGGGATGTTGCTTAAATATTACTTTGAAAAAAATAATAAATAGTTAAGAATTCATTCTCTTTCCATTGGAGATACAAAAAAAATAGTATCTTGCAAACTTGTACAATAAACTTTTGGCAGTGGCGCTCAACAATTACATTAAAAGCACCTCTAAAAATCTGTCCACACATTCATCTGCTTCCGTACATAAATGCACGCTTGCATAATAATAGTCCATTTCCTTATTTTTTGTAGAATTCTTAGTTAGAATGGACTGGTCAAGTAATAGGTATTCCAGCATAATGGAATAACACGATCAGCGAAATGGCAGCCCAGAACAAGGATTCTAATTAATACAAAGTCTATTGGAATTTATTAAAATAGCATTAGCAACTACTTTGAACATACTCTGACAGAAGACAGAACATCCGCAATATCAGTAGACATGAAGCCGATTTTCTTACCAATGCAAGCTTGCTTGGTAGGAGTTCTCTGGAAACCCGCATGGCACTTGCAGTAATATGAACCAGGTGTGTTGACACAATCTCCATTAGAGCATGGGTTGGACGTGCATTCATCAACATCTGTTGGCAGCACAGGGGAACATCAGTCAACACACCATGTACACATCTTATTTTTCAAGCCTAAAAGCTTCTAAGTGAAAAAGACAGTAAACTGTCAAATCTTGAAACTTAAAACTTGTTAATGATACAAAATCATGACTTTCCTAAGAACACACAGTTCTCATAGCAACTAGCCTGACATTTTCAAGAAAAAGTGTCACTGCATCATTTTGCATGTGCCTTGGAAGAAAAAAGAACAATGAAGTATGAGGATTTTGGACACATTATCTGACAGTTGCCAGGTAAAGCAACCCTTTAGTCAGCAGAGTCTCTGACCACTTGTTCTTCAGAATAAAACCAGCACTAATCAAAACAGGCATTTTAAAAGCAGAGCAGATCTTGTCATCTAAAAACTATATTACAGGTTTATTGTAGAAATGTGAGGAAGGGCCACACATCAGCAGAAGGGATTCTTAATGAGGCTGCACTCTGTGTATTACATCTCAATTATTTAAGCTTCACTGCAACCTCAGCCCTACCCTGTTTTTACATTTCAGTAGTGCTGTATTTATTCTACTTCTTCTCTAGAGTGAACCTTATTTTCCTCTTCAAAAGCTTTTGGTTTTTTGGAGCGATCAAATATATTTCAACCAGTTTAAATTTTAGGCAACCAATCGAAAATTACTCCCATTTGACACAGGGCCCTAAAAACTTATTGCCTTTCAAGAACCCTTCTCAGGTTCGATTCTCAATGGCTTTCTATGAGTCAATTGTTCTCTGGACTAAGAAAGCTATTCCTAGCTCCAAAATGACACAGTTTGTTCTTCCTCATTATGGTCTCTGAAGCCCTCCACAAGCTCCCACCTTTATCAGTTCTAGTTTTAAAACTTAAATCATTATATCTTGAAAATAATAGTACTGAATTAGAGATTAAACTCATAAAAAGTATTTTTTTTCCAACACAGAACATCCTATGACTCTATGATTTTCACTTACTGTTAAATAAATACATGCTGTAATATGAATAACTAGATTATACATCTGTCAATTGAACCATAAACAATGTCACACACTTCACGGGACTTTATGTATACACAGTTAAAACTAGTGACATCAATATACACTTCAATAAGATCTAGGACTACCCAAATCAATGATTTTGTGAGTTGGTTTACAATATTTCTGGTGTTTAGATATAAACAGATTGTTTTGGGTAAACAGTTAAGTAAATGAAGGTAAAATAAATGGAAGAATCAAATACCTTCTTTTACACATATTTAGCTTATTCCTTTTTGCATAGGCACCACTCCAGTAAAACCACAAGAATGAAGCAAAGTAAAGAAAAGAGAAATCCAGAATGTTAAATACAATTAAGAAGACAAAACATATCAGCTTTTTACTTTGCAACAAAAATGTCTGTGTAGTTATAGCACCGTCCTGCCACCAGGCTTCTCTACAGTGCGTGTTTGTTGGGATGCTTTTCCTCTTGAGTAGGTATATTCCCCCAGTGTTCAGCCAGTTTGGGAACAAAGGAGACCTGAGCATGATTCTATCAGAACAGAGTTCTCAGCTACCAAAAAGATATCAAAATCTAAATGACATTTTCACACTAACATTTTGCCAAATACTATAATTCGAATGAATTTACTGTATATTTATGTTGCTTTATGATAGGGGAGGACAGAGGAAACTTATAAATAATAGATAAAGCACTTCTCTATACTGTTTAGTTTTCCTACATAAATTGACATTTATGGCATTATTATAAGCCAATTAGCTTAATCTGTTAAAGAAATATTCATGTTATAAGAGGATCTCACTGTAAATAGATTTATAAATTCTACAGCAAGAATGCAATGTTCATCTTTGAAATAGCTGACATAAGCTTTCGAAATTCCTGCAAAGCCTTGTGCATGAGATGATTTCCCTATAAAATATGCATTTTAAGTTCCTCTTATTTTTATAAACTGTTGGTAAAATACGGAAACGGCAAGTATATGTTAATATTAAGAAGTTCTTGGCTTTGAGTTTGCATTGCAAACATGCAAATCCAAGAATTGTAAACAGGAAACATGAGACAGATATTTAGCCCATTTTTTTTAGCCCATACCCCTTTCAGTGACAAATATTTCTTTTTCATCACTTACATCACAATTATATCCCTTTCTCAGGGTTTACACCTGTAACACTTGTCAGAAGAGACAAAATGGAACTTCCAAAACCCACTTAAGACTTACTGTGACGAGTCTGAAGATGCGTTATAAAATTTAAAACACAGAAGTCTAGTTGTCTGGTAATACAAATCTCAGCAGACCACAGCTATTTGATTACTGCCACTTTCAATGTACCTACAGTTTTATATAGTGTTTTATCAACAAAATTAATTAGATGTAGCAGTATTACAAACATGCCATTTTCTCAAATTGGTACTTTTAGCGTGAGGTCACTTAGCACTGCTATTGGTCCTTAAGCCTCATCAGATAACATTGCATCATGAGAGATGCATAATGCAAGTTTAGGTCAAAATGCAGTATGTAACTTCCAGTACTTAAGGAGATCCTATAAGCAAAGAGCAAGTTGGTTTTTCACATGGTCTCATAGTGATAGGAGAAGAGGGAAATGTTGATTTAAGTTAATCATTAGAAGGAAATTCATTACTCAGAGGGTGTTGAGGCCCTGGCACAGCTGCCCAGAGAAGCTGTGGTGCCCAATCCCTGGAGGCGCTCAAGACCAGGTTGGATGGGGCCCTGGGCAACTGAGCTGGGGGGGGAGGGGGGGCAGCCCTTCCCATGGCACGGGTTCGGGCTGGGTGGGCTTTAAGGGCCCTTCCAGCCCAAGCCATTTTATGATACGATAATGATATGATTATGTTTTGATTTGACAGAATAACTTCGAAATAATAATTCTCTTTTCTTTAAACAAAAATTTAATAACTTCTTAATTTACTGTTTGGGAAGTAGACAGCCAGAAAGAGCAGTATAGAAGCAGAGATCATTTATATACCATTAACCCTACTTTATGTAGTGAAATTCAAATGTTATCAATACCCCAAGTCTGTTATTTCAGTAAAAGTACCTAAATTAGACTGAAGCAACCCTCTAATATGAGATAATATTTATCAATACACACATGCAGTTGACTTCGTGTCTGAGACAACTTTGTGTGATTCACAGCAACTAATATTCACAAACCAGCACTTCAATGTGGCACTTAATACACTCTTACTACTTCTTTGTAATACAATTAGAAAGTAACAGTGAAACAAAGCTGTGTTATCGAAACAAATATTCATAAAGTTTACCATCTTGTAAATATAAGCAGCTCCTTAAACTACAAGCCACTGAAGAGCCAAAATAATTAGTAATGATTAGTTCAGATTATTTTAACATGCCAGCTTTCAGGAGATACTGCTTACAGGAGAGCCTTCCAAGACAATTTCCCAAGAGTCAAGGCTCACCACAGTTTGGAGATACTGATTACAGTGACACAAAATTAACTACTGTCAACAAATGGAAAGAACTCTAAACACAATGGAAACAAAGTATATCCAGGCAAGGCAGACTTACACCAACACACCTATTCCTCAATTCCAATGCACTTACACTTACTGTCGCCCAAAAATGTAGCAAGAGAATAAATCCCTAGTATTTCCCAACCAGATTAGTGGTCTATAAAACTTTTGGCAAAGAGAAAAAAGCTGATAAAAGTTGGGTTTGCTATATATATCACAGGTGACAATTTAGAAGAACCTTAACACTCTCCAAGTACACAAAAGACCAGAGAGAAAGGTACTAAACTGCTTTCCTTATAATGCAGAAGCTCAATGTCTTCTTGCGCTGGGAGCCTTCAAAATCCATATTTTTCCAGTTTAGAGATGAGGATGCGGTATGGGACCACATGAAAGAACTTGCAGAAGGTCCAAGCAGAAGACATCAGTTGCCTTTCCTTTGTCCACCAATGCTGTCAGTCCATCATAGGAAGCTACCAGACTATCGGGCACAGTCTGCCCTTAATGAAGCCATGCTGGCCATCTCAGATCACCTGCTCATCCCTCATATGGCCTGACAAATGTTCTAGAAGGCACATGTCTTCTAACCAATGCACCTGTAGAATTCCTTACATTCCTTGCCAAGTTCAGTTCTGTCTCGCCCCATCTTCCCCTGCCTCTCTAGTAGCACCATCTTTTTTGTTTCCTAATTTCAACCGACAAGCTCTCTCAATCTGTTTGTGGCTGTTTTTAGAGGACAGAGGGCAACTCCTCTCCACCCCTCTTGCTGGGCCTATCCCTTTTAGAAAGTTTGTAGCCCTCAATCGTAGTGTTCCAGTTGTGAAATTTGTCCCTCCATGTTTCTATAGTAGCAACTAGGTCACAGTTTTCTAACTGCACCACAGTTTCCATCTCCCCCTGCATATTTCCCATGCTGCATGCACTGGTGTACAGCCACTTTAGCTAGGATACCAGCAGCATTATCTTTTTGAAGGAAACTCCCAAAATCCTCTGGGACAAATCTGAGATTTTCCCTGGCAGTTTCCTCAAGTAGCAGTGTTCTCTGGCTCTTCCTTTGCCATTCAATAGCACAACCCTTTTCCCTACCAAATAGAGTTTATAGCCCTGCTGCTGAGCCCAGTCAGCTTGCTGACAAAATATTACTGGCTCTCCTGTTCAGTTATGTCCCGTCTGATGTCAACATGTCTGATCTATCAAGGATGCATTCACTATCACAGCACCCACAACCTTCAGTGTGGTGACATCCATGCAGCCACATATTCAACTGATCCATTCTCCTCCTTCTGCTCGGGTCCCAGTTTCCAACTGGGATGATGAGAAAAGCACTTCCTGTGTTCCCGATCCCTTCAACATCCTCCCAGGGGACATATCAAATTGGCATGGGAAAGGAAAACAGTGACATAAGTAACAAACAGGGGCATCCAATGTAAACTACTATTCAACTCTTGTCCCATTTCACTTCTCCAGAAGGCAGCGTGCCAAGCCAAAAAAGTCCTGCAATTCAGGCAGAATGGAAAACGTGCAATTCAGAGCTGCAATAATTCACAGCTTTCAGTCGATTGTCTGGGATTGTAACATTATTTTAACGACTCTAGTAACTACAATTTTTTGTGATTCTTTGATTCTGCATTTTCACCTAATCCAGGAGACACTAGAAAGTAATTCCAAAAGCACAGCTTCTGTAACAAAATTCTACAATATGTATATAGAGTGTGTATATATATATATGTACACTCTTAATACTTAAATACTGTTATTTTTCATTCACAGATTTCAAATCTCTTTATAAAAAGAATCAATAAGTTAATTCAATCAAGAGAGCCACAGCTTTCTACATAGGATCTCAGCATTCTTTCTACGTAGTATTTTGTATGCTAAATTTACTTTTTTTTTTCCATACAAATTCCTCATAAAAACATTTGGCAGAGCAAGAGTGATGTCTGCAGTAACTTATTTATAGGAAGTTAGTATACAGTATTAATTTTATTAAATGAAAACAGAAACAAAAGTTAACTGATCTATTCAATTAGTGATTTAGTGTCTTTAAAAGCAAGAATTCTGATCCTAGTTACCTTGAATGCCATTCAACATTAATTCTTCTACAAATAAAACCTATGAGTGCATTATGAAAAAGTAAAATGAGAACAGAACTGAACTTGCTGAATGTAAAGAGAACCATGTACTATATCCACCAAGTAGACCAATACTCAATAACCATATTTTTGAGTCAAGATTTTCTTTTAGGAAGCATGTCTGCTTCCTCTCATGAAGATTATAAATTATTCTGTGTAAGTAATATCACGGTCCTTGCACTCCCTTTCACAAGAACAATATTATTCACATAATGGCATCTGTAGAAAAGATAGAATGCATTTTTCTTGAGCAAAAAAAAGAAAGCTAAAAAATGTTAGTGTTTTAAAAATGAATAACAGATTTAAGAAATTTTTACTTACCAATACAATCACCGTTTGCATCCTGCTTATACCCCATATTGCACTCACAACGGTAACTAGAGATGGTTGGTATACAACGTCCATTTAAACAAAGGTTGGGATGGTGCTTACAGATGTCTATTGTCTGATTGAGTATTGCTAATATGAAAAAACAAACGAACAGCAGAACACAAGTCAAACATTTGTATTTTCAAGTACAAGTAAACTTTACATATATGAGACTTCACTTTGGGCTTTCAGTCAAGGAAGTGCTCTTGCAGAATGAGTAAGTTCTACGTTTGAGAAAACAACGAAAGAGAATCATTTATTTTAAATGCTAAGTATTCTGAAAGTACTTTGGAATTTATTAGTGCTGATCAAGATGGATCAGCAGGCACTAGCACAACTGAAAAATGCAAATCTTCATGGTGAATTGGGAAGACAAAATGTGAGCTGTATATAATCAGTAGATAAACTAGTATAGAGTTAATACATGATAAGCCAATGTAAAGCTCTTACCATCAAGAGACTGTGATAAACACAAAACTTAGTCATGATAAGTCATGTGGTAAGTGAAAACAACTTGTAAACACAAACCCAAAAGGTGGTTATGGGCTGAAGGACTCTCTAAGTGAAGTGAAGAAAAAAAAATCCATACATCTGAACTCCTCTTGGAAAAAGGACTCCCTAGCCTTCTCATATATCATTTGAAGTCTCCTGTATGTGGCTGCATGCAAAGGCACGCTAAGGACATGTGTAAAGAACACAGCGCCATTTTCACAATAAAAACTGTTCTTTTGAACAGGAAAAAAAAAATTGAAAGAATCGAAGAAGAGATTAGCAAATAATAACAACACAAATACTTACTTAGCCCTGTTATTATTGGGCCGTTTCCAGTGGAGGTCTGACCACCTGTTCCTACCCCTGCTCCACCTACACCTGGGGAGAAACCATTATTTCCAGGGATGGGAATGAATCCTGCTCCTCCTGGGCTGTAGCCATTGCCATTGCCACCTGGAAGGAATCCATTTCCTCCAGTCCCACCACCACCTCTGGAACCACCTCCAGCAGGCACACCATCCACACAAAGCCTGCGGTGTTCATCTATTGAACAGGAACACAGAAAGAGGCATAAAATAAATCAGCTCTTCAAAGTCAGCTTATTAGGAAGATACAGATCTTTGCACGCTGCAGCAACCTCATTGTCTTTAATGTTATGTGTTCCCTCTCCCATTTCTAATCTCAAGGGAATTCCATAGTTGTGACAGGTGTTATTTGAGGGAGGTCACTAAGAATAATGAAATGAAATATTTTAATTTACAACTGTATGTTTAAACCATTTTGTTGATGTTTCCAACAACACTAACTCCCTGATACCTCAGAGATTTTTGATACAGATAAACTAAAAACACATTTCATGAGGGATGTGGAATATTGTTCTGTGAGTATGGAGTTGAAAGAATAAATGAAATACTGATGCATTCCTAGTTCAAAGTAACATGAAATTTTATGGAAAGAGAGAGCAGCTGTTCCTTTAAATCGAAATGAACTATGGACCCTCAGAGTCATTTCCTCTTTGAGCTTGACCACAAAATCTTCCCCATTTCCCGAGAACTATTTCCAAAGTCAACAAAAGGACGTTAAAGAAACTAGTCCCAAACAATAAAGGACTAGAAAAAAATTGCTCACAGATGGAAATATCATTATTAAAAACACAAGAATGAGTAATAACCTAAATCTTTTTCTTTTTAGCCTACATTTTAAAGTAGTTTAAAACGATCTCCAGCTCAAGTAGAAGGGACAGCAAGGAGAAAACAAAACAAAACAACAAAAAACCTCCACCAGACCACTCACCAGATCCTCTAACAGGACACATCTCTGGAACAGATCCAATGGCCCAGCACCGGCCAGACTCACAGCAGCACTGCCTTTTGGTGAACCTACCAGGAAGTTCCTGGGCACAGCGGCCATTCACTAAGTTGGAGAAACATGTACTTGTCCTCTGATCTGGAAGCCAATTTAAAAAAAAAACAAAAAATAGTAACATGAACTCTCAAAGCCACTTTCCCTTATTCAATTCATACAAGCACTAATATGTTTGAAATGTTGTATCTAAAAACAAAGCAAAACATCCAACAAGTATCTGAGGTGATCAACACCAATCCATTTTATATTTAATTTACTTCATGTTCGTTTAGTTTGAGTGATACTAGTCTTGCATTAATCTAACATCTAGTTGTCAAACTCATCTTTCCTTCCGGTCATGACAAGTACTCAATTTCTTTCACAGACTATTTTGTGGAAAGGACTAGGTACACTTTCTCTATTGGCTTTGTCAACACTCAGTACAGAGGTATTAGAAAGAACAGAAATCCTATGGATATTACATACAATTATTTCAGACTTTCTTGGGTAAGTTTTTAGAAGAAAGCAAACAGCACCTTCTTCAGATTCAGATCCCAGCCAAGGAAACTGCTGTATACGGAACATAAGGACCTTGATAATTACTCATTCTCCTTTAGCAGTCCTTCCTTTTTCTTGGTTTCAATAGGGCAAGCAACAACAGGCACAGACTTAAACACAGGAGGTTTTCCCTGAACATCAGAAAATATGCTTTTAATGTGTAGGGGAGAGCGCCCTGGGAAAGGCTGCCCAAAGGCTGTGGGGTCTCCTCCATAGTGATATTCCAAACTCACCTGGCCATAGTCCCAGGCACCCTGCTCTGGGTGTCCCTGTTGGATCTGGGGTTGGATTGCATGGTCTCAGAGGTCCCCGACAATTTCAACCATTCTGTGACTGTTACTGCAGTCCCAACCACATTAATCCTTATTCACTACAGGTGTTACCTACTAACAGCATCACTGATATACAGCTTGTAAAAAAACAAGGCTAAGCCAATAATAAAGTTTGAAAAAAGAGACTATCAGCAACTAAATATTTTATATCACAGCCTGCTCTGCTACTGAACAATCAAAAATGGAAGAAAAGTGTATATTTCAATGCAGTCACAGTAAAATGATTAGGACAGTCATATGCAATTGCTATTCAAATGACTTGAAGAAAATCATGTTAGTTGCTGGACTGTGACAAACTTCTACTAATTTACTGAAAGGAAAAACACTTAGTTTATCAATTTATTACCTCTGCTCATAATATAGCTTCAATATGACAAAGGATTGCTACAGCAGGTTCCCAGACATAGTCGTTGAAAAATAATAAACCCATTCTATTTAAATGTATTCATTTCAAAAAGCTGCTAACTTTGAATTACTATGAGAATCAAGTAGGTATTGGTATATCAACCAGATATATACGAGAACTGAAAACTAGCATCGGTTTTATTTAAACAACCAAAATCAGGAAATTTCTTTTTGCAAAACTCCTACCAAGTCTAGCCTCATGCTAACATCATCATGCTCTGTAAGAGCTTAATGTAACACTTTCCTTTAAGACATTTCACTGAAATTAATAAATTTTGAAGATAAAAAATATGCGAAAGAACAAAAGTCAGCTATTCATTTTCATTCAAGTATTTTCCAACAATTAACATAAGCAGTAAAACAAAACAGTATGCAAGAGGCAGAAGATCACTGTTCCCTTCTAGTCTGTCCTTGTGAGGCCCCATCTGGTGTACTGCAACCAGGCTCAGGGCCTCGAAGCAAAGGAAGGATGTTGAAGTAGGCCCTGTGAAGAAGTAGGCTGTGAAGATGACCAGAGGGCTGGAGTACCACTCCTACAAAGACAGGCTGAAAGAACTGATCTTTTCTTCGGCCTGGAAAAAAAGAAGGCTCCAGGGAGACCTCACTGCAGCCTTACAGTACTTGAGGGGAGCTTATAAACAGAAGTGGATTTTTTACAAGGTCTGATAATAAAGAGACAAAGAGGAATGGCTTTAAACTAAAAGAAGAGAGATGCTAGCTAGATTTTAGAAGGAAATTCTTTACTCAGAGGGCAGTGAGGCCTTGGTATGGCTGCCCAGAGAAGCTGTGGGTGCCCATCCCTGGAGGAGCTCAAGGCCAGGCTGGATGGGACGCTGGGCAGGCAAGGGCTTGGGACAGGGTGGGTTTAAAGTCCCTTCCAGTTCAAGACATTCTCCGATTCCAAGATAACCCTAAGATACAATCTATATCTACATAAAATAAAGATAAACAGTTGCTAAGGTCAAAAACATAAATCTTAATTACAAGCATTTTTGAAATCACAGGTTCGCACTTCAAAGCTATGTTTAAGAATCATTTTGAACATTTAGTTGAACATCAGGAGATTTCATTCATCTTTGAAAAAGAAAAGGCCAAAATATTTCATAGGCTCTGGAGTGTAAAGCAAAGAACCCAATGCTATAAAATACTTATGGCAGAAGGCTTGGGTGAGGAGGGGCATCCAAGATTTCTTCTTTCAGCACACTGAAGAACTGTTCACTCACACATTTTTTAATCATAAAGCATTACACTGCTCTAATCTCAAAAGTTGACAAAGATGCTGCAGTGCTCAGCATGGCTGCCAAACAGCAGGAGCTGGGCCTGCACTAAGGAGGGCCTGCACTAGCTTCTTCAAAGCAGCAGCCATCCCACCTCCCAGAAAAAGACCCACAGCTCCCCTGTACTATCAGCAAGATGCCCCCACTCCAGCTGCCTTCCCCTAGGTCACAGTTGGGGCAATAATAGTTACCTTAGTATCTATTAGTATCTTAGGTGCCTGAAAGCATCAAAGTGGCTACAAGTTCAAGGGCGTCATTCAAGTCACACCCTCAGTGTATAAACAATATATTTAAGATCCTAAAGTCTGTTCAAGCTAACAGGAAACATGGCTGATACAAAGGATACTAAGCAATACAAATAGAAACTAGATACAAATCTGAAAAGCCCAGTGTGACAAAAACCAAGACAATATAAAAACTGTAACACCAGAATATCAATGAAATTATTTTTTCCTTGGTATAGATACATCTGAATGAATAAATGTCATCCAGTCTTCTCTTAAAAATCTAACACTAACACTGCATTTTCAGTGTTAGTATGAGATTTAATGACCACTTCAAGTGTCCAACTACTAATCAGAGAGTATAAAACAATTACTGTGTTGGTAACTAAAGATTTGTTACGACAGATGCTCCTGCTTGCATGAATTAAAGTTCCAATTTATAGCCAGAAATAACTCTAAGCATTTTTATTTCCCTTTGATCATTTTCAATCATGATTAGTTTCAATTGAACCTATGTACACGTTAAAGGTAGACTAAATGCACAACTGTATTTTCAGTATTGCCACATGAGAAATACTCGTATATATACGTATTTTATGTCTTACTGCTTTCAAGGACACATCCTCTATCACTTACTCTGAATGCTGAATAGGATAAAAGCTTAATTAAGTTGGAAGGATGTAGTATAAATTATAATAGCTAAGTACATTCTGACACTTTTAAAAGCAAGCATTTATCTTAAAATGGTGAAAATGAAGTAATTTGTACTAATGATTACATTCCTCACTTTTCTCTTGAGCACTAATTTATTCAGCAGTGTGAACTTTGACAGTACAGTAACTTCCAGACAAATGTTCACTTACTTAAAGGAAGGAGACTGACACAAGAGCCTGCCTTACCAGATTAGGACATGCACTCTGTGTACAACTGGTTTTGGAAGCTTACTTTAAAAACTGGATTGTAAAAATATGCCAAAATCCATCAAAATATTGATCACATTGGAAATCATAGGTTCTTAGTACTCCTGAGACCAGGCACAATATATTCAAAGCCTGGTACTCCTCAGATGAGCCTTGATATAAAAACTGACTACATCACACAAAAAATTACTCATGTGAAATTCCTTGCAGGTCTTGTGTTGCTGCTGGCTTACACCATGTATCTGTAATTCAGAACTCCCTTTGGAATTACCATCCCTTTCCCAACGTGAGAACAAACTGCTCTGAGATATCCAAAATAAGAATACTCACATGAGACCCAGAAAATACACCATTATTGTACATATATTTTTCATTAATTCATCAGTATAGTTTATACTGATATATTCGGCACACGTGCAGCTGTATAAAAGAAACCTAGTAAGAAGATCCACAAAGTGCATTACCACCTGAGAAAATAAGCACACATCTTTCTTATAAATATTGAAGCAGATTTTTTAAATAAATTGCTTTGTAAAGGCTGCAATCTAACAAAAGTTAATATTTGGCTTGCTAGTCAAATTAGTGACAACTCAGCACGCTCTATTTAATGCCTTACGCTGATCTCTAAAGTCCCAGACCCAAACCCAGATCCCTGGCAGGATTTCCTGTCTACAGTGACATAGAGTAATCAAGAATACTGATAATGATTGCTGCTGTGGCAGTCATCAGAGTTATGCATTTTAAGCTGTCAGAAAAGCGCAATGCTGGCGAGTAAGGACACCAAGGTCCTGGGGAAAATGCTAGATGGCTGGGATAGAAGTTCTGCTGCTGTCTATCAATTGCCTCAATAATCTTAAGAGTTCTTCAAGTCTACAGGATGGAACACCTACCGATACAGCGGGAGCCATCTGTAGATGAGACATATCCCCGGTGGCAGAGGCAGAAATAACTTCCCACTGTGTTAGAACATTCACCACCTTCACAGACTCCTGGGATGATGCTGCATTCATTAATATCTATCCAAAAAGGAAAATAGATAGGATAATGAGCAAAACACTTCCAGTTATTGTTTTAAAAAAGAAGGAGGATAGCCTCTCTGAAATTGTAATTTAGCTCAGATTTAATAATACACTGCAAGTGCTTATAAACTGCTGTGAAGGAAGTATGCACAAGTCATTCTGTTTGTCATCTAATGCAGGCTTTCCTTCTATGTTCAAAGCATACACGACGTCAAGCCTCAGAGTGCAGGAGAGGCAGAACCTGGACTTCCCCTAAATGACACATACTGAGTATCATCTCGATGTGGCACCTGTAACACAGTGCTGAAGGATACAACCCACTTATGAGTTGAATGAAGGATGATGCATGACAGCTCTGAGCTTCTGTGACCACAAAAATAATGTTCATCAAATCTAATAGGTTTCTGGCTTTCTTCTAATACTTCAGGTGAAAGAAAGAATTTTGGCCATGATCTTCAGAAGTATAGATCAAATGTCGCATTTTCACATTTTCTTCAAGTATTTTAGTCCACAAAAACATATTAACCAAAAGCAGTGGTATCACCTAAACACTGAAAAAATTTGCAGCCACACAGAAACTGAGATGGCATCAAGCTGATGAATTAACTACTGCAAGTAGTGAGGAACTGTATGGCACTGAAAGCCATGACTGAGAGCATGGAGTAGAGTCCCAGCATAAAGTAAAATGAAGAGCTGAAGCAACAAGAAGCAATGGGAGGCAGCAATCTGACTGTACTGATGAAGAAGTGAAGCACAGCAGAGCAAGCTGGGATGGAAAAAATACAATTAAGGAAAACAGCATAAGAATAAAGACTGTCATAATCATTTACACAAATGAGCCACTTTAAGTAACCATTTCATTCCAAAACTGTGACAAAATCTTAAGATATTTGCATATACTACGGCCTAAGTAATGAGATTCATCTTGTCTCTAACTGATTGTCAGCAAAGATGAAGTGTGGCTGATGTTTAAAAATGAGAAGCAAACATGGCAGAACAAAACCAATCTTCTTGGGATGAGCTACATTTTCATGTTGGAATGATAAGATGGCAAGGTTTTGGATGGCTTCATACCAAAGACAGTCCTAAGTAAGAGGTTATGGCTTAACTTGTTAGAAAAGATCTGGATGCAGTCTCTTTTACAATGGGAAATAAACTAACTGACCTAATAAACCAGACTGTTGAACCCAGCTGTCTCATGTAAAATAATGTCAGAGAAGAATTAGAAAAAGCATATGGCAGAAATTATCTTGTGGTGACACTGATTCTTCACATTCCTAGCAGTAAAGTCTTGGGACTTTATGCAGGCTGTTGCACTTTTTTACAGACCATCATTTCCTCGACCCTGTCACTCTAGAAATTGCCTACAGATTAATGAGTACCTGAGAAACAAACTTTATCTAGAGTTATTTTTATAGGAGGCTTTTATGTGTGCTTGTACTTCCCCTCCCTTGACATGCTCCACACTGAGAACTAAAAGAAAACAAAGTATGCCAAAAAGATCTAGCATACATAGGTCTTTATTATGAGAAAGGTAACTCCCCAGAGTTGGAAGGTACACATAAAGAACTCCCTATAGATATGAATCTACAGGGGACATTCAAGAAATGCAAGGAAAATTAAATTTTGCACAAAGACACTAAAAATGTGAGAACTGTTCTTTGTAAAGTAAACATGAATGAAGCACTCTGCTCATCCCTTCAACCATGTCCTTTTGGAAGTGACAATAGAAAAGACAACTTAGAGTACAGACAACATCTCTAGAAACTACCTTACTCTACACATACAAGCATTCTAAGACCCCTGTATCTTTCACATGATGGAAATTGAAGTAAAAATTCTCTCTTCAACAAGGCTATTTAAGCATTTCGAAGGATGTTAAAATCTTAAATTTTACCTTAAAATAGTTATGAAACGATAACAGCTATTCCCCACATTTTAGACAACTGTTCAAGCTTCTACAAAAGTAAATGTAATTTCTGCTAAATCAAAACTCTTTTAAGAAATAATATTTTCCTTCAAGACTTCATAGTTAACCAATGTAGAGAGTCCAGAATTTGAAATGATGGTATAAGTCAAAAGCAAATAAGTCGCCATGAAATCTCTGAAATCTTGTATTACTTTACTATATTGACGACAATTTATATAATGTTGTGAAGTGCTTACCATACAGTTTAGTCCAATGAAATGCAACAATGTGTATAAGTCAAAGTAGAAGCAGAATTAGCTAGATGCCTTGTTGGGATCTTTCATGCAAACATCTTTCAAAACTTGTAAGTCTTCTGAAGCATAATACTGCCTTCTGTATATACACATAGAAACTAAAACATCACATCAGAAAGGCAAAAAACAGGACAAAAGGAGGACTGTGCAGGAACAGTTTACTTCTGGAAAGTGACACATTTCTGATGGCAAAGTCATTCAATAATCATTCAAGAAGATTCCCTTATATTACCATCACTTGAAGCACATCTTCAACCTCAAGGAAATATTAAAGGGCTGCTCTGAAAGTAATGCCACCAATTCTATTATGTTGGCCCATGATGTCAGATGCAGGAAGGTTCAACAATAACACCATCTGCCTCTAAAGCTGTGGGTCAATATGATAAAATAGGAGGCAGCCTTTGTACAAACAAGTAGAAATCCACCTTTTAAACCAGCAAGCACAACCAAAAGCTCAATTTCTCCCCTCTGTGCCTTGAACCTTTCCATGAATATACAAAAATATACAGTGAATAATACAAGAAACCTCACTGACAACTACCTGTCAAAAGTTATAAATCACTAATATAGATGAGCTTATAAATAGAAGTAGTAATACTGACCCCCAAAGATGATTAACTTCAAAGACCATATTTTACCAAAAAGCCTAGGATATCTAGTTTCTTTTCTACATGTGAGTTACTCATAGGAACTGTTCTAGTATACTTCGGAAATTTTTTAAACCCTATTTACTGATGTAGAATTGCCATTAACTTCTGAAAGGTCAGTGTCAATAAATTATAATATAAAGCTCCAATAAATCTTATATATATATGAATATATGCCTCCTTAATGGTCTTTTAAGAAAATAAATAAATGTGGGAATATAATGCAAATATAATACAAATGAATACCAAAGCAATATTGCATAGCACAGCTCTAACAATGTCCATTACAGCCCAAAAAAACATGACATGATCACTCTCCCTTAGTCTTAACAACAGTTGCTGTTTCCAGGAGCGACCACAGGGGAGAAAAACCTAACCCACAAAGTGCATAGGTATGTTTAAGGTCAAAGGAACCTCAAACTCCTCCCTGTGAAGTGGAAGACCTACTGCTAGATAAAAAAAGGCCTGAACATTCAATGTAAAATTTCAGCCTCTCCCTTTGAACAATCCGGTTTCTATGAAATCATTTCTCTGCACGTAGGTTTTAACTCACAGGAGACCAAAACCTTATACTCTTCCTAGTGGCCCAATTCACAACTATAAACTATGCAACTTCACTTACGTCAACAACTCCATTAATTTAAAGTGCAGTAAAACTAAATATAGCTTTATGCTTTAAATCTCTCACGGAGAGATTACGAACTCTTAAAGCATTAACAAAAATAATAACAATAAATATATAATAATAAAATAATCACAATAATAAAAAAGCCAAATAAAACTATGGTTTGTCTTTTATTCTCTGCTGTATTCTTGGCATTATGTACGCATAGTATTACCCTAGTATTATTTTGGCAGTGCCATCTTGGCTATGAAACAAGGGGAAATAGACAAGTAACAGTTTCACTAGTTTGTTAATCACAGAACGAGATGGTACAATCTGGATCCTGTGGCCTGTCTTACAGATAACTCCCTCTGGGGAAACTGTGACTACAAACTAATTTGTACCTAGCTTCTGCCACAGAGAGAAGTGGCAGGGTATTAGAAGAAACAAATCCAGAGGCTAGACCTGTCCCGCCACAAGCTCACAACCAGGCTGGAAATGAAAATCCATTGACTACTGCAATATGACTACGAAACAGCAAATGTCCCAGACTGCAGGTGATGTTTCACTTCTACCTGGTGTACTCTTATAGATACCACAAACTTTTAAGCAGATATATGTTATACATACATTAACGTTTTCCCATATGGAGAACTGCTAAATAATATTATTATTAATTGCTAAATAATATTTTAGCAATTAATATTTTAGCAAACAGTTTCATCATAATAATGTACCTGCAGAAGAAGACAGATGAAAAACTTCTGATTTTTGGGGGGTTTAGATGAAGAACATTAGTATTTGATCTAGCTGTTCTCAACGGTATGACAGTTTTTACTTCTTTGTCTATTTTGCTAAATAATATTTTTAGCAATTAAGAAAAGCTTTAGATGAGTTAAAGAAGTAGACTGCAAAGAATGCTTTAATTACCCTTTCCAGAAAGAAGGAAACGTAACACTGAGCAAGTCCTCCTTTTGGCATCAGAGCACAAATGCCAGAGAAAAATAACATACACAACTCAGATCTACAATTAGCCAACAAAAATATATGCAATTATTTGCATAGGCTACTATTCCAGAATACTGGTAACATGTGAACATCTCGTGACATAGCAAACAAGGCTGAGAAGCCTACCTTTATACAAGAGCTGGAAAAAAATAAGCAAAAAAGCTAAACTGATGTATTATCTTAAAAAACAGTCAAGTGTTCCTTGTTTAGACAGGCTGCTCTTTTGTTAAGTCTACTTGCTTTAGCGAGCATTGGGGCAGATCGCACTTATGCTTGGCATAACACACTCTCAAAGAACAACCAGCTCTCTTTCCAAGAGGATCTCAACCACTAGCTATGAATAAATCACAGTCTTCTTGTGAAGCCCAAGATTACATATTCCCTAAGAGACTGCAACACCTGACAGACCTAAGAGATATCTTCATTTAGAAACTGGCCCTGATACCATCCATAAACCTCTTGAACAGCTTGTGTCCCACATCCCACAGTTTTGCCATTCTGGCAGATTTCAGAGATCTTCCTAGAAGAATCAGTAAGTTTGCATCAAGTCTGACATCTGTTTCATAGAACTCTACATTCAATCAGCTCTTTGGTATGAAAGGCAATCTCCCTCCATTTCTCATGTACTCTCTAAAGAATTTATACCATCCCACTGTAAACTCCAGTCATACACACTGGTCAATATGGCATCTCTATATTTCTCCACTAGTACAGAGACGTCACAGTTTCATCGTAATACTGTACCTAAAGAAGAAGACAGATGAGAAACTGTCCTGTTTTTGGGGGATTTAGATGAAGAACGTAGGTATTTGGTCTAGCCGTTCTCAATGTTATGGCAGTTTTTACTTCCTTGTCTAGTTTTGAACTCTGACACTCACCTTGAATAGAGTCAGAAAGGTAAGGTTTTGTGTTTTTCAGATTAATAAACCTTATTAGAGACTTACACACTTCAGCAAATATTCAGTACTTACACACACAATTTATTTTAATGCTAATTTATTTTTCATCTATCCATTTTTAGTACAACAAATCTAGGACCCACCTGGCACATAACACTACAGTTAGCATTTTATAATATTGTCTGGACGTGACAAGTATGAATGACCTGCCTTTTCTGAATCTCTGTGAAAGTGCATCTTTGTCTGAGAGGCTACAGGACTCCTTCACATGGAAATCTTTTAGACATAATAGCAGTAAAGCAAGAGCTTTACACTATCATAGGCTACCGTAGGCAGATTACAGACCTCAACTGAACAGGAACTTAATTTATTAAGCTGAGACAGGTAGTAGTAGATTGTTTCAGATGTTCAAATGCTGTCTTTGTTCTGGTCAAGTATTTATGACATTAGAGACATATCTTTTTTTTTTTTTTTTTTTAGTACTCATAGTACAGCATTTGGCTTGGTCATGATTTGCTACTGCCCTCCTCTTGCTCCACACTTTCATTTCTCTCATTTACTAATAATAACTATACCATGAGTGAGAGGATTTTAAAAAGTACATTCCTAATAAAAAATAGGGTAAGTATTAATAAAAAAAATTGAAAAGGACTCTCTAACATAATTGTTTAATGCTACAATAAATTCTAAACATTTTCAAAATAAAAGTCTGCTGCCAAAATAAACAGCTGTAATTCAAAGAACACCATTTTGAGTGAAAGCCTTCAAGTGAAAAGCTTCCCAACTGAAACGTGCAGCTGAGTATCAGCAACAAAACACACATTTCAAACCTACATATTGCTTACACAATCAAACACACTACACATTTGTTTAGCAGTTACAGCTATCTTTCCTTCAGCTTTGAAACAATGAGTAGATTATAGTTCTAGTATTTTCAGTTCCACTCTTTCGAGCAAGATATCACAGTTCCAATCCAGAAAACATTCCACACTTGCTTTTTTTTTTTTACAGTTGTTTATACTTGGTGGCATTATTACAAACGTTTCTGAATTTGGGTAGTTTATATTCTGACGCTCAATAAACTTAAACTTGAATTTTGCTATAAGATAAATAGTGTTGCCTGAAATTTTCAAAATCACAAATAATGTGATTAATAATATCTATTCTTATTGATATCTGATGGAATACAAAAATGATGGTAAAAATGATCTGTTTATTCAAAGAAATTGGAAGCAGCAGATATTTATTCACTCACTAAACTCTACGTAACCACTGTCACAAAAGTCCTCTGTTTTAGAGCTAATTACATTGTTGTATGGGAACTGCTGAATCACAGCCTGAACCTCTGATTGATCACCTGAGGAGAGCAATGAGTCAGCCACGGAGCTGACTCACCTGTGCTGCAGGAAGGGGTGGAGCCTGGCTCCACCTCTCTGAGACCTATTTAAGAGATGACTACCGTAGGGAAGGATTTCTTCTGGAGATCCCTCCTTTGGAGTTTTGCAGCGAGCCCAGAACAAGAATAAGCACTCTATCTATTTTATTTTTGGTATAATAACCTGCTTAGCTAAACTCTCTTGTTTATTTCATATTTATAACATCTGTATATTCATTGATTATACAATTGTTAAGATACTAAACAAAATAAATAATATCAAATAGATGTCAGATTTAAGATGAGTCTAGGTAGCCATTCAGTTAATTGTGCCAATGCTCTGAGCTGGAGGGATACAAGTTCACAGAATCACAGAATGGCTGAGGCTGGCCACAACTCAATCAAGTTGCTCAGAGCCTCATCCAGCCTGACATTAAAGTCTCCAGGGAAAGGGCTTCTACCACTTCTTTGGAAAAACTGAACTAGTGCCTCACTGTCCTAACTGCAAAAAACTCTTTCCTTATATCCAGTCTATATTTCCCCTCTGTCAAACCATTTCCTCTTGTCCTGTCACCCCAGATCCAGATGAAGAGTGTGTCTCCTTCCTTCTTACAGCCCCCCCCTTAGATACCTGAAAGGCTGCTCTCAGGTCTCCCCGCAGCCTTCTCTTCTCCAGCCTGAACAGCCCCACCTCTCAGCCTGTAATCACAGGATAGGTGTTCCAACCCTTGGATCATTTTTGTGGCCTTCCTTTGGATGTGCTCCCACAGGTCTATGTCTCTCCTACACTACATACCTCCCCATCTGGACACAGTACTCCAGGTGAGGTCATATCAGCACAGTGTAGAGGGGCAGTATCACCTCCCTCACTGTACTTACTCAGAGTGGACTGGCTGCATGCAGCCCTAGACAGCTAGCAGCAGTGTCCTAAAAGATCATGAACTTTTAACATTATTATGTGATTTTTTTAGCAGTATTTTTAATTAGTTGAATGCAAGTAGCTTAAGCATGGACTGTGCAGGCAAGAGCAGTACATTGCGAAGGATAATGCAGAGGGCAGGGCTGACTCCACTTCTCACACTCACCACACATATTTAGTTAAACCTAAACCTGAGTATAACATGTAAATTGCACTTAAGCCATTTGCTGAGTTAAAACAGTGATTGACAATAATATTTCAACCTGCCCATAAACACGTGCCTGTAAAGACAGGCATTTTTTCTTATTAAGCAGACATGTCTGTTTTCTCATTGAAGTACTACTCTTGGGCAAAATTGGCATTAGAATGCCAAAGAGTAATTGATTGATACAACTTCTAAATGCAGACAGACTAACTTTACTAGAAAATGTCACCCATTTTCTACATCCAGATCTTTAATTAAAGATGTTTGTTAAACAAGACTGGACCCATCAATTACTGACCTCCAACTATAACTTGCTTTACTGATCCCTACCCTCTAAACTTGGCAATTCACCCACTTTTTGACCCACCTCTTCATGCCCATCCAGCCCAACTTCCTAAAGTCATAAATTAAGCTGCATGTATTCTTGAATGATAGCTGACCTTTCAAACGATTAAAAACTATTATCAGTAGAAAAAGCAAGAAGGAACAAACATTGGATTATTCCTATGTTTTCATCATTATACTTTTTGTTGGGATTCATCCATCACACTTTCTTTTATTTTCCGTAGTTTTACAACATCTTTAGTGTTGACTTAAAAACATCACTACTCCAAAAAAGGAGAATTTGTTGAGTTGCTCTACTTCAGTGCCTGTGTTGATAGACTTTTTCTCACGTTTTGATATGCAAGAGCTTTTGAAGACTCTGATCTGAGAAAGTGGAGCAAGACAATGCAAAGCAGCTAATGGCACTAGCAAAGAGCTCCTTCTGCTTAAAAACAGGAAACAATTCCTCAAAGACAGTGGTTCTTCCCAATTTCCAATTCACGTAAGAATGCTAACCATCATGCTTTGCTTCCTCATTTATAATTCACCAGAAATTCTTCAGAGTTAGATGTGTTATGGGGGTAATGGTGAGGGATACAAAGCCACAAAAATACCAGCTGCTTCTCCTGCCACTGCTAACACATTACAGAAATAAAAGGGAAATTACACATTTTAATAGTCAACGACACAAATTCAAGCAATTCTGACAAAAGCTTTTTTACAGTGCCTCAGTAAAGCTCTTGGTATTCCCATATTTCCGAAACGGCTCAGATGGAGCTCCTTTCACCGTGAACCTTTTTGCTTCCTGCAGAGCACTAAGTCTCTGTGCACTCCATGATACCTATCAACATACAGTTAAGCATACATATACATATATACAAATGCACAGATACATACACAAGCTGCTTTTATTTCTCCTCAAACATGGCAAGAAAAGCCTTCAGAGCTCTATGTCTAAGATTGCATATGCTTTATGTATCACCAACTGCTTCTCATGGGACTTTGAGAAGACATACAGAGGCTTCCCTAAAACAGCACAGGATGGGAATATCACTGTGCATAGTGCAGAAATTCAAACTGGCCAACATCAAGGACAAAATGACTGAAAGGTGAGACAAGGACAGAACCAGAGAAAAATATCTGTTATATGATATTTATTTTATCTGCTCTTCAGTACTACCTGCAATAACACCAGCTGCAACCTTTTCACATAAAAAAATATGCTTTTTACATTGAGTACATTACTTAATGTCTCTGTGAATTCTGATGTGCAGAAAAAAAAAAGAGAAAAATGTGACTTCAGACATAGGCTACAAACCACGTCTTTGTTTGTAACAGAATAGGAGCATAATGAAACAAAGCAGCATACCTGAATTGCTGCCCAAGCACAAATCAACACCTTGAAAAAGCAGTCCTTTTATCACTGTAACGTAAATACGATGATATACTTACCTAGTTTGTTGAGATCAATGACTAAAGTTTAAGATTACTAATTTCTTCCAGTAAATTCTTCAACAAACACAAAAATACTCAGCAGTTTTCTATTACCTTATTTTATACTACATAAAATATCTGCTTTCAAAAGTGAGTAAAAATGGTCTGTAATCATTAAACTATGTTTATTAAATATGGTCCATTTGATTTTTCTCCTGCAAATAATTTTCTACATCTTTTTTACTTACCTAGGCTCCTCAAAATAAAACATATACAGGAGAAATTTCTTATGATCATCATCGCATCTGGTTTTCATGCCATGATTAGTAAGCTGACAATAACTACTTGCATCAAAGTATTCTGGGTAGTTTTGAGAATACAAACAAAATCAAAATAACTCAGCTACCACAACTTAGTGCTCACAGATTCACTCTTTACCAACAATTGTAAATTTTGAAACAGCATGAACGCTGCAGTTACCCAAACGAGCCTGACAGAAAAAAAAAAAAATTTAACACAAAATACGAAGAGCAAAATAGTAACAAACAATACTGTGGCCCAAGAAAAAACACAAGGCACTGTGCCTTTACAGTGTCTGATCTGAATAGGCATATTCAATACCTTTCCTTCTTTTACCAAGGAACTCTAATGCTTTATTTAACCATTTTTTAGGTTTGCTGTCTCACATCACTTACCATCACATTTTTGAGTTGCCTCATTCTGCCTGTGACCAGCAGGACATTTGCACTCATAGGAACCTACTGTATTAATGCAGTTTCCTCCTTGGCAGACTCCAGGGATAGCCTGACATTCATCAACATCTACAAAGACAAAAAAGAAAGAATATTTGACATAAGATTAAAAAAACTCATCATAGAAATGGCCTGAGTTGAAAAGGCCACGATGATCATCTAGTTTCAACCCCCCTGCTATGTGCAGGGTCGCCAGCCACCAGACCAGGCTGCCCAGACCCACATCCAGCCTGGTCTTGAATGCCTTCAGGAATGGGGCATCCACAGTCTCCTTGGGCAACCTGTTCCAGTGTGTCACCACCCTCTAAGTGACATCATGACAGACATCTCTGAAATTACTTTTAATAGTGACCAGAACAAAGCACAGTCTATTTCTTCTCATCAGCACCACCAGAGGGTAAGGGAAAACAATAATACTACGATTCTCCATTCCATGCGTGTTGGTTTTGATTCCATTAAACCCAAAACTTTCCATGTATAGACTTGACTTATTCTGCTTTTAAGTAACATACAACTTAGAATTGGTATCCCATGACCTAAGATTGTTCTTTATACTGGTCATTACAAAACACATATGTTTGTTTTGAAAGGACTCCTATCTGTACACATGGACTACCTCATTGCCCTGTTTAACTAGATGTGATAATTCCTTCTGGACAGAAATCAAACTACTGATGTCAATAGAAAATAGGTGCTATTCAGCCAGGATCTTGTGGATCTTGTTAATTATTCACAGAGCAAATAAAGGCAAATGTCCTTCACAGGTCATAAAGAAGAGAACCACGTGGCTTCCATAGGGCCTCTCCTGGTCAAGTGCATACTATTTTCTCAGATAACAATCCAGTTTTTGTTAATCCTGGGGCTGTTTTTAGGTACATTTGCATTTTGTTTCTTAATCTGTGCTGATTTAGTACAGTACAGTGTCCAAACACAGCAGAGATTATGAACAGATTAAGGACTTTACTGAGGTATTATCTTTGTGGAAGCAATGCACATGGTGCAACTTAATTTGCACAGAAAGCAAACTTTTGCCATGTGAAATACTTTAATGAATCTGGATGCGATTTAGCTATGTCTAGACAGAATGAGAGCTTAATTACTTGATAACACCCGTCCCATCCAGTAGCTCCAATCAGAGTGAAATTAATATAGTATTTGTCTTTTCACTGTTGGGCCTCAAAATGCACTCAGGACACATGTTAAGCGTGTGTCTTGTGTCATTTATTAATGCTTACTTAAATTTATCCAACTGTGTCAGCAGATCAGTGATTAAAAATAATCACTGTGTATCTTCTACAGTTTCATAAGTCAAGAATGTCAAGTAATAATAAATTAATGGTAGTAACAGAAGGAAATGAGTAATTTCCCAAAAGAGAAAAGGCCTTGAATAAAACAACATTTTAAGATTTAGCGATTCCATTTATTTCTTTCAGTATTAATCATACAGTGTTAAAAGAACAAATAAATATCAAGTTCTACTGAGGTCTGAAAAGCCAGTCTGAATTATGCTACAAAGCATAACGCTTGTTCACTGATAAAAAAAAAAAACAAGTGGTCTCATTATGTATGATGAGAAGCTGAAAAATCATTGAATCATATCAGCTATCTTGCCTCTCTATGCTGATCTCAATCTTAATCTTTGAGGGCTTATGCATTAACTATTTTAAATATATTTAATGTAAAGACAAGGAACTATACCGTCACCAAAATCTCATGTGATGATTCCCATGACTGCAGTGTGGATATTAACAGCCACAAGCTGTTCAGAAGCAACAGGTGAGGAAGTAGGGCAGGAGGCATTGCCTTCTACATCAAGGAAGGAATAGATAAGAGTGTGAAGAGCTGTCACTAAATAATAGCCACAAGCAAGCTGAGAGCCTTTGAGTGAGAGTTAGTGAATGAGGCAATAAAGCAAGCCTCGTGGTTAGGATCTACTACAGGCCTACAGGATCTACAGGATAAAGCAGAGCCTGCTGACAAAGCCTTCCTCCTCCAGCTCTACAAAGCATTGTGATCTCAGGCTTCCGTTCCTGCTGGGGGACTTCAACCCTGCTGACATCTGCTGGAAAAGTATCAGGGCAAGCCACAGAGCACCCAGGAGGTTCTTGGAATGTATCAAGAATAACTTCCTAAGTCAGGTAATAGACTGCGGGGTTGCAGTGCTGGACCTGGTGCATTTCAGTGCAAATGAACTGATTTGTGACATACGGATTGGAGACTGTGTGGGCTGTAGTGGCCGAACTCTTGAGAGATATCAGACAGGCAAAAAGTATAATTAGGAAGCTTAATTTTAGGAGAGCTGGCTGCCAGCTCTTCTGGGAATTAGTCAACAAAAACGTCTGAAAGTCTGTCCTAAAGGACAATGGAGCAGAGCAGAGCTGGAAGATCGTCAAGGAAACTTTCCTTAGGGCACAGAAGCACTCCATCCTCAGGTGTTGGAAGTGAGGAAAGACAGGTAAGAGACCAGTATGGCTGACTGGAGACCTGCTGGTCAAACTTAAGACTAAGAAAAAAACAGGCAGTGAAAACAGGGACAGGTACCCTACAAAGATTATAAGAATGCTGCTAGGCTGCAGGGCCAGGAAGGCAAAGACACACTTGGAACTGGACTGGACAAGGGGTGCTAAGAATAACAAATGATTCTATAGGTACATCAATTGGAAAATAAAAGTCCAGGAGGGTATACCTCCCCTAAGGAGCAACACAAGCAAGCTAGTAAAAATGGGCAAGGAGGAGGCTGAAGTATTCAACAACATTTTTGTCTCAGTTTTCATTAGCAACTGCTCTTCACACAGTAGTTTGGTTTGGAAGCTGAGAACTGGGGAGTGATGCCCCTCCTGCTCTAAACAAAGGTCAAGTTCACGACCACCTGAAGAACCTGAACGTTCGTAAGTCTACTGGATCCTGATGAGATGCATCTCAGTCCTGAGGGAACTGGACTGACATAGATGCCAAACAATTCTCAATGATATCTGAACAGCCACGGTGGTCAGGTGAAGTCTTGGAAAAAAACGCAACATCACATCCATTTTTAAGAAGAGTAGAAAGGATGACTCAGGGAACTGCAGACCTGTTAGTCTCAATTCTGTGCCAGCTTTTAATGATTGTTTAACTGCATTAGAAGACAGCAGAAGAGCCACTTACATCATCTGCCTTTGACACTGTCCCCCACAACAACCTTCTCTCCCAAATTGGAAAGATATGGATTGGATGGGTGGACTGTTCGATGGACGAGAATTGGTTGCGAGATTGTGCTGAGAGTGGTGGTCAATGGCTCAGTGACCAGATGGAGATCAATGATGAGTGATGTCTCCAAGAGGTCAGCCTTCCAGTATCTAAAAGGGGGGTCTTTAGAGACTCTTTAGCAGAGTCTGTTGTAATAGAACAATGGAAAATGGCTTCAAACTAAAAAAAAAAAAAACAACAAAAGGAGAGATTTAGATTGGACATAAGGAAGAAGCTTTCTACAATAAAGGTGGTGAGGAACCGGCATAGGTTGGTCAGGGTGGTGGTGGATGCCCCATCCCTGGAGACGTTCAAGGCCAAGCTGGATGGTACTTAGAGCAACTTATCTAGACCTAGCTGTATGTGCCCCTCTTCACTGTAGGGAAGTTGGAGACTAGATGAGTTTAAGAATCCCTTCTACTCAATTCTATGATTCTATAACTTCACTGTTAGCTTAAAAACTGTAGCTAACATATACAGGTATACACACTCTAATTAGCTAACAGATACACCCTCCACAAGCGAAGATAATTTTTTGCCTATAATCTTCTGTTGTTAATCCATCAGTATTTTAGAACTGAAAAAAGCCTGAAAGGACAAACCACTTTCTTAAAAGGGCTACTACTTTATTTTATAAACTGCTTCCTAAACAACACTTGAAAATATCAGCATTTTCTTTTTTTTTTGACAGTGCAACAAATCTGAAATCAAGAAAATTTTTATTTATTTCTTATATTTCCGACAAGTCACATTAAGCCACACACGAGTTTCTGCATTATTAACTTACGCTTTACTCATACTTTTAAACACCAACAATAATAAAGCAATAAATTTTTTGCCATAAATGCAAAATCAGATGAATAACTCTTTAGATTCAGTTTTGTATATAGAGGTTCAATATGCTACAGATAAGCAAGAACTTTCCATGTCTTCATAGGCTTGATCATAATTAGCAAATGAAAAAAGGTACTTAATTTTTGCAGAGAGTTTTCTCAGTAAATGGCAACTGCCTGCAAGACTTGCAGGGTGTAACTGAGAAATGGGTTGCTGAAGAATGAAAGGAAGAACAGAAAAAACAGCCAACATAGGATGTCTGCCATTACACTGTTCCTAAGGCTGTGTAGCAGTGGCAATAAGATATTTCAAGTGGAACACTCAGAGTTGTTCTTTCCTGAATTCCTGGGAAAGAGCATCTCTTAATAACTACAATTACCAATTTTTAAACAGAGGCCAAATAGAAACTGCTGGAGAAAAAAAAATGCACTTTGATCCTTTTGTTTTATTTCTTTAACTTATTCTTACTTGTCTATAGCAATACTGAAGAAGCAGTACTAACATAATGCTTTATACAAGCACATTACTATTTGAGCACAATTAATCCCACAAAGCGTTATTCAATCAGGAAGACTTCCATAGTAACTTATGTATGAGTAAGATAGAGGTAAAATGAATACAAAGGCAGGCTGCTTTACCACCCATCTGATCAAATTCTACTCCAGCAAAAGTGCTGCTTGATATACACTACGATATAAGTAACATGCATATTCTGTACACAATAGGATCAACTTCAATAGTTAAAACTTGTCAGACTGCTAATTAAATGCCTACTGAAATTGTGATCTTTTTCCAGTACTAGGAGTTGCCAGTTCTACTGGCTTTGAATTGCTCATACTAACTCCCAAGCTGGCCTATCTGTTCATGTGAGTATCCACTTAAAAAACACCAAACATTCAAACCATGGTGGTTGCTCTTGAAAGCAATGCCTCCTATTTTATTATGTTGACCTGTAACATCAATGGCATGGCAGTAGAGGTTAAACCTTCCCACCAATATCCTCTTACATGTTGCTGCTGTGTGACAGATGGAAGCAGCGGGACAGTCTGACAGAATGGTGTCTGACATGGATGTGCGGATGGAGCAAAGGTGTGGCACTGAATTCCTCCATGTGGAAAAAATGGCAGCCTCTGACATTCACTGACACGTGCTGTATGTTTACGGTGACCAAACAGCGGATGTGAACACAGTGATGAGGTGGATGGTGCGTTTCAGCAGAAGTGACAGCAATGTGAAAAACCAGCCACATTTTGGACAGCCATGCAAAGCCATTACAACAAAAAAAAAGAAAGAGCGTCTCCATTAGCTCACCTGCACAAATTGGCAAAATATGAAAAGGGAACTGTGTATTGAGGTGATATTGGCTTCAATGTGCTGGAAACGATGGCAGCCATGTTGGAATATCACAAAGTTTGAGCCAGGTAGGTCCCATGATTACTCATACAGGAACAGAAAGAATACCACTCACAAGTTTATCAGGACCTACTGAAATAGTATGCTGAAGGTAACAGATTTATGCATCACACCACTGCCTGTCATGAGATGCCATGTCACCACTACAAGGTAGAGCCAAAATGGCAGTCCATGGAGTTAGCACATGTGAATTCCTCACTGAAGAAAAAGTTCAAAATGTAGCCTTCTTGATGTAAGGTGATGTGCACTGTCTTTTGAGACAGAAAAGAAAGGAGTGATCCTTCTGGATTTCCTGGAATCCAGACAAATCATTGACTGACCACACCATCACAATGCTGACTAACCTGAAGGTTCAATCTTTGAGAGTCAGGCCAGAAAAGAATCAAATCTTTCAGATGTAATGCAATAACTCCAGCCCCCGTACCAGTTTGAAGATTGTGCAGATTCTGCTGAAATAAATAGGAGGCATTACTTTCAGAGCAAGCCATGTAGTTACTGGGTAGGTCTGGTCTAGTCAATATGCATTGTGACAAACCAGACCAGGCTACACAGGGCCCCATCCAACCACCAGTGATGGGACACCCACAGCTTCTCTGGGCAGCCTGCACCAGTACCTCACTGTCCTCTGAGTAAAGAATATCCTCCTAACTTCTAAACTAAAACTCCCCTCTTTTAGTTTAAAAACATTCTCCCTTCTCCTATCACTGTCACATCATGTAAAAAATTTCTCTCTTGTTGTTAAGCTCCCTTTGAGTACTGGAAAGCTACAATGAGGTCTTCCCAGAGTCTTCTCCATACTAAACAAGCCCATCTTCCTCAGTCTTTCTCTGTAGGAAAGGTGCTCCGGCCCTCTGATCATTTTTGTGGCCTCCTCTACACCTGCTTCAACAGCTCCACATCTTTCTTGCTGGGGGTCCCAGGCCTGCACACAATAGTCCAGATAGACCCTCGCAAGGGCAAGGAAAAATCCATTCCCTTATCTGCTGCCACCCCTCTGTAAAGGTAGTCGATGATACAGTTGGCCTTCTGGGCTGCAAGTGCACACTGATGGCTCAAATTCAGCTCATATTTCACTAAATGAGGCATTCTCAAATGGCAGTTATCATGGTTGGAGTAAAGGTGTTTCTTGAATGGCTAATAATCCACTTTTGCTCTATTTTGACCCCTTTATTCTTCACAGTTTATCTCTGCAGTTATACCTGTTACTATTATTGAGGTTTTCATCCATGCATAACTCACAGATATACAGCCCCTTTTCTTCCTATTGGGATTAAAATCTCTGCTTGCCTTCCTGTGACAGGCTCTCTTTCAGCTGTCACATGTAACTGCAGCAAAAACCCGCAATTTATTTGTATAGATTACAAATCCCAATATGGAGTTTGGAAAGTAAGCAGTCTCTATAGCAGCAAGTGGTGTGACCTCTCCCCTCCTCCATTAGTGCACTGTGATAATTCAGAAAAGAATATGGAACAATGACCAGACGGCAAACATAACAGCAATTACTAAAACTCAGAGCTTGCAAGAGACTGTCTTAACTGTTGGATAAACGAGGTAATGATTTTGTGGAACAAATAAATCCTTTGTCCTTCTTTTCCCACACAGAAAACCTACCTTTTGATTGTCTCCTCGTGCCTTACTATTATGTAGTAACATCACGTACTAACTCCTGCTGACACACAGACAATGAGATCTTCCTGTTCAGTAGTAATATGCCAAAAATGTAGCAAAAATGGCTGTTTAAGCTCCCTTTGTTCATTCATCACACAGTAGACTACCACATTGTTTTTACACTTCCCAGTGGAATTCAGCAATTACGTTAACTGAGTAAGTTAAACATTTTTGCCACACACAATAAACTGGCAGAAAAAGAAAACACAATCTTGCGGACATGGGTGCTGAAGAATTCTACAGATCTCTCAAACAATTTAAACGAAGTCCCAGAAGCCATGCCAGGCTTAGTTTGGCACAGAAGTTTTACGAGTTTGTTATATCTGGCCAGCATATTCATCACACAATGGAGTCTGACTTTGAGGTAGCAACCAAGATGCATGCCTTCAGTACAATGTTTCTGTTTATGACGTTGTTACGAAAAGAATGTCTAAAATATACTAATCAATTCAAGATGAAGAGTATAGCATAAGCTGTTAAAGCAGACAGAGGCCTATTTCTGACATTTAAGGAAATGTGCAGCTGAGGATTTCTCCTCTGTAGAATGGATGCTTTAAGCAGTATAAATACAGAAAACAGAAATGAAAACATTTGAAATGAAGAAAAATGAAGGGATTTATTGCTGCTTAAAAGTAATCTTAGTATTTTAAATAAAATAGATGCCTGACAATTCCGGAGGATTTCCACAAAGGAATTTGAGCTAGTAGCCCAAATTTTAGTTTCAGTTCAATCATAACTCACTGTGAAGAAAAATTCACTCTCTCTCTTTCTCTTTCTCTCTCTCTCTCTCTCTCTCTCTCACACACACACACACACACACACAAAAGCTTTATCCAGTTTTAATATGAAATAATTAAAAATCTTACACCATCTCAATTTTCTCTCATTTTTTCAACTTGGGTTGGCAGAGATCTCTTACCAAGAGCTCCTATACAAGAGCCAAATTGCTTATTATTTCCTTTTGTGCAATTTTAAGCCACTGAACTAAGATATAGCATAGGGGAAAGCAACAATAAAATCAATGCACTGTATGGATTGCAATCAGAACTCAATGAAATCAATTTGACTTACAGTACACGACAGTACAAGTCTTAATGCTAAACTTAATATGCATTATTAAGAGACAGAACTCTCACAGAAGTGTCCTTAAGAATAAGAACTTAACCAAGCAAGTGGTTGCTGATGGTGTCTTAGGTCCCAGTTATACAAAATGGAAATATATTCAATATATTCAAATGTCTCTGCCCACATGGTTTTCACTGTTCCTTGGAAAGGTTCTAAGACAATGCAGTCTATGAATAGATTGAGTGCACTAAACTTTATTTAATACAAGAGCAATATATTCTCCTTAAGATAGTCCTTATTACTGCATTGTTTGTACAGTTTGTTCTATAATCCATCAACATCAAAGAGTAATTGGATGCTTATTTTTCAGGATAAGTGGATTACAGTGAAAATCTACAAGAAGGAGTGCTCAGTTTCTTACCATCATAGAAAGAGATACTGAATAAGCTAAGAAAGTTTTCCCATTTCTCAGACTACATTTTATTAATTTGAAAACAGAAGACTGAAGTCTTTCCTTACTAGTGCATTTTCCTAGCACTGCACAAATAATAAAACAATCACAGAAAATTGAAGAATGGCCTGGATTGGAAAGAACCTTAAAGTCCACCCAGCCCCAACCCTGCTATAGGCAGCGCTGCCCCCCACCAGCTCAGCTGCCCAAGGCCCCATCCAACCTGGCCTTGCGTGCCTCCAGGGATGGGGCACCACAGCTTCTCTGGGCAGCTGTGCCAGGGCCTCACCATCCTCTGAGTAATGAATTTTTGCTAACATCTAACATAAATCTCTCCTCTTCTAGTTCAAAGCCATTCCCCCTTTTCCTAACACTATACTCCCTGATAAAGCATTCCTCTCCATCCTTCCTCTAGGCACCTCAGATGATTAATCTACTTAGAGTATGCAACAGGACTGCTTTATATAAATGCTGGGATTAAAAAAATCCTATGTAATAACTGTTCATACTTTTGAAAATGAAAAGTATTCAGCAGCAAGACCAGTGAATTTTTCAATAGAATGAATGACGTACATATTATTTAAGGGCCAAAGCAACTCCTGTTGCCTAACTGGTGCACTAGCGCAGTAGCTGATTGCTGCAATCTACAGACATTCTGACCTTCTCAGACTCTACATTTATGGCTCCTTGACTGGTATTCATCTTTTTTTTCTAGGCATGTGAGATTTGTTCTATACGTACACTCAATAAACTCTAGAAGAAATAAAGCATAGAGGATCATGTTAAAAGCAAGATTCAGAACATACAAATACACACAGTAAACAGGGATCTCGTTTAAATGGATGAAGAGCTTTCCAGATGCCTATCAGCAACACAACAGTCACACGCAACTTATACCAGAAGGCTTACCTTGACATGCTCCAGTGCGAATGTTAGGGATGAAACCACGACGACATGGCTGAGGCTGAGCAGGGCACATTTCACAGGGGTGACCCCATGCACGCCCGATCGTTGCACAACAGAGGGTTTTCGTGCAAACTATTCCGGTTAGCTGGCCTTGACACATCTGGTTATTAACTTGTGTGAAACAAGGACCTGTTCTGTAATCTGGAAAAGAAGAAACATCACTGTATTACATGAGGCAGTGTGCTATTAAATAAAGCAGGAATCTATTTTTAAAGTAAACACCTATGCTAAGAAAAGGCAGGAGGACCTCAAAATTTACATGAGCTTACTGCTCACAGAAGTAGCATGTCCTATTCCACTGAATGCAATAATTTGTGCAATGTTATCTTACCTTTCAGTGTCTTTCTTTCTGATAGCTGTAATGAAAGGCAGCTTAATCATTAAAATCCGTAAGTAAAAGGGTTTTTGAAACAAACAAGCTAACAAACAAGAGAAAAAATTAGGCAGAGGACCTGCTCCTAAATAAATTCATGGTGGTTGATGGGAAGAAGCTCCAGACCACAAAAGCCACACATTTGTTTGCTTCACTTTGATCAGGGCTGTGACAAAGACTGCCACAGAATCAACATTCCTGATGGAATGCTTAATGCAAAAAAAGTGCAACATGCAGAGGACTAATCAATGTCACTTACTTTCAGAGGAATAACACTAACTAACACAGCCTATTCAAGCCATACTCAGCACATTGAACGCAGCGTACAAACAGTATGAAAATATACTCCAGATCAAATTCCTGTAAATGATTTAGTTATTTGGGTTCAACCTGTATATAAAGAAGGATTTTTCTGACCTTATGAGGAAACACAAACTGGGAACAATTAGTTCAAATTCTCTAGGAACAAATGAGAAACAGATGGTTGCTTTGACTCAGATTTCATATCCTTATGGAAACTTTAAGGAGGGGTGAATGGGAAGGGGAGGGGCAAGAGGAGGGGATAAGAAAGTGCAAAGCTTCCACAGGACACAGTCACGTGAAAAAAGGCATAGCAGTGGGGATATGATCTCTGTCTTATCCTGTCCTGTTCTGATGCTTTTTTCCTACTAAAAAGAGATTCCAAATCTGATGTGTAAGTCACATACTGTCTTCTGCTCTTTGATTGGTGTGCAACTGGGCTCAGAAGCAAGTTAAAGTATATGCCTGCTAGATTCATTCTGAGTGAGTTTCTACATGTTTGCAAAAGGAGAAAATTGTCCTACTAACATACCTCATATTAAATTTTCCTCGGACTAAATAGTAAGTCTTTTAAAGTAAAAGCTAGCTCAAAGAGAAATAGATGTTCTGCTCCATGTCTTTGATTAGGTTCATTCAGATACCTCTTTGGGAAAGACTTTGTGACAGTTATTTATGCACAATGGAAAATATTTTCAACTGTGTTCTTGACATTAACAAAGTTAAGCATGCATGTAAGTATCTGTAAAAAGATGTATAATAACAGACATTATATGCATACCAAACAAGATGAAAATATTTTAAATGTCCTAAAGGGATTGTGAATTTTAACGTTTCTTGACTTTCATTAGAATATTATTTTCAGACTTCTGCACTTGATGTCCATCAAGTAACCAAAACAATACTTTAAATAAAATCATAGAATCACAGAAAGGTTTGGGTTGGAAGGGACCTTTAAGACCACATAGTTCCAACCCCCTGCTATGTGCAGGGACACCTCCCACCAGACAAGGTTGCTCACAGCCCCATGCAGCCTGGCCTTGAAAGCTTCCAGGGCGGGGGCATCCACAAAAAATGTTCATTACAGAAAGAAAATACTATTCATTATAGTTTGGTTTCAGTGATCTTTCTTCCAGCATACTGGAACACAGGCTGCTTCAGAGCAGTCTCAGTTTAATTAACTCCAAGGTCCCTGCCAAATTAGAGATAGCTAAATCAGAACTTTGTGACTGTGAGAAAACAGCAATTTCATCAAGCAAGAGCCTCATATGAAAATTACAAATATTTAAAACACAAACTCCAACTATCAAAGATTTAAATTCCATAAAATCACTGCAATCTTGTCTGGATTTCCTTTAAGAGGTAAGTGTAAGGAAGACCCTACTGAAGACTATGACTGTATATTTCATTCACATAAAGTTTACTCAGGTGTCATAAAGATTGAGAAATATGTGTTAGACCATATTTAACCTGCAAATCATCAGCAATGGTCAGACAGCTATCAGAAGAAAAACAGAACTGTTCAGAATTCAAGACCTGAAATAAATGGAATTTAATCCTGGCCCCAGTGAAAGCAAATGGGAATTTAGCTATTGAACTCAATGACAACACTATTTCATTCTTGGAAATCAGTACTGTGTTCTTTAGCAATTGGCTGTATTATAATTTATGGCCTAATATCATCTGTAAAAGCATTCCCTATGTCACACAGAGAAAGTAATGAGTTTCATATGTGTAGAAAAAAATTTTACTACTAACTGTTTACTACTAACTGTAATGAGCAGATTCTTATTCTAGTGTCAAGTAAGTTATATACACTATTAATATGGCTGTAATACAAATGATTAAAAAGACTTAACTCATTTTATCTTCTCCTTAATTATTGAAGTACAAATAACAGGCAGACTCTGGGAATGTCCATGGTCTACTCTATGTATAGAGAGCTGACTACCAGACTATAATCTGCACATTATACAACTTTTGTCCATGTGATATCAGATTAATAAAGATTCAAACTTTCCGCAAAATTCAGATTGAATGAGCTTTTCAAAACTATGAAGCTGAAGAAGATAAAAGGGAGGTGCATAGGGAAACCTTTAAAGATCATTTATGAGCCAGTGGCGTAAATCTAATACACAATCATTACCAAATGATAGTGTAGTGCAAGAGAGCATGATTTCTGGAAGCACACTGATCTGTATGGTAAGAACAAACACTGTCGTTCTCAGGTGGAACTCTTTACAAGCCCAGATGGGCATGGATATATTCCCAGAGGGCAAGTCAGTGCATGATTTCTCAGCATATCTTAAACATGACAGCTGGTCAGGTATTCCTTACTCAATTCACCCAACTGGTGTCCAGTTCTTCCTGGGGAGTGGCCTCTATAATGCAATCAGGATTAATTATTTATCTCCAAATTTCCAAAATTTGAAGTTTCTTAACCTTGACATTCAAACTTATTTTGGAATTCCTACTCAGAAGTAATACTGCTTGAAAGTGTTACACTTTTATAGCACTTGTTCCTCAAAGTATACTTTTACATAGGGCTAATATCAGATAAAACGTAACAATTACAGCAGGAGTAGAAATTTTAAAAAACTCGCATTTTTATTATTAAAGATTGGAGATCTACAGAAATATGCTGCCCCCAAATCATCCACGTTAAATCTGTAATTCATTCAGACAAGATTAAAATCTGAGCTTTAACTTATGGTATGAAGTGCATTTCATTGAATCAGAGAATGGTTTGGGCTGGAAGGGCCCTTAAAGGGGCCTGGGCAGGGCTGCCCCCCACCAGCTCAGCTGCCCAGGACATCATCCAACCTGGTCTTGAGTGCCTCCAGGGACAGGGCACCACTGCTTCTCTGGGCAGCTCTGCCAGAGCATCACCACCCTCTGAGTGTAGAATTTCCTCTTACTCATCACTGGTGAAAATGCATAGCTAATGGTGGTGATTGAGTTGAAAACTAGTGTTCTGTAGCAGAGAATTTTCTCTGTTATGTAGCGTTATTGTGATCTTTGTAGTAGTTTCCACACAAATAAATAGGAGGCATTATTTTTGGAGTGACCTACCTATATGCAATGAGTCAGAAGAGTAATGAGAAGTTTCAGAAGTATGGTTTATATCAACACTAATATTTAAAAATAATATAATTTTATCCACTAAAAATACATTAATTTTAAACATCTTAATGCATTCAGGTTATCCAAAATGAAGTCCAAAGATTTTTAGCAAGATTTGAGCAACGACTGGACCTCAAACCTAAGAAGACGGCAGACATAAGGTTTCACAATAAAAAGGGAAGGAAAGAATGCTTGGATTGAGAGTAATGTACAGCTGTTTATATAAAGATACTTGGTAACATAGCATATACTTACTTAAGTGAAGCAAATACATTAAGACAAGAGGCAAGTCTGAAGATAGTTAATAGTTTCAAATGAATCTGTGGATTTGATTCACAATTTACCCTGCGATAGACTATGGTCTTCCTTACATAGCCAATCAGACAGATAATTTTAATGGTTCATCTGATCTTCAAATTCCTGAATTTGTAAATCAATCATCCGTTTCATATTGTTTTATTTTAGGCGTTTCTTCATTTGCTCTTTCCCCAACATTGTTGCTGGAATAGCTTTGCCAGAAAGAACATATGTTAGAACATATGTTACAAATCATTTGTTGCTTAGAAAGGGTAACTGTCTTGGTGAAAGAAAGTGATTTTCAGCACATACGTGTTACTCATTTTCTTTAACCTCAGACAGTTGTATTCAGTATGCACTGTGACTTAAAGAATGACAGTCTTTATCAACAATCAAAATTGTTACAATCATTAAATTTAATAAGACACACTTTTTCTTGACATCAACATTAAGGGAAAAAAAACAGAGGAAATAGCACACTGGACTTTTAAATTTAACTGTATCAAATCTATGCCTTCATGGAAGTGTATTTCTGTATTCACACAGACTACATGAGACAATCAGCATTCTTGAAATCTTCTTTATCAATCCCTTTTTGGGAAAAAAAAAAAAAAGTTACTTCTAATTCAATTTGTAATTTAAAAAAAAAAAAAAAAAAAGCCATTTGACAGGGAGCCTGTCACAAGGATTAGAATTGTAATAATTCTAATATTGGACATGGCCCAATATCCATCTACTTTGTTTTTCTTCTTCTATCTTCTGGCTAGAACCAGATGATTCAAGTGGAAATGTAGAAGCCTGTCGTAAGTTGACATAGGATAATCTGTCTGCCACCCTGTTTTTTCTCCGGGTGCCTAGCACACACCAGCTTGAGGCCCAAAACAAAACGTTTAATATCCCAACTACTATTTGTTGTCATTCAGGACAAAAACCTAAAATATTTTGATACACATAAGTATCCTATTTCCATATTAAGTTGGCACACTTTGACTCCACAATTTCATGCTGTGCTAACCAACTACTGCTGCCCATGAAATTCTTACGTCTTCTCAAGTAACTGGAGAGTTAAAAAAGTGAGACAGAAAGAAAAATGAGAGGAAAAAGGTACCTAATGTGCTGGAATATCCCTTACACGTTATATGGAAGAAGAAAAACCTGAAGTTTCTTCTCACAGACTTAAAAAAAACTTCTAAGATCAAAATGTCATTTCTGCGTGAAGTCCAACAGTACTAATGTGTCCTGCACCCACATAAACCCCACATACATAAAAGCTCTATAACACTGGAAATCCGTAGCACTGGAGCAACATATTAAAATAAATCCTATACTTCACTTTGCATCTAGAAAGATTAGCAGGAAGAAACTGCAAAGATTCTTCCATCATTTTTACTTAAACAAAACTCCATATAACCATAACTAGATGAGGAGGTAATGTGCTTGGATGTAAATAGTTTCAACTATAAGCTATTTGGAATATTGATACTTCAGTAACTCAAACAAACCAGAAACATTAAGCAAGTTGATCAGTCTGAATCACGAGGAGTGAATAAAATATTTATAAATAAATGTCCCAACTCTGTCAATTAGAAAACAAAACTTAGTATTAGGGAAACCTGTTTTACCTCCTTATACAGTATATTTGCCCTTCAAAATGACTTTACACTGACCCTTTCTCTCACAGATGTGATCTAGCAAATATCAAGAGATCAGAAAATAAATAATTCCAGCATTCACGTCAAATAAAGACTCAAATACAGTAAGTCTGATTACCTCAAAGTTACGGATGCCCCAAAAATCTATTTCATACATCAGCATTGCTAGATAAACAACCTACTACTCAAGAATCTAGGATTTGAATGCTGGAATGTTGTTACCTGCCATTTGTGTTATAAAGAATATTATTCCATTTTGACACAAAATAGCAGCACAGCAAGTGATATCCAGGTGAGCAAATCAAGTCTATTTTGGCAAAGATCTGAAGTTAAACTCATGCTTTCAGATGATGCTCCAACCCAAATCATGCTGCAGCTGCAACTGCCTCCATTGCAGCTCTGGTAGATGCTGTGGATAACTTCCACATAAACTCCACTAACATTCCCAAGTCTCCAAAAACCAGAGATTTATTTTTGCTACTTGTTGCAGCACCTGCTCCTTGAATACTGATGAGATTTTTCAGTATCAGAATTTTATCATTTGCAACATGAATCTAAACATTTTGAAAATTAAAGGTGTACTTGATCTCTGTCCTCCTGCAGTGACAAGTAACACAATTTATTTCTTTACCATAATGGTAGGGCACAGTGCACCCCTCATTCTCTCAGTGAACCTACACAAATGACAGCACTGTCCAGACCTCTGTCTTTATGAAAAAATGGGACATCGCTACTTTTTCCTTGATTAAATTTTCATCCAAGTATGAAATGGTTGATAGTACTCATGGCAGGACTCGAGTTGAGACCACAAGCCTATAATGTATGGATATGCAAGCACTACCCTTCCTATTGAACTCCACCATCTTAACTCAGACTACGCAAAAAGACTAAATGTTACAAAAGTACATATGTTTGTTTCACTAAAGATAATCTAAAATTGTTTTTCCTCCAATAATTTAATCATCCTACTATGGAAAAATTGTTCTTTTCCGCAGTAATATGTGGCTGCCAACAACAAGGGATCACCATAAGGGAGGTTTCAAAGGTAACAAGAATTTAGATGAATTGTACTGATTCAGGCTTGATATAAATAAAAAGCATTTTTTCTGAAGGTGACATCCAACAAGTTGCGGAAAAAAGATTGTTGGCTGGAAATGAGAGCTAGTCTCTTGGAAAACGAAAGAGGCTTGGCAAAGCTATTAATTTCTCTTGGAAAAAATAATCTATGGGCAGTACAGCTATTTAGACTAAGATGTTCATATAAACCAAAGTCTGAATAGTAACGTCTGAGCCACCTCCTCTCCACTTCCTTTTTTTTAATTCAAGAAAATTTGTATGTCAAGTCCTTAATTAGGCGTATGATTTATATAAATAGTGAACACTGGAGTCTTTTTTAGTCATAGGTAACTCAAAAAAGTTGAGACAAATTCCCAGAAGATTCTGTGGTCACCAAACAAAACAAGGATTTTTATAAAATTCATTTTGATATGTAGCACTGAAGAAGAACTGTTTAGTTTAAAATGTTCTTGAATACTTATGCTAAATGTATTATGAAGCCTTGATTATTTTCATAGAGCTGACAGCTTCCATTTTCAGGTTTAATTCATACAACTATTCTACTGGTCCCACATGACTATTTCTGACCAAGAGCTGTGATGCAAGACTTTCCATCAAACAAACTCCTGTGATTGATTAGGCAATCTCATATACACATGGCAACTAAAAAGTGAGTGGAGAGTAGCTCTAAATTAAAAAGAAAAAAAAAAAAAAAAAAAAAAAAAAGAACATGTTTAATGCAGCAGTCTATGTGGGCTTTGTAGCTTTTAGCAAAATTCCAGTTTCCACCAGCACTGCTGTCATGTCCATTCTAAGCACATTCTCATTTTCCTTATGCTGGAACAGGAAAAGTACCTCTTTTCCAAAATCAACATTCCTGAGTTTGCACACCCATTTTATTATAATTGATATTATGTCAGTTTTAAGCAGACGTAGTTCAGTAGAAGTTTTGTAGTAGTATCTGCAGATCTTTGGGAAAGGACAGCAAAGTAACAGATAATCAACCATACTTCTGAAATAAGTGCTATTTTCTGTAATTAATATAAAAAGCAAGAAAAATTGTTTAAATATTTAAGATATTCTTTTAAAAACATACACGAGAAGGAGAGAAAGAAAGTAATACAGTGTAAGATGGAATTACACTACTATTTTCCTTTAGAAAGCAACAGAATCCCAAGAATAGCAAAACAATACTGGGAAAAATTCTTGGAGGAAGCTTCTTTCAATATGCAACTGCAGTATCAGTAACTGATAGCTAAAAAATTCAGATGTGAAAAAAAAGCTGGTAAATAACTATTCCTGGATCTTGGTTCTAGCAAGGACTCCACTGTCCAGTTTGTCACCTTCTTATTGATACACATATGTCAATATACTTTCAGAAGTAGTGCTACTATATATACAAAATCTGCAGTCGAGGTTGGATATTTTGCTCTCATGAAATATTTCTACACACAAATAAGTAATCTGACAAACTAGGAAATATCAGTTATTCTAAGAAGTTGCAGTCTAACTTACCTCTGCAAAATGTGCATCTAAATGAGACATTACAATTATTATATTTGCAAAGCTCAGCAGTTTGTGCTCACCATCCCAGCGTTACTAGCTTCTTATATCTTTACTGTACTGAGGTGTTCACAGAATTCAAAACAATTAAGTAACTGTGCATCCTGCTGCTCACCACTCTCTTCTGTTTTCTCACACTGAGCTACAAATATCCCCAGCAAGTGGCACTCTGATCCACAATCCGTGCTCCTCCCAATTTATTTACTGCATGGCAAGTAACACCCCTGCTTGCCAAAATCCAAAGATCCACACTTTGAATATTCAGTGAAAGGAAGAACAGAGCTTTTTCTCTCTGCCACACAGACTAGGATAAGACCTAAGCCCACCAACTACTGAAAGACCAGAGTGAAGCTGTGACCTTTTATGTCAATACTGGACCTCAGTATTGAAACAAACATCAAAAGCTCTGTGCAGCCTCTGCAGCAGAACTGCAGCAGCAAAGCCTACATCTCCTCTGCTTGTCAACACTGGGGCCTTTCTAAAAAAAGAAAGAAATTGCACCCCTAGGCTTTCCTGTTTTTTACCAAATCAGTTGATTTCCACCTTTAACATCATTTCTTTTCTACAAGCCAAAAAGAAAATGCCCTTTGCTTTATAAACTTATTTAGATAAAATCCTCTGTCAGTTTTTTGCAGTTCATTAAGAATAAACCCTCACTGTGAGAGTATGTTGTCCTACCAACAAAGCCTTGTAGGGGAGACATGAGAGCACAGAAGGATTTCTACTATGGCCTGACAGCTGGATGCCCAGTTTTAAATCACACAAAAGGAACTCCTTCCTCTTGTTCAAGCTCCGTACTCTGCACAAAACCCTGTATTCAGATTTCAGAGACAAGCCATGATTTGCTCATATGGTAGAAATACATTTATCATTAAAAAGCAGTCTCTGAAAAGACGGACAAACGCACATCATGTTCTTATTCCTTCATACCCCAGAAAATGAAGAAGGCAGTGCCTGGCCATATGACTGTAAAGCAAATAAGCCACATTTCTGGACTTTAATGTTAAAATGTCAATTACGCCTTCCACATCTTTTTGTCACACTCTGCTTTCCCTCTGTAATTAATGTTGTTCAGTATAGTTCAAACAAAAGAATGTAAACCCTTGCCAGTAAGGAGGAGATTTTAAGATTCAAGTTTTCAGGTGTTACATACTTTTAAGAGTGGTGAAGAACAACAGTACAAAGAGCACAGAGTAAACTCCCCCACTCCAACACCCCAAGCCCCTCTGGAGTCATTACATGTACCAGCAGTCAACCCCACTAACGAAAGTGAGCCAGCTTCTTCTGGTTAAGACTACTCACATAAAGAAGAATTAGAGAACAGGTCCAGAGAAAATGCTTAATTATTCTCAGAAACTCTGATCTCATCATGTTACGTTGGGACATTTCTCAGTTAGCCAAAGGAACAGTTAGAGACAATTTAAATGTGAAAATGTACGTTTTTCATTTGCTACAAAATGACAAGCAGTTAAATTTAATTCAAAGTTCTGTGGAGATGTGGTCTTTTTTTTTTTTTTTTTTTTTTTTTTGATCCATTGGCAATTTGCATACTACATTTTCTGGTCAAAAAGAAGAAGGAAGATCAAAAACGAGATAGTGTCTACATGTTAGACCTCAGCCAGCCATAGTTCAGAGGCAAAAGAAAGTCAGGCACCATCACATGCAGCAGAGTCTCTGCCGAGGTCAGGCAGGGGTGGATGACCTACAGCCCTGTGGACTTCCCAGTTAACTGTGATTCTTCTCTGAAGCTGTTTTAAAGAAGGTGTACATGCCCAAAACAAAAGAGAAAAAACATTTCATAAGAAACTCCTGTGTAAATTAAGAAGAAAAAAAAAAAAGTTAAAAGTGCTAGCAAGACAGAAACCCTATAAAAGCCACAGACATGCAGCTGAATTCTTTTGTTAATTTAATCAGATGGAGAAAAATAACTGTTTCATACAGTTTTCTCTTAAGAAAAAAATAAAAAAATCACATTTAGCTTGCAAGAAACACTTTCCAAGATGTCTGTCTAGACTATCCTGATACTCTGCTTGAGTTGATAATAAAATAAAAACCCAGCCAGTAACAGTGGCATAAACACAGTTTCCCCTTCTTCAGATCTCTGGCTTTTGTTCATCGAAAATAAAAAATGAAACTACTACTCTTCAGCTTATACAGTGTTTTCAATGGGACACTGTAAATCACAGAATCTTTTAACAATCAAAAAACAGGACAGGCGTTCATTCACATGAATCATCTCTTGAGAAACAATTTACTGCCATTTCTCATAACAAAGATCTACCACTATGAATTGGAATAAACCACATTTCCTTTAGCACTTCAGTATTTTGCAGGCCTACCTAATACTGATGAATTCAGACAAGGCCGAAGACTTAAGGCAGATAAACTATTAAGTACTTCCAAACTTCATTTTTAATTCATTTCAAATTCAGCAATACTTTGAAATTAATAAATGTTTTCTTTCTAATACATAATTGCTGTGCTGTTGCACAATGTCAAAACAACTAAAACTCTACAATCCAATATGCTCTTCATTAGCTACGTAAGCTTCACTTTTTGACTACTCCAAGTTGAGTAACAGAAAAACTTCCTAGCCTCCATTTTCTAGTTCTTACAGACCAGGACAGTTAGGTGGCAACATCAGAACATCTATGCTGAAACTCAAACAATGGCCCTGGATCTGAACTCTGTTCTTAATCAAAACTGCCAGTAGCTTCACTGGGACTTCTGCCAGACTCAGTAGTACAGGACCAAACCCAAAAAGCATATTTGCATTGGCATCCATTATTTTTTGGGAATCTGCAGAAGCAGAAGCCTTTCATTTATCTGCCAGTGGAACCTCGAGAGGGGCTTTGGGTGAAGAGGAAGACTGTACACTCTGCAGAGACAGAGTGAAGTCATGGCATGGAGAGGCAGATTTGTGCACAGTGCAATTCATTCTCACCAGAAGTAAGCGGAAAGATGCTCTAAAGTTAACTCAGCCTAGTCTTGGCAGCTCTAAGAGCTCCTTCATCTTGTAAAATCTCATCTCCAATACAAAATCGGTCAGGCAGCTGGTAGCAGAACTGTCACAGTGTGCAAAAAAACACAGCAGGAAAATAGAGCAAGGAAATTACTTCTGAATATCTGGTATCTGTCTAGCTCCCAACCAAGAAATCCTTTACAGCCCCACAGCTTTTTGTCTTCCAAACTGATCCTCCTGGCTCACCATTTAGATTTTTTTACTAAACTCCATTTTTATTAATCAAAACAAATATGAGATTAACACTGAATGACTACACCCTATATGGGAAAAGTCAACAAAACAAAAGAAACAGGCTTCTCATTTCTTATTTTTCAGAATCATGTGGAGGCTCAGGGGAATCTCAGGGAGGGTGCACAGAGGACACAGCCAGGCTCTTATCAGTAGTGTCCTGTGCCAGGACCAGAAGCAATGGGCACAAACTGAAACACAGGAGGCTCCCCCTGACCATCAGGCAGCACTTCTGTGCTGTGAAGGTGACAGAGCATTGGCACTGGGACACAAACAGGCTGTGCAGACTCCTCCGTGAAGATCTCCAAAGCTGCCTGCACATGGCCAGGGCATCCTGCTCTGGGTGTCCCTGCTGGAGCTGGGATTGGGCCTGATTGACCCAGAGGTCCAAACTTCTGTGATTCCAGTAAGTCTCTGTGCAAATACTGTTCAGATTATTGAACAAATGTATCTATACTTTTCATTTTATACTTCAAGTGACACTTCTCAACTTCTCTACTTAATACAGAACCTGCGAGTGCACATGCGTACACCCAAAATTAAAAAAGTTCACTAGTTACATATGATGACTTTACTCACGGGCTTATCAAGAGTGAGTTATATCATTCTGTCTGATAGCTGTAATATAAAAAATGTAATTACCTGTACAAAAGTACACAGAAATATAAACATACATGTACTTTTATTTATAAAATACATATAAATACTCTTTCCTTATATAAGCTTGTATAAACATATATGGTTACAAGCGTATAATATTATCAACTGCACAGCAGGCTAGCATACCATAAGTATGCTTTCCTGCACACTCCCATCTAAGAATTTGGAAATAGTAGCATACGCTTCATACATTAAGGTTTTGGAATAAACAATTATATGGCTATCAAAACTATAACCACTAAAATCAACCTGAGCAATGACATAACTAGTGCTGCCAACATACTCCACAGGTTTAAACACTTTGAATTGAAGCACAGAATTCTAAGCACTGAGAATGGGTAAATCCTTTTTTGAAAGTACATTTACTGTCCCAAAGAATACTTTTTTCAGTACTAAAGTGATAGTGTGGTTTACAAGCACTTGTTACCAATGCTAGGAAGGGAAAAAAGATATTTCACAGTCCATCCAGAGTGTGAACTCATTTCAGATTTTAATTGCCAATGTATTAGAAATAAAAACCTACAAAGTATCATATTGAAAACTAACAAATTCAAGGGATGAACACTAACCTTCACACCGCTTTTGTCATTATGAGATTTTCATCTCTTCTTATTTCCAGCCTTTGAAAAGTGAATTAGCACTGCTAATAAAGATGGGTTGCTTAAGTGTTTTGTCCAGGAAAATATCTTGTAAGACTCTGTACTTCTACAGCTTTGATAGTTTAGGTACACATTTTGGGGCATCCGTGTACTCCTATCACATCTGAAAAGACTCAGGACAAACCTGCTTGGTTTATGATTACATAAGCCAGCCTAGCAAGAACCATCTTTCCCTCTAGACCTTCCTTCCAAAAACATCTCCTTAAGTATGCTTAATTGCTGCCTGTATGCCAGTGCATTGCCAAGTGTTACTGAAAATCAACACAGAAGAAAAAATTACGTCCAATGTATTCAAAGACTTTTCCTTTCCTTCATGGAAGGCCACTGAAATCAGCAGAAATCTTTCCAGTGGATTTCAATAGACTGGTACAAGTTTATGTGTTGGGTTTGTTGAACCTCTTTTGAAGGCAGTCTCAAATCTTTCCTTTCCTAACTCATTCTGTGTACTTCTTTACATTTATTTTTCCTTCTTAAAGCGTAACATGTGAGGAGAGAGTGGGATTAGTAAAGCACTCAAAAAATCTTAAAATAATGTAACAATATATATTGTGGCACTAAGGGAGGCAGCTTAGTGATGGAACTCAGTAGTTCAATGTATCAGTTGGACATGATTATCTTGAAGGTCTTTTTCAACCTAGATAGCTCTACGGTTCTTAAAAAAAAAAAAAGAGAGAGAGAACACTACTGCTTGTTACACTGTATTTTAGAAAGAGCTATGCATCATTTATGCCTTTGTGATTTTGAATTTCAGATGTACGCACATAAGATTAACATTGCACATGGGACTGACAACATTGAAAGGCATTCTAAAAATACAGTATAAAGCAATAGCATCACACTTAAGAGAAAAGCTTTTTGGCACTAACTAAAAGGAATTTTATTGAAATACAATGACACAAGAAGAAAACTATTTCTTCCAAGCTACTGGCTCAAGAAATAAAACAAAAGTTCTTCAGTTCGTAAAATTTCAGCTTAACTAATGTGAAGATCTGTGGTTTGGATAACTTCTGTATTGTTTTACATTATAAAATACTCATCACATTATAGAACTTTTCATCATCTAAGATAAGATAACAGAAGTTAAGTGAAACAACTCTCTAATCAAGAAGAACAGAACTTGTTATTCCTGTGCTGCACTCAAAATGTGTTTTGGATACCATCTCTAGGAGTTCAAACAATGGCTTTACTCTGCTAGCTCATCTGTGAGCACGCTGATCTCTCACTATGTCAGAGCAGCATTGACCATTTTCCCTGTACTGGTTTATGATTGAAAAATTGCTCCAGCAGCTGACAGAAGTTATGCAGATCACTAAAACAGTGTCTTCCACCTTGATCAAAATGTCTTTTCTGCGTGCAAAACACAAGGTTATATCGGAACAACTTAAGTCACTTTAATGAAGTAATAAAACTGTAACTGCTGCCTGCTTTCAAGGTTTTTCCTCTGGCAGGATCATGATGGCCCTAGGGAGATCTAGAGGTCTACAGCGGTACCACGCAGCACAATGCAACCTGCACTTACAACAGGCAAACAAAAGGATCTGGAAGTCGGGACTAAACGCAGCAACATTAATTTCCAGTTCTACTAAACTACAAAAAAAAAGTGAAAATTCTGCATAATTACATTAAGTTTTTATCAGTAATTAACTTTGCATTAAACAACTTTCTTCTACAATGGAGAGTGAACATAATTTCTTATGTATGTGTAAACTGTCACACTTGCATTCAGCAGTCAAACAACTACAAAACGGAAGATAATATTCCAACTTGTACAATCTGAGATTGGATTCTATGACACTGACATCCAACTTTCAGTCAATAAGGATTTCAAAAAGAATTGTCTCTCAGGAAAGAAAATATCATTTAGTTTCAAAATATATGATTTCTATATAGAAAATGACTCTTCCATTGTTATATTTTATTATTTTCAGATGGTTTGGGTTTAGCTGAGAGGCCTTTCTTAAACTTTCCATTTACTGCAGATATTGCAGATTAAGCTTGTATTACACAAATATTCAGAAGCAAGGAAATTTTGGGTGCATCAGACTGCTTAGCTGAGGTAAGCAAATTATGTCTTAGGTAGTACAAAGTCTAAAAAGCCATACTACAGTGAAATAGCAAAGCTCATAGTCATATCAGTGGGAACTATTGAAACGATGTGAAAAATCATCAAGGATTCTCCCTTTGAATTCTTCCAGTGTTCCATGGTGCAAGGTGCAAATGCTGAAAAACGTGAAAATACTCCCCACATCAAGCACAGAAACTGAGTTTTAAATTTCAGACATAAAAAGCGGATACAGCTCAAGATCCCGGAGCAGTAAAAGTTAACGTAAAAATTTTAGCTGACAAGATCTTCAGATTCAGAGTAACATACATAAAGGAACTGAGGCATGATGCACTCATTCTGGAAATACAGGCTGGACCTGAATATACAGGGAGGATTATAGAAACAGCCCGCTGTGCCTGACCCCAAAACGAAAGAATAACAAAGGAGCACAGTATGGAAAAATGCAGACAACAGGGCTTGATATCATGACATTACAGAGATGCTTCTCTGCACAGCAGGTAAAAGTTTCTCTGAAAGGACGGAGTTATAGCTAAAGAAAATGACAACATAAAGGTTCCTGCAGAAGAAAGAGTTTAATATGACAGTTTTAAGGTGTGAGGAGAAGCTTTGGACACCAGTTCTAAACATATTTTCCCCTGCAGATTTGCACTCACTGAAAAAACAGTGCAGTATGGATACTTCGAGAGCCTGCTATCTGTATTACAGCCTCAATCCCATACAATGCATACAATGCCCAAACCATCTAATAAATCTGTAAGAAATTGTGCTCATCGCCTTTGTAAAACCCAGACATTGAAAATGACTTGATTCTTCTGATGAAGAAAAAGTTCAATATGAGATGGATGTCAAATAACTGTTCTTGGTAGACAATGTCATCTATCATAACCATGCACTCACATTAAAATGATGTTACACACCTGCTTCCCAAGAGGAAAACTCAAGCAAAGAAGCAACCATACATGATTATCATGCCACTAAAACTTTCTGTCCTTCCTCAGTCCTGAGAGTAGATGATATTTATTAAGTCGCTGACTGGAGTGAGAAAATCTTCTGTCACCACGCATTTTTTAGGACACATAATGTATGCCATGACTGACTTGAAAAATCAGCTGACAGCTTACATAAAATACAAAGCTGTACATGTATGAAAAAAAGTGTGCACTATGCTTTGAGCTGCAGAGGCAAAATACAACCTACAAGAAATGTTCTCTTAAATCTGAAGATGTAAAACTGTTTACAACATAATTTGCCCAATAACCTGCTACACTAGTAGTCAATGGTTTCTTTTTCAGAAAATACACTTTGTATTGCAGTTGTAAAACTGACAAATGAGCACATATTCTCCTACAAACTCTTTCAACATAATATGTAGCTGTGGTGCTAATAACGAAATTGCCATTACCCTCAATGGGGTTAGTTCTGACCCTGCAGACATCCAGGAGAAGCACCTGTAAATTCAAGCGATACCCAACTTTTTGCATCATTTGATGCATCATCAAGTCTGATTTCACTTTCAGACTCAAAATGCAAGTTTCATTCTTCACACCACAGAATACCAAGAATGCTCAAGAACTTGCAGTAAAAATCAAATATACATAAAAAGGATAAAAAGAATGCAAGACCGCCACAGCTCCACAAGGCCACATGCTGAGGGAAGCACCCTTACTGAGGCACACAGTAGCTACAGACACAGAGAAGAGAAAGCAGACCTCTGCCATTTCTTCTCTGTTCTGTTTCCTTTCTAAGGATTATTATCACCCTTCTTTTATTCACTTTATATTTAAGACCACAGTTAAGATCTAACGTTACCAATCTCCTTTCTGCTTTTCCTGAAATTCATCCAAAGTTCTCGTTGCACAGCTTTTAACACCTCTGTGAGTTTAGTGTCATGTCAAGATTCCCAGCCAATAAATTACTACAGATTTTTCAAATGTGCTGATAGCATTACAGTATGCAGCATTCCACTGCAGTGAAAGGACAATATGTTGAAACTTGGCTACAAACTGACCTTGAACACTAAAGTCGTCATTTTCCATGGGACTCATCAAGATGCTTTTTGCCAATGTCTGTCTGATGCAGATTTTACACTTCACCTACGCTGCTTTCATTCAATTCAATTTTACTGACTGTGCTTCCTTTCCACCTTTATCAAAAGCTCATTGCTACGTAACAAATATTTCAACTCCTACTTTATTTATTTCCATTGACTTTTCCGATGTTGTTCCTTGAGGCTTCTTTGATTATTTTCCACATCACTGGCTATTATATGGTTAATTTAAGGTAGCAACTATTAAAATTCTCTATGAAGAGTCAGCTAAGCTCAGCAATAGGCTTCTATAAATCAGTGTTTCTAAGGAGACACTACCTGAAAATGTGAGTTTTCTTCCACCATTTTACTGTAGAAAGTCGTAAGTTCATTACAAACATATTTATTGATGGTCCAATAACAAATCAATCCAAATTCAAACTATAATTATATAAAATGTAAATAATAAATTAGTTAATATTATTTAACAAATTAAACCACCTTCAATCTCTGCAAGCGCTCTGCTTTCCAGTGTATGAAAAGATAGATAAGTCATCTTCAGCTTTCTACCATTTCCAAAATTTCAAGCTCTTACATAAGCAATCTGTGATGGTGCAGCCAACCTGGTCCACCCTGTAGTCTCAGCTGCTAAAAACTAGAGCAGTATATCAATTGATCTGTGACAAAACTAGAGCAAATGATACCCTCCATCCCTGCATTCAGAAAATCCATATCACTTCCCTCACAGTAGCCCTCTTCTTGGGAAGAGCGAATCAGCCTGAGCACACAGTTTCCTAAGAAGAAAAATGACCATTCTCCCAAAGGAATCATAGCAATGTACTTCCTAATTAAACATTTCTCTTCATCATTTCCATAAAATATTTGCCAGTAACATGTTTTGTACGAGTTTGGGTTTTTTTGGTCATGTTCTTTCTGCTTCCCAAACAATGACCACAACAGAGCTAACTCTTCTTCAACTGTTTTTCAGATAACAATGATTTCTATGACTTCATGATTTACTAATGAAATCCTTTCAGGGAACATAACTTTGCATCAAATCATAAACTTGAGACCATCTGATGAGTAGTTATGACACAGTCTGAAACCCTGAAAGCAAGGGAAACAAGTTACAATACCAATACTTAAAATGGTTGGAATTATAAAGAAGTCTCATGTAAAACTTCAGAGAGACCTAGCCTATACTTACGGAATTACAGTTCATTTTCAACCTGTTGCACCAATGATTAATTCTTAATTTTAAAAGTGAATTTCAAAAGTTAATGTTAATTTCAACTAGAGATGAATTCTTGGGAGTTCCTGTTCCTTCTCTTCTTTTCTCAAAAAGTTCACTGTAAATCTGTATTGTCTGATGAGCTTTTTGGTTCTATATGGAGCTCATTTTCTTCACAGCAGCTGGGACAGTGCTGCATTTTGGATCTGTGTTTAAGACTGTATTGGTAACACTGCACTCTTATGGCTATAGCTGAGCAGAGCTTTTCCCTCTCCGCAGTTCCCAGCAAAGAGGCAGGGAATGTTCGAGAAGCTGCGAGAGAATGCTCCCAGGACAGCCGACCCTAATAACCACAGGGATGTTCAGTACTGCACAATGTGTTCAGCAATAAAGCTGGAGAAAGAAGGAAAAGAGAACATTTGGACTGATGGAGTTTGTATTCCCACATCACCAGTATGTGTGATGTCCCTGCTTTCCAGGAATGGCTGAGCATCTGCCGGCCAATGGGAAGCAGTGAATGAATTCCTTGTTTGCCTTTTGTTGAGCTTGCCACTTTTCTTCACAAACAGAATTGCCTGTATCTCAGCTTCAGTGTTTTCAGCTTTAGCCTTTCCTGTTCTTTCCACCATTCCAGTGGGAAATGAGACTGGAGGGGACTGAAGCTGCCACGGCTGGGCCTTCCTGGCAGAGGAGCCACTTTGCCTTCATCATTTGTACACTGAGGACATTAGCCATAGCCCTGGATCTTTCAAGAGTTGCCTCTGCCCAGATCCCAGATTCACACCTCATGCCTTCTGGAGATGCTTTTGGCTAGCAGGTCAATGCCAAGGATGGCAAGGCAAAACTACTTTCTGATTTGCCCCATCAAGACCTGACAGTCTTCACACAAAGACTCTGAGAATCACTATAAAATGCTTTCCATGCTGTACCCTAAGGACAGCTAAAGCTTTCCATTTAAAAACTTCTTTCCAAAACTAAATATTAGTAATAGAAGACACATAATACAAAAGAGCTGCAGGAGGTGGAACATTCCCAAGATGTTTTCTATGCAGAAAATCCATGACCACAGTTTACAAACCAGACTAAAATAGTCCTATGAAGCAAACTGTCAGACAGTCAAAGGGAGATGTAAACCACAGAAAGCCAGAATACAACTGTATTAGAAGTTTGTAGAAATTCATGCATCTTCTCTAAAAGAAAGCAAAAGATTGCAGAATTCTTTTAGCTTCCATTCCTAAACCTATTCCAGCACCACTCTGAATTTAAAAAACATTCAGAGTCAAAAAGCATACTGTATGCTTCCTTTTATCAACATCTAGGCTTCAACTGATGAAGGAATACTGATAAATGCAGCACTGTGGAAGAATCAATGCAGCTTTTGTACAAGAGAAATCAAAGCCTATATACTTAGCAGAGTTATGTAATGAGTCAACACATCCATCAAATGGGAGCAGATACCATCCACCAGGAATCCCAAAGGACCCCAACCAAAGGCTCTTCAAAAAAACACGGAATGAAAGAAGAGGTGAGTGATAAAAATGTCACTTGGTCAGGAAAAATTCTGAACTACAGAACTGGGAGAATACTGTAGGGACATGTCACTGAACGGTTTTCCCATTCATTTGTCTATGATGGGGCCTTGGGTCTGATTCTGCGTGGCAGATCTCCTATGCTCTGCAGTTTCCTGCTCAGGCACCTTCAAGAGCTTCTTTCAGTTCAATTCACCTTATGTTCCTGGGTAACAAAAACCTCTCTGCAACATTAAAAACGTTTCAAATTGTATTTCAGCAGAATTTCTTAATGAGCAGAGTTTTGCAAGCATTCCCTCAGTTCCCATCTCCAAAAAACAATACCAGTTCTAAGCAGAACAGAAACCAAACACAAATTCAACTTGTAGTCATTACAGAAATTAACAACTTTCAAGGTTCTTGAATAACCTGAAGCTTCCTCTCAAGCTTCCTCTTAACACAGTATTTTTAAATTTGTTAGGAGATCTATTTGTCTAACCTTAAAAAAAAAAAAAAAAAAAAAAACCAGCATTTAACTTTTCCATCATTTTCACAATATTCTCAAACTGGATTCTTCAAGTAAAGTGATTTCCACTTTTTTTCCCCAAATCAAAATTCCCCAAATTTTGAAATCTGCCCACAATGCTTACATAAGCAACAGTAAACATCAGCACTTCCTAAACTCCACAGAAGCTTTCCTACTCACCTGAATATTTTGGGGGGCTTTGCACTTTGTTTATGAAAGGCAATCCCTATCAGCAAGTCACGGGTTTTCATTTTATTTGTTTTCTTTTCAGTACACCATTTCAAATTAAGTAAATTAACTTTTTTTTGTTGTTGAAAAGCTTTTCTTACAAACTGCTGAAGAACTCAAGTCTCACCTACTGTCCCTCATAACAGCAGCTCTTTTATGTTTCAGATTGCCTTTTCCATACTCCACTTACAAGCTGTGCCTTTCTCATCCACATCTTAAGTGCATTTTTCTCATCTCAATCTAAACTAAATCTCAAAATCGCAAACTGCAGTCTCTTAACTATCCTTGATTTTACTGGAGATAATCTGGAAATATTTCCATACTCTTCAGGAGATACTTACAATAATTTGGTTAATAAAAAAACAGTATTTTTCCTTTTTTATTTTTCCATGAAGATATTTTTCTTTCCTTCTGAAACTTAACAAAGCCAGTTTTGTTCACCTTCTTTATTAAAAAAAAAAAAAAATAAAGTCAATCTAATGTATCTGACAAAGAGAAAAAACATTCAATGAGGAAAAAAAGAGACAAAACTAGACAGAACTTTCCTGCAATCTTCTTTCTTCTCCACAACACACTCTCTACTTCTTTTTAGGGACTGTTGATCTTTGGTTTTCTTTTCAGTGAAAAATTTCTAGATTTTGAATATAATCCACTTCAAGATTCAAACCTTCATTCTCATCTTTCTTTAACAGACTTGCTTTAAAGACATAATTTCTGCATTTGTCTAACACAAAGTACGATAACCCTGGGTCACTTCAATAATTAGCTGTCATGCCTGAACTATCTGGAAACTATTAAGGATACCAAGTGCTTCAAAACCAACTGGTGATAAAAGTAATAAGGCTGCTTTACTGAAAAATTTGAGATGGTCTCATTTTTTGGATGAATCTACTGATAGGTAGGACACAGCATTACTCATATTTCTGGTTGTTGGGGTTTTTGTTGTTTTGTTTATTTCCTTCTCCTCTTTTCAGTTTCAGCTTTAGAGAAGTTTATAACTGCTCTATATTACTAATTCGAAGCAAGAGGAACAAGAACACTCTAGACCAGAGATTATAGTTGATTAGTTTATTAGCAAATAAAGCTCTGATCTCTGACACAGATTTTAGCTCGTTTCCAAATGATTGGGCTTCCACTGCATCTGTGAGCCGCAGGTTCATACTTGCCAAGCCTGCCATCGTGGTCTTTTTCTATCCAAAACAACATAATCAACTTTGTCTTCTGTGTTCAGTGACAACGTACTACTCCCTGTGTATATACTACACAAATAGATGTTAGCCTTCACTAGTTTTTCAGTATGAAAACTTTGTTTGATGCACCCATTTTTTTCTAGATACTTACAATGCAGATTGAATGTGATGATACAGAGGAAAAGATGGAAGGAATACTAACCAACACACGTTGAAGTATTCAAATTAAAAAGGGATTACATTATTTTCTTAATCATTACTGCCAACAGCATGTTCAATGTTATCTGTGTCTTTTTTAAAACTGCAAAATGTTAAATCTTCGCATAGTGAGAAGGGAGAAATTTTAAACACATTCTCTGTAGACATCTTGCTGGGTTTTCAATTTTAAAAAGCTGTCAGTTTATGAAAGGGGGAAGAAGGAAAAGTTGAAAGCATTCTCCCCCTCCCCCCCCATCTGGAGATTACAGAGGAAGGTAAAACCAAGTAATCTGGTGTCAGAACCCTGCAATTCTAGTACCTACTGATACTTAAGAGAGAGCGTAAAAGCAACATCCTGAATGTACCCTTCAGAACTACTGCAGTCCACAAGAAGATCCTCATTAAGTTACAGACAACAAGAAGTTAGACAGTAGAGTTGTTCTGCTTGAGGGTAGATAGCTCTGTAGAGCAATCTGAACATGCTGGACCAACGGGCCAAGGCCAGCTGTATGATGACCAAGAAGAGTAAGTACCAGGTCCTGCACTTGTGTCACAACAACCCTCATGCAACACCATTTGCTGGGGGAAGAGTGGATGGAAAGTTACCCAGTAGCAAAGAACTTGAGTGCTGGTCAGCAGCTGTCTGAGCCAGCAGTATGCCCAGGTGGCCAAAGAGGCCAATGGCATCATAAGGTGTATCAGAATGTGGTCAGCAGTACAGAGCAAGTCATCTTCCCCCTGCACTTGGCCCTGGTAAGCCTGCACTTAGAATACTGTGTTCAACTTTGAGCCCTCAAAACAAGAACAAAGGTGCTGTTCTGCAGTGACAGGTATAGAGAATAAGTCCTTTGAAGGACTAAGGGAATCAGGGTTATTTAATCAAGGGGAAAAAAAAAGAAAGAAAAAAAAAAGAAGCTCAGGAGAGCCCTCATTGCTTTCTACAGTTAAGATACCTCAAAGGAAGCTGTAACGAGGTGAGGATTGCTCTTTTGTCCCAAGCAAGTGCAAATAGGACAAGAGAAAATGGCCTCAAATTGCATCAGAAAAGGCTTAGATTGGATATTAGGAGAAACATCTTCACTGAAAGGGTTATGAAGCATCAAGACAGGCTGCTCAGGGAAGTTGAGCTGTCATCCTTTGAGGCATAGATGTGGTGCTTGGTTTGGTGGGACATGGTTTGGTAGTAGACTTTACAGTGCTACATTAACGGGTGGATTTGATGACTTTAGAGATGACCATGATTCTATGACACTATGATCAAACCATTCATGTATGTAAATATCTTCAACTGGAGTTCCCAGAATATCACACAGATCACACTTAGCTGTGCAAACCAAAAAGTACATCATACTCAGATTGAGTTTGAGATTTCTAGTACAATGAAAACAATAGCAGGATCTTCTAACAAACAATCTGATGTATTTCTCTAACTTAAGATACTCACCTTGTTGTTCTTCACAAGTAGACAATTTCAATATTTAAACATGGAGTTGCCAGATTTATGTCAGATAAAATTTTACCTTATTGCTGCAAACAGCTGTAATTGTTATCTCTTACTATCTGTCTTGAAGGGAAATAAGAGAAACAAAACTGCAGCATTTTGCTAATAGTTTTTCCTACATGTGGGAAAAGCAGATATAAATGCTTCTTTATTAAGAGTTGGGGTTTTTTTGTGTTTTTTTTTGTTTTTTTTTAAAAGGAGGGGAGGGGTGAGGATTCATATTTTGTAGCACTTTTATGTTTTTATTTCACTGTAGATGAACACCCCTGTGAACTGAATGAGGCTGTCAGAAGATGCTAGCGAAGTAGTATTTTTCTCAGTTCAGTCAACAGACCCAGGGTGGCTCCTTTACAAACAAGCAGAAAATGTCTCAACACCACATGTTCCCAATGGCTAAAAGCAGACTGAAAATGAACAAAATTAGTGTTCAGCAGCTAAGTATTCCACTTTCTATGCACTAAAAAAAAAAAAGAAAAAGAAAAAAGAAGAGAGAAAAGAACAGGTTACATGACCCCATGGCAAGAGAAAAGAAGAATGATGGTTGATTTTTCACAGTCTTACTGCATTTCTCTTTTCCTGCCTTTTCCAGTAATAAAAATGTCCGGCATTTTCAGTTACATTCACTCCCTGAGTATGCAAAATTCAGCAGTCTCATATTAACTCCAACGAAATGAGATGTATGATCTCCCTGAGTTGTTCTAACTAGGATATTGGTTGACTGCTAAGCCTGCTGAAACTACCCTGCTCAGCCTTCAATGAATTGCAATCTCACAGTGCCCCAGTCCGTCTCAGGGTAGGGGAAGGCAATAATACATGCTTTGTCTGGTTAGCTCTTCAGAGCAGGGACGCACTTAGATGCACACATTCTACTCTACGCAATGAACATCTATTTCAGTTTAGCCTCATGCTAGCCACTATAAAGCAAAAACAAACAAATAAAAAAAAAAAACTGCAAAAATAAAATATTACATCCCCTACTAAAGATATACGGCTTCTACTAAAAGAGAGAAGTTCATTGACCACAAGAACATTTTTGCTACCAAAAAAAGCTAACAGTCACTGGGATACTGCTTCAAAGCACACCACCCCATGTACAAGCTCTCAAAAGGTCCACAGTTGTTCTCACTGTAACTCACAGAACTTGAAATAGCTTCTCATGGTCTGACAACCAAAACACAGATACTGAGGAACTGCATACAAGATCTTTTACATTCCTGTCACAGAACAGTGAAGTTTCTTAAATATTTTATTCCCTTCTTCCTTGCTTTAAATCTGAATTCTCTCCTCTCCTGCTTCAGTTAGTATATATATTGTTCATTGATATGCCCCTTCCTTTACCCCAGTTGTTTCTCTGCACAATTGATTAACCTCTGCATCTTGCTGGCTCGAAGAAATATTTTCTTTTTACCCATTCTCATCTTTGTCCTTAAACAGATCAACACAAACTACCTTCCTGTCGAGAAGATCACATGAAAGCAATTGCTCTCAAATACAACGTGAGATGTATGCTCTTTTATCCCCAGAAACAGACCTCTGTTTCAGTGATATCATAGAATCATAAAATGACCTGGATTGATAGGGACCATAATGATCATCAAGTTTCAACCCCCCTGCTATGTGCAGGGTCACCAACCACCAGACCAGGCTGCCCAGAGCCACATCCAGCCTGGCCTTGAATGCCTCCAGGGATGGGGCATCCACAATCTTCTCGGGCAATCTGTTCCAGTGCATCACCACCCTCTGTGTGAAAAACTTCTTCCTAATATCTAACCTAAACCTCTCCTGTATCAGATTAAAACCATTCCTCCTTGTCCTATTAGTATCCACCTTTGAAAGCAGCCATTCCCCCTCCTGTTTATACACTCCCTTCAAGTACAGGAAGGCCACAATGAGGTCTGCCTTGAGCCTTCTCTTCTCCAACCTAATCAAGCCCAGTTCCCTCAACCTTTCATAGGAGAGGTGCTCCAGCCCTATGAACATCTTACTGGCCCTCCTCAGGATGCACTCCAAGAGTTTCACGTCCTTCTTGTTCTGGGTGCCCCAGGCCTGGACACAGTGCTCCAGATGGGTCCTCACAAGTGCTGAGTAGAGGGGAACAATCACCTCCCTCTCCCTGCTGGCCACCCCTCTTTTAATGCAGCTGAGAACATAGTCAGTCCTCCAGGCTGTAAGCACACACTGCTGGCTCATATCCAGAAGACTGCCTCAAGCCTGTTTTGATATCCCCCTGCAGTACCCCATTTCCCGAGCCACCCCCTCCCTCTGTTGTCATCTCACTTTGCTCTCTTCCATCAGTCCATCTTTCCTTGGACTCTCCTGTCACTGGTAGAGCTGCTGCTGACACTTCACTTCATGTACCACTAGGAACTTCAGATGCAACAAGCACACCAGGGTGAGATTCATAAGCAGCAATTTTACTGAGAACAACCCAAAAGCTCCCCCATTTCTGAAGTTCTTATGCTGTATTCAACTGCTATATTTATGCTTTTTCTCTTTACTCCAGACTTGCTCTGAAGTCTTCTCTCTTCTTCAGTGTTCTTCCCTAAGCTATTCCTACTCAATCCAAACCCCTTGCTTCCCACTGTAAAGCACCCATCCCAATACTTTTGTGCACAGTCCACAAGCACTGTGGGATGAAAGCAGATTTTCAACAGTGACAGGATGCCTCTCTCCCATTTCTCATCCACTAACCCATGACAAAGAAGGAAATGTTGCTTTTTCATCCTGCTACATACACCTTTACATATCACCGCATATCTTCTTTTTTTAAAAAAAAAAAGTACAGGCTGTTATCAGGAATAAAAATATTATTTTCTCATATAGACAGTCTTGAGAAATCAGAAGAAATGATCATGCCAGAAAAAAATTGAGGATGAGGCCATTTATTCTGCTTCATTTGATTTCTTGTGGACTTTTTTTTTTCCCCCGTTTTCTTTCACTGGGTAGGACAGCTAAACTTCAACATCTTTTTAAACATATTTTTTGTAAAAACAACAGACAAAATCACATGCTTGCATCTTTTGTGTTTGCAAATCAAGGAAAAGAAGCTGACCAAAAGAACAGACTTTGACAGAAAATATAAAAGGTCATTGTATATATCAGAAAGAGTAAAGCACAAGCTCCCAGACAGGTTCTGCTTTCTTGTTAACCCAGCAGCAAGTCTCAAGTTAAATACTGTAATCATGCCAGTCATTAGTTACTGCTCAGCCTCCTGTCTCCAGCCCGGAAATTAGTCTGCTAGGAGCCCAGATAGCTGAACAAGCAGTCACGTTTTATCATATAACTGAGTTTGGGAGGCCAATCTGAAGGAGAGCTACATATGTTCTATATTAGGAAGAAAATATCTATTTTAAAGGAACTTAATTTACAGAACAATAAGAATTATGCATTCAAAACACAGTAACGTAAACAAAACCAACAAGACAAAATCCCTTATAACTCTGATAAGATTATGAGAACTTCCCTTGCTAATCACAAACTAAATTTTAGATAAGGAGTAATGAACTGTTGCTAAAATCAGTTTAAAATTAAAGTATAGAGGCTTTTTTTTTTTTTTTTAACTGCAAAGCATAATGAAACTTCTACAAACAGATAAAGAAATCATTCACTTCTGCATTTTGTTGTAAATTACGAAGTTCTTATTAGGTTAAAAATCTAAACTATAAATTACTGTTGGAGAGAATAAAGATTTAAGGTATCCTTTACTTTTTTGTGTGTGTGTGTGTAATTCAGCTCACATAAATTAGAAGTATTGCATTGTTAATAGTCACTGTCAGTATGTATTACAGAAATCATCTTTCTTTTACCAAACCAAAAGTACAATAAGTTACTAGCTTCTTCTTCGGAAAATTTTGTCTTGCCATTTACACTTGGAAATACGACAGAATTTTCTGAAAGTCAGCAAAGCATGCTATGCCAATAAACTCTAAAATCCAGCATCTTCAGAGATGCTCTATCCTACTTAAGTCTACAATTTGCAAGCCAGCGGAACGGATGAAAAGGAAAGACAATGTATTTATGTCTAATAAATGACCAACAGCAACCAATGTGTTTACATACATTCAAGTTAGTTGTCACCCTCATAATAAAGAATATAAGTTCTTTGCATGTTTTTGATGGGTTAAATATTGTGCATTGAGCCACTTCCACAATTACAACCTCAGGTAGCTATGAAAAAACAGAGAAACTATTTATTTTAGAGAAATTAATCCCTCCCTATAGGTACATCATACTCTGCTTACCCTTAACAAGCACAGTAGTATCCATGTTGCCTTGCCTACAATTAGCTTTCTCAGTACTTTACAAATGCCTAACATGTTCAAAACACATAGGAAAACTTTGCTACGACACGTTGCACCACAGACTGTCAACTCCTACGACAGTATTTTTTTCCCCACACAGCAAGCATGAATTAGGACTATGTAATGGATGCCATGTAAGAATAACAAAGCCAGAACTTCACAGATTGCGTATACTCCTCTTCATTCATTTGATAGTACTTATGATCCTGATATTGCAAGTGAACAGAGGAAGGCTATGCAACACCAAGAGAAAAGATGAGCAGAAATTTAATTTAGTCCTTTCCACTTCACAGAAGTATATTACATGATATATATTTATATATACATATTAAATATATAATTTACATGTGCTACATTTTGGTGACAGTAGCAGAAGTAAATTTTGCCTACTATCTCTAATTTCAAGCAAGAAGCTTCAGCCTTCTAAATACAACATACTTTCCAACTAAAAAAAGAAAAAAAAAAAAACAGGAAGAAAAGAATCATGGCTTAAATGTCCTAAAACAGTAACATTCTGCACATCATGTTTCAATAGTAAATTGAGGATATGACTTTGAAAGACAGCTAACAGAGATGCCAAAATACAGATATTTACTTCCTTTGTCTGTTGAATTCTACAGTTTTATATTTTCATAATGAACTGTAAGAAAGCAGACTGTAAAGCTAAGCTTTTGTCACAGCAAAAATGAAGTTACAACATCTGTTAGCACAGAAGTCAACCTATTTTGCACATAACCATCCTTAAAAAAGACTAAGCTACTCCCACAGTTAGAGTCTGTCCTGTCTATTAATAAGATTCCACAGGGCTGAAACAAGTTAGATCCTAAGCTAAAAGGAAATTTTAATCATGGGTGACTGATTCTCACAAAAAGAAAGCCTACCAAGTTTTCTGGCATTAAATAAAATATTTCTGAATGCACTCCACACTAATAAAAATTTATTTTCAGTATTATGATTCTACCACATTATTGTCCAGATATAGCTACTACCTATCTATTGAAGGTATCCAAACATTAGCTCCATATGAACTACGGCTCAAACTATAAAGCAAATTCATATTGTCCAACTACTTCATGTTGCTTTGAAAATCCATCCTAAGTTGATAAGATAGGTAGTGTTTCTTTTTGCTAGATGAAACCGTTCATTCTATAAAGACAGATTTCTGAAAACAGTTACAAACACTAACAGAGTTCTTAACAGACATCTTAACAGATGTTTTTGATTTTCCACATAAGAAGGAATTTGCAAGAATTAACTGTAAGGAATGGGCTGGATATAACACAACAGCAAAAACTAAACCAACAGCAGTAAGTGTGAATCTGAGTCTAAGAATGAAAACCATAAGTAATTACAGACAAAGAAACAAATTTGTACTTTACATTTCTCTGTTGCTTGTGACATCTAGTGGGTATAAAAAAACAAACATGGAATAGCAAATACAAATTCCTGTTTTTTCCAGTTTCATTTAAATATTTGTTTTCCAGAAGAACATTATTTTCATTTTCCCAGTCAACAAATGTCAGAAACAGTGTAAATTGCTTTTGCAATTAACATGCAGCTCTTAGTGCCTCACGGTTGAATTTACAACACGGAATTTTATGGCAGAAGCTATTTCTGAACACAGAAAGGCAAGATATTTATGAGCAGACAGCGTAAGTCAAGAGTAATTGCCATCACTGCTTTCAAAATTGAGGTAACTAATATGAAGACAAGAGGGCAGTCTGCTAAAGTCTGCCTGACCTAGCAGAAGCCTTCCATGGTGAGACAGCCATTTGCGAGAAATAGGCTGAATGCACGAACAATAAATAAGGTGAGCAGAAAACTGGTCTGCTTGCTTAAAGAGTTGTGCAAATTGCAGCTGGAGGTCAGAAAGCTAGTGCAGGCCTCAGGGAGCATCACTGGAACCTTAAAGTGTTCATTAACAACTTCGGTGATGGCACAAGAGCACACTTCCAGCAAGCTTGGAGAAGACACCAAACCAGAGGCACCAGCTGATACACTGGAGGAGAGAGTATCTACCCAGAATGACCAGACAGCTTAAAAAATAAAAATAAAAAATGGTCTAGGAGTTATTTCAAAACGTTCAACAAAAGCAGATGAAGTCTCACAACCAGGATGGACAAACTCAATGGAACAATACAGGCTTAGAGGCCAACTGCCAGCAAGGAGGCTCTGAGAAAAGAATTATGGGGGCCCAAGTAGACAAAAACCTTAATATGTATTAGTTGTCCATCCCTGCAGCAGAAAAGGCCAGTTCTATGGGCTGTATCCACATGAGAGAAGCATCCACTCCAGCAGAGGCCCTCTGCCCCTATGTGGCACTTGTTAGACTGCACCAGAGTAACGCATAGTTTTTCACTCTCCAATAGAAGAAAAGATATGGACATATGGAAGGAAGTTCAGGAAAAGGGCACCACACTGATCAGGGAGCTTGAGCATCTGCTCTGTGTGAGCAGGCTGATGGACCAAAGTTTGCGCAGCCTTAACAAGAGGAGGTTTTAAGAAGGGTATATTACTGTCTGAAAGAAGTATAACTACTGCCTTAGGATGCAGAGAAACTGGACACAGATTCTTCCTGGAGTCTCAAAGGACTCAGACAAGAGGCAAAAAACACAAACTGAAACACGCAAAACTCTGATTAGGTATTAATGTAGAAGTTTCCACCATGAGTGTGGTCAAATATTGGAGAGGTTGCACAGGGAAGGTGAAATTTCCAACTCTGTATGTCTTCATACTACAACACTACTGATAGGACACAAACATGAGCAAGCTGTTCAGATTACTAATTGAAGGGTTGGACTAGATGGCCTGGTGGAGGTGTCTTCACATTTACATTATTCTATGATTCTAAGAAGTCTGATTTCGCCCTGAGTGTCTTACCCACTGCTCAAGTAAGAATGTGATGTTACAAGAGTAACTCTAGACTATTTTCTACTGCCACAAATGACCCCATCCTGCTTTTTAATATTAACTATCTGCTGAATGTTTAAAGGAGTAAGGCAACAGTATTTAGAAGCACTTGGGATTTCACAACACTGTTGCTCAGTTCTTCAGAGTCCTTTTTGATGAGAACACCTTTTTGATGAGATATTTGCAAACACACCAACTTAAGGGAGATGAAGAATTACATTTCTGCTAAGATCTTCAGCATCAGCATTGATTATTGATGACAACTTCATTGTAAAAAATGTATGATCTTCATCATTATTTTGGAAAGCGATAACCATTTATATCCACTCTAAAAATCCAGCCCATCCAGCCCAGCAGGACAGTCAATTGGGTTAAGCTTGTAAGTTTGATACACACGAAATAATGTTGAGCAGCAATTCTACATTACTATTTCTCTAGAGTCACCTTTGTTTGAAAATAAAAACATTCCCATTTACTGGAAAGCAAAGAGTTTACATTTCTGAGAGTGCTAACAGATTTAGAGTAAATGGAGATATACAGACCGTGCCTTAATTACTTGTGTGCTAATCACATAGTGTAACACTAAAAACATTTTATTCAGCATCATTAAAACTGACTTTTGTCATAATTTCTATGACCATTACAAAAGAAAGCTAAAGAATTTCTCTATAAAATTTTAAAATAAAGTCCTACATTGATCACCAAATTAACAAAAGCACTTTAACTCCAGCTACTTTTCAATTGTTTTCACAAATGAGAGAAGTTTCTGCCTTCTTACTTTTTCCTGTACAAAAGAATTAACCAGAGCAAGTAACTTTTCAAGATCTCTCCATAAAAGTGTTCTTATAAAAAAAATCATCCTGATCTAGTTACACGTGTGATTCTAATACACAGCAATTTGAGCTGCAATTTGCTCTCATCCTATATCATACAGCTAAGAGAAAAAGATAGCTCATCTTTCAACTATCACAGAAAACAGAATCAACTCAAATTCCTCTCAGCTGTACTGAGCTTTGTATTTACCACATTGAACTGTGGCTATCCAACCACAAGGACACGCTTTCTAAAAGTACAAAGAACAAATGACTTTTGTAAACTTACAAAGTTTGTCAGTCTAAGCTGGCAAACACACTATTCAAAACTTGCACATATAACTGCTCATAACTGCCTTATTTATTTCTTTTACCTCTTTCACACTGAGGGCCAGTAAACCCGTAGACACATGCACAGCGATTAGGTCCAATACACCGTCCTCCATTCTGGCAGCCTTTTTCACAGACAGCTTTAATTAACAAAAAGAAAGAAAGAAAAAAAGCTATGTTAACAACATTTTATGCATGTTATTCAAAAATCATTTTTTTCCCCTCAACTCCTCTAAGTCTCTTTGGACCCAAAGACAAACACTAACAATAATGATTGTTCAGGTCAAATTCCATTAGTACTTACACCTGCTCCATCTTAATTGCAAGCAGCTGTTTAATTAATCTTATTCAGCACAGCTTTTTGGCAGACAAGTTCAGTACACTATTTAAACAGTTGTGCAGCAATAGTCTCTAATCGTAAGAACTTACATCCATCACCAAAGTTAGCAGGTACAAACTTAACTAATTTGCGCACGCATTGAGTTGTGACATTCACTTCCAGCAGCAACAAACCTCTCAGGAAGCAGGGCCTAGGGACTCAGGAGACAGACAATACAGCACTCAGGATTCATAATGCTGGCAGAAGAAGGGAAGCTTGGAGCAAGGGAAAGCAATTACCGGTTTAATTTATCTTTCAGCACCATCAGAAACCAAGTTTTCAAAAGGATCCCTAAAAGAAATAAAACTTTTTTTCTTGGTATGAAAAGAAGGAAAAGGTACTTCTGCAGTTATGGAAGTTCTGCACACTCACTCACACTATTCATCGATGGGGAGAACCAAGAACAAAGCCTCCCTCCAAAGCAATGAAATCTTCCCAGTTTGAAAGAGAGGCAATTCATCAACTAGTTCAGATAATACCATTAACGTTTTTTGATCAATTCTGGCTATTATCTGGGTCACTGCTTCCAGGACATACAGCCATGTTCAAAGTTAGTATACAATCCAAATCAACAAATTTCACCTAAAAGACAGTCCCACTGCCTTTAAGTCATGCGAACAGCAGCAAAGAGGTCCCAGTCCAAAAGTTTCTAGGCCAGGGTTTATAATGTATTTGAGTATCCAGTGTGAAAGGACCTCAGGAACATAGAGGTAATAAACCTTTCAAATCAGAAAAATGCTCTGTATCACAGTGGGGAACCTAACAAGATATTCACTGAAACCAGTCTCAACAGTATGTTCAGGCTTTATGGACTGCTTTAGAGACATCCTTTCGTTTATTTACTCTAAACATGCCTGTCTGAAACTGTTCACATTTGGCTCAGGACTTTAAGATGTGCAGGATGGGGCCACCAACACTCAGAAGTAAATCTGTCACTGAACAAGGGTTATATTGTATTGTTACAACTATTACCTTAAGTTTCTTGGGAGCTTACCCAAGCAGAATTAAAGAGAAAAAAAAAAAAAAAAAAGAAAAAGTCTGCTTGAAAGCACTAAGTCAAAACAGCAAGACAAAAGGATGTTCTCCACGCTACTCAGTCTGACCATTCTTTGCACAGTGGCCTTTATTTGTTTCTATTTCCTTAAGACCTCCAGCAGCTAGCCTCTCAGCTAATAACATCTAGCCTCAGAACATCTTACTTTGAACCCTTAAAATGTCTGCAGTCTCAGTAATTTTTATTGCTTGCTAAATCTGTATAGCCTGTCAATACTGACCTAGGTAGTACTGCGCAAATAATTGACTTTCTACCTTGTCTGCCAACTAAAAGACATCCAAGAGCTTGAACTATATTTTATCTTTTTCCTTAGTCAAAGAGAAAACAGAAAAACTAGCTGTAGCACACCAGTTAAGCACCTCTTCTGAGAAATTTCTTCAAAGAGAATGAAAAATTAATTGACCATATGGTTTGAAAACAAAAACAAAAAACACGCAAATGGAATGCATGCTGTCACCACTCCTAAAGGATTTTTCCAGTCAAAACTGTTTGGTGAATTCAATCCCTAGTTTAAATTTCAGAGATTACAAACGCACTTCAGAAGCGAACTGGCTTCCAGCTACATGCTGTCCCCCCACAACAGCATCACTCTGCTCTGACATTCTGCTCCGTGTCTGCTAAGAGGCTGTTTTCTGTGTTCATATCCTGCCTATAGGAGGATGCCTGGCCCGCAGGGCTGAACCTCAGATGCACCAGGATGGCTACTTACGCTGTCCGCAGTAGACCCCAATGTAGCCCTTCTGGCACTGGCACCGGTCATCAGCGCAGGTACCACCATTCATGCACCTGATGCTGCACTGCTGCGCTGCAGGGGCCGGGACAGACACATGGGCACGAGCATTAATGCCAAACACCACAGCAGGAAGCAAGCACGGATAAAAATAGAGACTTCTGAAAACAGATGTCAACTTCACATTTAAAGGCATGCTCAGGAATTCCTTAATAAAATCCTTTATGTTCAGCTATTGGGAAAGACTTTATTTTAAAAGCATTGATGAAGATACAATGAAGAGAGTTTATGACCATATTTAGCAACTTAGTACTTTTAATTAACTTGATGGCTGCATAATTTTCATTTTTTAGGAAAATGAAAATTTTTTAAGAAAAATGTCAATACCGCACATATTTGCATTAAAACATGTTTATCTATTTAAACACTTTTTTTTTTCATTTTTGTCACTAAGAGTAATAATGCACATACAGAAAATCAGTCTGTGTCAAAAACCTACAGATACTGAAGTCTGCGTTACACATACATATTCAGCAATGAAAAATTATTATAATAATAAATAGATAACAAGAATTATTTAGAATGAAATCTCTAAAGAAAATAAATTCAATAAGTCCTTACTAGATTTCGGTCCACAAGTAGGTGATATTTGTCCACTTGCACAAGTGCACATGTTAGGGCGAGAGCAAAATCCATCACCACAGCTATTTCTGCAGATCGCTGGGGAAGAACAAATTTTAGAAGTCAGTGATTGACAGTAACCTTAACCTCAAATTACAGGAAAAAACTAAAGGTGTGTTAACAGCTTCTCTTTAAAAACAAACGAAGAACAAAACCAGAGTCCCTAATTCATTAGGTCAGCTAATATACGCATAAAAAATAAATGTAAGTTAAATAAAGCAAACTGAATTTTGGAATAACTGGTATTTCTGACAATGTTGGAGGCAAACAGAATGGAACTTGGCATATTCAGACATTGGTCTGACCACTTAATACAAACAGTCAACTCCTTCCCTCATCAGAAATGCCAACCTACTATGCAAATGACATAAAATTATTGGCATTATATATTTTAGACCACAAGGCCTGTAGAAAACTTCAGGAAAAATCCAAGTTTTGGATGAATAAAAACAATATGATCAACGAACTCCAATTTATGGTAAGGCTTCTCTCTTACAATCCCTATTTTAGAAGCATTTTAGGATCTCTCTTTTCTAAGATTGTCTGCCCACGCACAAACCTGTTTTGTGGGAAGCCCATGTTTGAGCATTCCATATTGCGTGGGGTTTCCCTAAATACTGTTTCTGTACTCATATATCCCCACATTTTCATTGTGAAACTAATTTTACACGACTCTCCAGGAAGCCTGACCACAATACATTATGTGTGCACACAGTGCACACCATTGTGCTGTCCTCACCATGCCCCAACTTATTCCTTCTCTCCTCCCCCACCAGCCAACGGAGCTCTACTGCACAAAGAAACCACGAAGCCAGAAAACAGTTAAATTCTAAATCCAAACTTCAAATGGGATCCAAAGGAATTCAACTAAATAATCTGCTGGATTAGCAAATGCACCACAGGAGAGCCTGAGACTTTAAGGTCCAGCCCAGCACAGGAGGATCTCAGAAGTACACATCTCGTAAGAGACACCTTGTAAAGCAAAAAAAAAAAAAAAAAAAAAAAAAAAAACAAGCAAGCATCACGGTGCCTTTGTAGCTATCTCTGGGGTTTTGACAGAACTAAATAACCAGTAAGAACATCTCTCAATCGAAGGACTACAAATGGAACAAATTCCTCATGCAGATAATCTGCCAAGTATATACTGAGTACCTAAAAAAAAAGTCCACGTACATTAAAAAAAGAAATAAGGCCTTTCCCAGAATGCTTGTGCTCCACTTCTGACGTAGGAAAACTTGCATAAATGAGCTCTCTCTCACAAGGAAGCAAACTTTTCTTGCCCCATTTCAGAGTTCAAATATGTTCCGTGCAGAATGTGCATTCCCTCTTTTACCCTTCCTCCTGCCTGGGTCATCATCAGCATACTTGAAAATCACCAGCTACAGTCACCACCTAATTATAGTCAACTCAACTCAACAGTAAGACATTTGCTGCCCTGTGTCACCCTCAGGAGCTGTGCCCAGCTCAGCAACTACAGCAAGAGGGACCACCACCTCCACAAACATTTCCTGCAAGTGTAGAGATCTGCGATCCTTAACTTTCACCCAAAATACAAATTGGAACACGTCACTGCCAGTCTGACAGCTGGCCTGGCAAAGTCATTGACTTTTCAAACATGTTGGAGAGCTGCAATTAAAGTCCAGGAAGTTAAACAGGAGCTAAAAGTTGTTCTTTGTGTGTACAAATTAATGGCAGGTCATAAGTTAGTCTGGATGTGAAGAGACTTGAGACTAAGGTCTGCAAGAGTCTCTGAGAATCACAACTTAAGAGTGACTTACCCAGATTTCTGAAAGCACCTAAATCATTGAATGCCTATGACTGTTGTGGAACTGGGTACCCAGCATTGCGAAAAACCTATTAAGGCCAATGGCATACTGGGCAGCCAGAATCCAATTCTAAAACTCAGTTTTATTTTTAAGTAAGTCAAGACTGAGACTTGGTAAGAGATAATAAATAAGGACTGAACGTTATGAGAAGCTCTTTTTATTCCACAGCTGTACTGACACTAAAAACGCTATGGTTAGCCTTAGATGAACAGTAGTGATCCACGGTGCAGTCAGGTGCAACATTAGCAACGCCAATTCACTCATGTCAAATGAACAGGTACGAACAAGCCCTGCACAACAGGCAGCAGCCAAAGTCACTTTTCAGTGCCACACCAAGGAGCTGGTTTACCTCCCATTCCTCCTAGCTTGGTCCTGGATCTCTGTAGCTCATTTGACAGAGTATTACAAAGATCTCTATTACTTGTGGCAGGGGCAGTGTGTTCTTGAACCTGAATTCTGAACTTGAGCATGATTTTTAGGAAAAATGATGAGAACAGGCTGGAATGAATGGGAACAGCCTCCCATTAAAAAGGATGTATCCAATATCAGCTTTTATCTAATAGACAGAAACTTTGACTTAATTCTGGATTTCCTTTCCAGGCAGACAATGTTTCCTACATGGAGCATCCTGCAGATTTTTATTTTTTTTTTTCTCTGCAAAGCCATGTCAACAGCACATCTGTCAGCACTGTATCTATTATGGCCAGGCAATAATCAGAGTCTATGTGCCTTATAGCTATAAGAATACAACTAAAGAAGAGGATAAGCACTCCAGATGTAAAAAAGTTTTCCCAAGAACTGCAGTTCCAAGCCTTCTTTTTCTGAAACAGGAGTTTCAGAAAACTTGAGATCTCATTTGCTCTCCATCGAACCTTTTGGGCTTCTTTCTTTCCAGTGTTACAGTATAATTTGATTTATGGAAGGCTTTTTTAAATTTTTCCTTCACTGTCTTGTTCTTTTATTTAAAAAAAAAAAAATTAAGTGGAAACATGCCTTTTACAAATGCACCAAAGAAAATACAGCAATTTGCCAGTCTTTCAAGTACAGGATATGTGGACCTGTAAATCGTTTTTTTTTTAACAAAAGGAAAAAACCCAACACAAGGCCAACGACAGATCCAGCCAAATTACAGCAGGAATTCTCTTCTCTCACACTGAATGGAGCAGTAACTCACAGAACAACACTTATTCTTATTATTGCCCCTAGGGCAGTAGAAACTTGAAGTCAAGACACTTACGAACAATGCATTGATTTCCTCCAGGGAGCGTTTTCCATCCAGGGCAGCAGTAGGAATGGAATCTAGAGCCACACACATTTGGCCTGTCACACAGACAAATATGTATAAATGTGTGCACGTACAAAAATGTATACATAACAGTATATATATATATGTATATATATTTAAGTATATATCAATGCAAGCAGAACCCACAGTTTTATGAGCATACGGGAAGAAACAGGTCTGCCAGCGACGTGAAAAACAAAAATGCATAGCTACGACTCAGACTAAGTCCTCCAGAAAGCAATAATGCTTCCCCTACGGTGAGGCGTTCCAAGCCCTTCTATTTCACATTAATAGCACTGGTTAGCGCGAGAGGAGAGGCAGAACAGGCGGCAGGCCACACGCACCCATCCCTGCAGGAACTGCCGAGGGGATGGACGCAGGGCTGAGCACACACGCCTGGCTGCAGAAGCTGCCCGCAGCACCCAGGACAAGAGGGATCGTGAAGACTTAAAAACTAGGTCAGCGAGAAATCCCCTGAAACATTCGGGAAAGCCGCTTTTTGTTGAGTTTCTCAGTACAAACCAACTCATTGTATTTCTGATATCAGCATATACTGATTTCTCAGTATAAACCAACGAAACACAGCGCAAAGCATCGCCAACGCCAAGCTATCCCCCAGAGCTACACGATCCCGGACCGCGGGCCCCATCCCTCCCCGCGGAGCGCGCCCGTACCCGCGGAGCGCCTCCTGCTGTCCCCGCCGGCGGACCCGGCCCGCGGCGGCAGCGCTGCCGGCCCCTTCCTCCCGGTGCGCGACGGCGGCGGCGGGGTAGATGCCGCCCGCTCCTCCCGCAGGGCGGACCCGCGGCGGCGGCTTTTGTTGCCCGGCGGCTCCGTGCGCGCAGAGCGCCAGGCAGCTGAGCCATAGGAAGCAGGGGTGCAGGCGCAGCCACCGCCGTCTGCCCATGCTGCGGCGGCGGCCCCGGAGGGAAGCGGCGGAGGAGCGGCGAGGCGGGGAGAGGGACAGCGCTCCGCAGTTCCTCACGGGGAGGCTTCAGCCGCTGCGGCTCCTTCTTCTCTCCTCTTCCTCCTTCTCCGCAGGTTGCAGCGGGACGCGGTGGTGCCAGCAGCAGGGTCCACGTTGCATCCCCCCTCCTCTCTCTCCAAAGAGGGGGGGAAAGGAAAAATAATTAAAAAGAAGAAAAAAAAAAAAAAAAAGATGGGTTTGAACTTCCACTCCCCTCCCTCAGAAAAAAAAAAAAAGAGAGAGAAAAAAATCCAACGGAACGGAACCAAGCTAAATCTAAATGTCCCTAGTAAAAACAGCAATAAGATAATAATTAACCGAGTCCAAAGAAAGAAGTGTGCAGAATGGGCTGCGAGGAGCGCACAGCTCGCTGCCAGGCACAAGGGGCGGTTTTACAGCTGGCTGCGGTGCGGGGGAAGCGGGGAGGCGGGGGCGGGACGGTTCCTTACGGCCGGTACTGAGGCGACCGCGGGGGAAGGGGCGAACACGGCCCCGGGCGGGGGCCGGGCCGGGCCGGGCCGAGCTGAGGGGAGCGGGGCCGAGGGGGAGCGGGCGCACACGTGGGGCGGGGGCCGGAGGAGGGGGCGGCAGGGGCGGGGAGCAGGTAGGGCCGGCCCCGGGGATAGCTCCGCTCTCTGCGGCCGGGTGTGGGGCGGCGGCGCCGCGAAGCGGAGGAGTGTGCGGGGTACCGGGGCGATCCGGCCCGGGCGGAGGAGCGCCGGTCGGAGGCTGGCGCCGAGTTGGGTGCTGGGAGCTTGCGGGAGCCGCTTTCCTCTGAGCGCCTCCTGCACGAGCGGTGTCGGCAGGTTGGCAAGGCTCTTCAGAGCGCCCTGGAAAACGCGAGGTTTCCATCGGATGTTTCATAAAGTTCACACCCTTCAAGTCCTCCTTGTTCTCCTTTCACCGTTTCTGCCTATACAGGCGTCTTCAAACCAATGCAGACAAACGCGTGGCTACTCTTCTCGTTACTTTTGTAGGTCGTGCATGTAGGTGTGTGGGACAGCCAGGCACCAGCGCAGCCGAACAGAAGCAATACAATCACCTCCTTGCTGGAAGTCCCCAGCTGGTTCTTCTGATAGCCGTGGGATGTGCTCTGATTCTCTTACCATCGCTTCAAATTACAGCTATAGGGATGAGCATCTCACTGTGCAGTGACTACTGCAGCAACCACAAAATCACTTATTTACTTTCAAAGCAAAACAAACAAAACGGCGGGTGCCTTCAGGTCTGAGTGCGTGTTATCTGGCACTTCTAATTCTGGAATGAGAGGCAGGAACCATGCTTCGTTATCTCTGAAATAAAGCTTCCAGCTTAGAGGTTGCAAAGCCATCCCCTCATTCAAGTCACTGTGCTGCTTTGATAGCCATGACTTTAAGTGTGGCTCCAATCAGATCTACATTCCAATTGATCAGGAGTCCCGGGAATCCTTCTTTTTTAAAAAAAAAAAAAAAAAAAAAAGTTTGGAAGAGTATCAAAAGTAAACTTGCTGATGAGAATCTGAATCTTTAAAAGTAACGCTTTGAGAAATTAACGAAAAGAACAAGTTAATGAAAACAGCTGGAAAGAAGAGATCAGGAACCTCAGGAATATAATGAGGTTTGGAATTTCCTCAGATTTGAAGATGCTAAACCTGACGTGAATGAGGTGCTCCAAACAAAGGCACTGAGAGGATTCCAGCAGGTGAATAAATATCTCAAGAAAAATTGCAAATAGGCAGGTAGCCTCCAAAGAATAAAAACAAAAGGGCTGATCTGAGATAAGCTTAGGGCCTTGGATATTAGGAAGCACAGAGATAAATAAATAATTCCCAGTAGATAAACAGAGCTAGATATTGAAAGGAATGGCAAAAGAAAAAAGTTTAAAAAAGAAATAACAATGACAGTGAAGGATGACCGCAGAAGGAACCAGATACGCAGTGAAGATTCAGGGAAAAAAAATTAGTTATGGTTCAAATCCAAGAGATATAAACTTTGAATTAGTTTTTAACATGAAACTGTAGATAGTGAACACAACAAAAGCAGCTTGCCACAACTGATATGCACATAACTGATATGCCCCATCCCTGGAGGCATTCAAGGCCAGGCTGGATGTGGCTCTGGGCAGCCTGATCTGGTGGTTGGCAACCCTGCACATAGCAGGGGGGTTGAAACTAAATGATCATTATGGTCCCTATCAACCCAGGCCATTCTATGATAAGGCTCAGAGACTCTGATGCACTGAAGCTAGAAGAGAGCTAGGCAGCATCTCTCTAGAATTTTGAAAGGGTGTAGTACACAAGACTATACAGCATTCAAAAGTAAGGAATATTAATTCCTTAGGAGTATGATATAAAAAATTCATATAAATACGTGTTCAAGTGATATACTTATCAAGAAAGATATTTTTTTATTAGAAAGAGAAACATTACTACATTTTATAGGTACGACACTAGACAAAGATTAGAAAAATTTGAAGAGCTGCACAAAAAAAAGATGGACAAAGGAAAAGAATCACTGGTAAACTGTGGGTTCTTTAGCCAGTAGCACTTCTGGAAGAAAGGAATGAAGGGAAAAGACAGGAAAGATGGAGAGAAAGAATGGAAAAAGGGAAGAAGGAAGAAAGAAGGGGGGAGGGGAGGGGAGGAGAAGGGGAGGGGAGGCAAAGGGGAAGGAAGGGGAGGCGAAGGGGAGGTGTCGGAGAAAGGAAGGGAAGGGAAGGGAAGGGAAGGGAAGGGAAGGGAAGGAAGGGAAGGGAAGGGAAGGGAGGGAAGGGAAGGGAAGGGAAGGGAAGGGAAGGGAAGGGAAGGGAAGGGAAGGGAAGGAAGGGAAGGGAAGGGAAGGGAAGGGAAGGGAAGGGAAGGGAAGGGAAGGGAAGGGAAGGGAAGGGAAGGGAAGGGAAGGAAGGGAAGAGGGAAGGGAAAAAACTAGATTACTAGTTGGGAAAACTGTCATAAGCTTTGTCTGCCAACTGTTAATAAGCATGTGAATTTGATGAGATTTCTTCCCATCCCATTTGGTAGCTGTTGTAAATGGAAGATGCCTTGATGCATAGATGTCAAGTGGTCTATGCAGAAGGACAAATTGCTCTAGCTGAAGTTCCATTTCTAGTCTGACCAATTCTAATAAGAATAGTTCAGTGTTATATGTAGTGGATATTCATGAAGCATATAACTGTACATTTCTGTACAGAAAATATTCACTGAGAAAAACCTTCTATTTTATTGCAGATTATTTTAGAATGGGCATTTTTCCCATGTAGTTGACTTTTTATTTTCCAAACAGGGGTGAGAGTTATTTTTAAGTAAAGGCATCCTACTATTTTGACATTTGGAAACAAAGATAAAGTATGGGCTGTTACACTATCACTTTCCTAAAGCAGAATCCAAGTAAACTCTCAGCTGTAAATATTTTATGTTAGGACGTCTTTGGATGTCTTTCAGTGGCAACAGTTCACTGACAGTTAAAATCATTCTCACCAATGCCTTGCTCTGAAATTGTCAGAGGCTGCCAACAGTAACAGTACCAGTATTAAAAGCACAGACGACAACAGGCATGTCAGGACTGAAAAAAAATATAAAAACTTAAACAAAACATTTTTTTCTTCCTAATGTTGTTATTCACGTGCTATGGATTTGACATTTATCATCACTGAGAGGATTTTCTTGTTCCACAAAATACAAGTTCTTGCTAAATACGAGCATCCTTTCAATATTATTTCAACATTACTTGTGACAGGAGTACAAATACTCTCACCTTATTTCTTGCCACGACTCTTTTGGAGCATTCAAAATACAAACATCTTCTAGATGTGGCAGAAAGCATTTGAAAAAAGGAAAACACTGGAAAAGGGTAAATTGCGTTGGATGGAATACCTGTGAAATGCAGTCTGTTCTTTCCTCTTTTTATTGGATGTTTTCTCTTTTAATAAAACAATCTGTGAAATATTTATTGATTCCCAATAACCTCTAGGTTCCCAGGCAGTCTTTCATGTGCTTACTACTAAAAAATTTTTCCAATGCAAATCCTACTTTCTTCATTTTAAAGACCTCTCCCCCAGTTCAGTTTTTATTTCCAGAATCTTCTTACCTTCTATGTTCTTGGATAATATCATCCCATTTTTGTGTGTGTGTCCATGTCTTTCTTCAGGCTTTCCAGATTTTCATCCGTTCTTGCAATCTTGATTCATTCTGCTGAACTGATCTCATTCACCACATGAGGTTCTCAAAGCTGAAATCAGTTGTCTAGCTGAGACTGTGCCCAAGTTGTTCAGAGAGGAGAGATCTACTTATTTATCTTACAATCTGAGCTCCACAGTGTTTATAAATATCAGAGGATGCCTGTATTTTCCAAATCATGAATGATATTGACTCCTGTTAGCTTATAGTATTCTGCTATACTCCAGTGTTTTTCCACACAGGTGCTACAGAGGCAGCAAAAAACTTCCATTTCAGTTAGGTTGGTTCTAATCTGCAAATCAAATAAATTATCTATTATCTGATCTGAAAGAAAAATAATAAAGAGTAAAGCATCCAGGGCATCAGTCTGAAACATTTAGTACTTGTTACCTCATGGGTGATCAACTATTAATAACTGCTCTAGTTCGTATTTCCTTTAACGTATGATGTACTCATTCTGTGGCAATTTAATTTAGAATAATGTCTTCCCTGCTTAGGAGACTGTCAGTTGAGTCGGTTTCAAAAGCATTGCTGAAACAATATAGATTTTCCTATCCATCTACTCTGTTAGTTGTCACATAAAATCTGTATGGAACTTGCTTGTTCTTGAGAAGTTTCACTTTTTTCTGATGTTATTTTTCTCTCATAGAAACTCATTCATAGTTGAATTGTTTTTTATTGCTTTTTTTTTCAGGAAGCCAGGGAGTTGGACAAGTTGGCCTAATTTCCTTTTTTCCTTTTTTTAAGTTTGCCCACAGTTTAGTCACAATGAATAAACACTGATGAGCAAGATGAGAGAAAACTGATTAATTTCAACTCTAAATTTGTTCTCAGTCAAAAGAAATTAGTAAGTAGTTATGATCTCTTCTGTGCCTGTACTTTGTAAAATTTCCATGCAATTGGAGCATGTTACGATGATTTAAAGTTCTATTCCTGATTCATATTTTTTGTTAATTCACTTTAAGTTGTGCTGCAGTTAAGACCCCAGGTACTACTCCTCAACAAAAAATCCTTCACATACGCAGAGTCCTGCAGACCTGCATGTTTCACTATCTGTAGAATTCAAAATAATTCTAGCAATGGTTTCAAAGCAAAGTTTTCACAACAGATTTTAAAAAATGTATACATGTAGTGTGTGTTAAGGAGGTGTATTGAAAAGACGAGGTGAAAAAATTATATGAGGCTAAAAGAACCAGAAAGAAATTTAAAAGAGAAAACTGAAAAAGAAAACTGAAAAAACTGAAAAAGGAAAGGAAAGGAAAGGAAAGGAAAGGAAAGGAAAGGAAAGGAAAGGAAAGGAAAGGAAAGGAAAGGAAAAGGAAAGGAAAGGAAAGGAAAGGAAAGGAAAGGAAAGGAAAGGAAAGGAAAGGAAAGGAAAGGAAAGGAAAGGAAAGGAAAGGAAAGGAAAGGAAAGGAAAGGAAAGGAAAGGAAAAGGAAAGGAAAGGAAAGAAAGGAAAAAAGGAAAGGAAAGGAAAGGAAAGGAAAGGAAAGGAAAGGAAAGGAAAGGAAAGGAAAGGAAAGGAAAGGAAAGGAAAGGAAAGGAAAGGAAAGGAAAGGAAAGGAAAGGAAAGGAAAGGAAAGGAAAGGAAAGGAAAGGAAAGGAAAGGAAAGGAAAGGAAAGGAAAGGAAAGGAAAGGAAAGGAAAGGAAAACGAAACGGAAAGGAAAAGAAAAGAAAAGAAAAGAAAAGAAAAGAAAAGAAAAGAAAAGAAAAGAAAAGAAAAGAAAAGAAAAGAAAAGAAAAGAAAAGAAAAGAAAAGAAAAGAAAAGAAAAGAAAAGAAAAGAAAAGAAAAGAAAAGAAAAGAGAAAAGACAATCAGTCTTGATTAACGAAATCCTTTATGAGGGAAATTTTCCATGCATTTACACAAAAAATATTTCAATGATACAAAGCTATACAAGGACATCTTCCATCTGAATGAATAACTCTTGAGTAAATTAGTAATACATTTAAATTGGTAACTATTTTAAGTTTTTGATGCAAATGAAAACACAAACAGGGCAGATTATCTTAGTATATCCTTCCAGGACTCATTTGATTATTTTACCTGTAACATGCCATACTATTTGGTTCGGTTGTTTGTTTTAGCATGGAAGGGTAGGGTGGATCACTCCACTGATTTTTCTTCTTTTTAAGTGAGAAAAACAAAAGTGAAATGTTCCTAGTTTAGACTTCTACTAGAAACGAGATCCTACATAAAATTCCAGATTTAACATCAAATGGTAGAAGGTAATAAAGAAAAATAAAAAATAAGCAGCTCTTTTTTTCCCCCAAGGTGCAGAAAAGGCTAGTCAGATTTTATGTGCAAGAATCAGCAGTAAAATAACTCCGGTGCCTATTTTAAAAGAAGTCAAATTAAATAAAATAGAAAACACAACTGAGATTCTTGGATATTCTGTTGTTCCTTTGATAAAAGTGTGAAGCTGGTGTAGTTCTTCCCAGATTTCAGGAGTAGGTCTATATTTGTAATTATTTTGATTTGTCTTTGTTCTAGAAACTCTACCCTCGGGAGTCTGTAGGTGGAGCACATGAAAGGGCTCAATTATTCAGGAGAAATTTAATCCAGTACTAAACCACAGACTATGTGGTTTTAATTACTTAAATACATTAATAATTTTATGGCTGTATGCTTTTAAATGGTTATTCTTTTATAGGTGCCTCTGAGCGTTATTTTCTGACCCAGCTTCTCATTAACAACATCTTATAAAATGGAGGATTCTAATATCGTGAATCTCACTGAGATGACACCATGTATTCACAGCCACATTCTACCTGTTTACCTTCGTGAAAGCATGTGTACTGTTTGTTACTAACAGCATCTCCACAGTTACTCTGTGCTCTGAAGCAGTTTTCTTTGTCTAAACCAGTCAGTGTTGCCAGGAGTTGCAGCTACACACATGTAAGCACTGCACCACGAATCAGGAACCTGAAATAAAAACATACTGTGTCAACCCCAAATCCCTTCAAAGCTTCAGTCCTTCTGCGTGCTCATAGGGAGATCAAGCTTTAAAAGAAGGAATGAATTGGGTGAATATTGAAGTGTGGCAGCAAAATGGTGGAGTTTGTGCTATCTGCCGCTCTGCCTGCATCACTGTTTGAAGCCCACGTTCCCTCTCTTCAATAAATATCATTGCATCTGTGGAATCACAAAAGTAAAGTGATCTTGGCAGCAGTCCTAAGAGTCTCTTGTAAGCCCCATGCTATGCAGCAGTGTTATCTAAACAGAAATGACTCTTAACAAGGAATCAATGAAGTCAGGTTTTTTTGTTGCATTTATTTTGTTTTCCCTTATGTGTTAGACATGAGGTCATCGTTTCTGCATACTAGAGTCAATTTTTACTTTATTTTTACCAGAATAAAATAGCTTCATGGAAAAATAAATATAGATAGACTTCGATTTATGCATTCTGTAAGATAAAAATGTAATGTTGTTAAATTGTTGTCATGGCAGTTCCTTTATTTAGGCCAACAAATTAAATTCAAATTAAATGCCAATGAAAAACAAAACTGGAAATTTTCACTCACCTGCAAATTTTAAGTAGGCAGATGCCACATTTATATACAGTTCAAATCAGTATAATCTTGATGTATGAAACTTTGATTCACATACCAGTGCAAGTGTCATAAGAAAGTTGGTAGTCACCAAAAAAGCCTGTAAACTTGCATACAAAAATTTTGAAACTTAAGAGATAGTCTGAAATTCATCTACAATGGCTATAAATACAAGTACATAGTATATAGTTAGCTAAGAACAGCTTCTTAAACAGATACCTAAAGATGTAAGGGATAAAAGATACTATGGAACTGTCAGCTTTCATTTTTATATTTTTATTTTTTTTTCTTCAAAAATATAACTTCAGTCTTTTTAATTATTGGACCCTAAGGTACAATCAGTCCTGGTGTTTTCTATTATGTAAAACAAATCTGGACTCACGATTACAGACTCTAGCTTTGCAGTCACATGAATCTCAATGTATTAAGAGAGAGAAGCCATGCTAATTCCATACAGATGTGCTGTTGCATTCCTGTAAATTTTCAGACTGAAAAGGAAATGCTAGTTACACCCCTTTCCTCTACAGCCTACGGTAGAACATTTCACAGATTGCATATGTGTTTTGCGTTTGAAGAAAAACAGTCATAGATCTCTCTGACCAAATACTCCTGTTTTTAACTTGTCGCTGACATTTTAAAATCAAAAGTCTGTGTTTGCCAATTTGTGTGTCATATCTGTGACATATATATTTTTAAACAATCTAGGAATCCTAGCCCTTGGGCCTCAGGTTATTTTTCAACATGCACACAAAATTTGAACAGTTATGTTCTCGTAGACATTCACCGTTACTGGGAAAGAAAGAATGCTTTATGTTTATTTGTGTACAAACATACAAATACATACTTTTATTTTTATTGTCAATTTCACAGACAGAACTAAGAAGACTGAGCGAAGAAAATGCTAATAATTCTTACATTAGCCTTAAAAGTGTTTTGCACAGAGTAAGAACAAAGACTTGTAAGACTACCACGTAGGAGCTTTTCAAACCAGTTGCTAAAACTAAGCCACATTTTCCACCGATTTCTACTGGCAGAGATATTAAGGAGACTTTCAGTGGTGGAAAATATGTGTGAATGTGACAGTAGAAAACATCTAATATCTATCTTCCCAGCCTGAGAAAACTGATAGACCCCTCCACGGAGAGAAGTGACTGAAATAATAGAATGGCAGAATATGCTGAGTTGGGTGAACCTGGCACAAACTTTTCCAATTGAAAAGTCATCTTTGACCATCACATTCCAGTTTTGAAAGGAGGCAGATTTCAGCATAGTCTCTTTGTTCAAAGTATTCATTCTTCATGCTGAGACCTGGATCTGGATAGTGATGTCTATACTTCAGAAACAGAATCACAGAATCACAGAATTGTAGGGGTTGGAAGGGACCTCTAGAGATCATCGAGACCAACCCCCCTGCCAAAGCAGGTTCCCTACACCAGGTCGCACAGGTAGGCGTCCAGGCGAGACTTGAATATCTCCAGAGAAGGAGACTCCACAACCTCCCTGGGCAGCCTGTTCCAGTGCTCCGTCACCCTCACCGTGAAGAAGTTCTTACGCACATTCGTGCGAAACTTCCTGTGCTGCAGCTTATTTCCGTTTCCCCTCGTCCTGTCTCCACGTACCACTGAAAAGAGACTGGCCTCACCACTATGGCCGCCACACCTCAGATATTTATAAACCTGGATCAGGTCCCCTCTCAGTCTTCTTTTCTCAAGGCTAAACAGACCCAGTTTACTTAGCCTTTCTTCATAGGGGAGATGCTCCAGGCCCTTCACCATCTTTGTGGCCCTCCACTGGACTCTTTCCAAGAGATCCCTGTCTTTTTTGTACTGGGGAGCCCAGAACTGGACACAGTACTCCAGATGAGGCCTCACCAGGGCAGAGTAGAGGGGGAGGATCACCCCCCTCGACCTGCTGGACACGCTCTTCTTAATGCACCCCAGAATGCCATTGGCCTTTTTGGCCACGAGGGCACACTGCTGGCTCATGGCCAACCTGTCGTCCACCAGGACGCCCAGGTCCCTCTCTGCAGAGCTCCTCTCCAGCAGCTCATCCCCCAGCCTGTATTGGTGCATGCAATTATTCCTCCCTAGGTGTAAGACCCTACACTTGCTTTTGTTGAACCTCATCTGGTTTCTTACTGCCCAGCTCTCCAGCCTGTCCAGGTCTCGCTGAATGGCAGCACAGCCTTCAGGCGTGTCAGCCAATCCTCCCAACTTCGTATCATCAGCAAACTTGCTGAGGGTGGCCACTATCCCCTCATCAAGGTCATTGATGAAGATGTTGAACAAGACCGGACCCAGCACAGACCCCTGGGGGACACCACTGGTTACAGGTCTCCAGCCAGACTCTGCACCACCAACGACGACCCTCTGCGCTCTGCCAGTCAGCCAGTTCTCAACCCACCTCACTGTCCACTCATCTATCCCACACTTCCTCAGCTTTGTTATAAGGATGTCGTGGGAGACAGTATCAAACGCCTTTCTAAAATCAAGGTAGATTACATCTACCGCTCTTCCCCCATCCACCCAGCATGTGACAGCATCATAGAAGGCCACCAAGTTGGTCGAGCACGACCTCCCCTTGGTGAACCCATGCTGACTACTCCTGATAACCTCCTTTTCTCCCAGTTGTCTGGAGATGGTATCCAGCACAAGCTGTTCCATCACCTTTCCAGGGACGGAGGTGAGGCTGACAGGCCTATAATTACCCGGATCTTCCTTCTTGCCCTTTTTGAAGACCGGAGTGACATTGGCTATCCTCCAGTCTTCAGGGACCTCCCCTGTTGTCCAGGCCCTCTCAAAAATGATGGAGAGCGGTTCGGCAATGACCTCCGCCAGCTCCCTCAGCACACGTGGATGCACCCCATCAGGTCCCATGGACTTGTGGACCTTAGTACTGCCTAGGCGCTCACGCACGTCCTCTTTCCTGACTAAAGGGAAGTCTCCCATTCCCCAGACCCTCTCACTAACCTCCAGGGTGTAGGATTCCTGCAGGGGAGCCTTTTCACTGAAGACAGAAGTAAAGAAGGCATTCAGTATCTCTGCCTTCTCAGCATCCCCCGTTACGAGGACCCCCCCCTCACTTAGTAAGGGGCCCACATTCTCCCTAGTTTTCCTTTTGCTATTAACATACTTGAAGAAGCCTTTTTTATTATCCTTTATCACTTTAGCTAGATTCAGTTCCAGACGGGCTTTAGCCTTCCTCGTTGCATCCCTGCAGGCCCTGCCTACATTCCTATATTCTTCCCAAGTGATCAGACCCTTTTTCCACATTTCATGGACCTTCTTCTTTCCTTTGAGCTTGCGCATGAGCTCCTTGCTCATCCACACAGGTCTCCTGCCACCTTTTCCCGATTTCTTGCTCACAGGGACGCACCGATCCTGAGCTTGGAAGAAGAGCTGTTTAAATGCTGACCAGCTCTCAGAGGCCCCCTTACCTTCTAACACCCGAGCCCACGGGATAGCTCCAAGTAGGTCCCGGAAGAGATCGAAGTTGGCTCTCCTAAAGTCCAGGGTAGCAATCCTACTTATTGCTTTGCTTCTTCCGCTCAGGATCTTGAACTCCACCATCTCATGATCACTACAACCCAAACTGCCCCCTACCTTTACTTCCTTAACAAGTCCATCCCTGTTGGTGAAAATAAGGTCCAGTAACACCCCTCCCCGCGTCGGTTCCTCCACCACCTGCATCAGAAAGTTGTCTTCAACACACTGCAAGAACCGTCTGGTTCAAACGGGTAATGAGATTCCTGTTCATAAACACAATGTAGACAAACCTCTCTTAAGTCACTCCTCTGGGGACTCATGAAGTTTGTTGCCAAACAGAAATGGTCTTTAACTAAAGGTCAAACAAAATTTGTGATTGTAACCATGAATATACTTTAGATCATTTAGAGCCTGGCTGTGGTCAGAAGGGCCACTTACTTGTGCTGTATTCTCTTTGACCTGACAATTCGAAATTTGCTGTTATGAATAAACTTTCAACTGTGTTGCAGTTCATTTATCTTTACTCAAACAATGCTGTCCTGGAAGTATTTATTCTAGAGTTCTTTTTATTTGGTCTCAGACGTTTATCCAGGTAATGGCAAAGGCAGAAGGAGCACAATCTCTACAATATTCTCAAAGGATGACAGGTTGCAAACCACCCCTTCCATTCCCCCCCCCCCCTCCAATCTTGATGAATATCTGCTTTTCTATACAACAGTTACTATTTTTGATATCATTACAGTGACACCTAGGGGCTTTATTAATGAATCAGGAGCGTGCTTTTCAAGCATGGCATATACAGGCTTCTAATAAATTATTATAAAATTTTAGGAAGAAAATGGATGTTTTGCAGATGTCTTTAGGACTTTTTTTCCAAAGTGGAAAGAGAACAGGAGAGATGCAACAATATATCAAGTTTTCAAGCATGCTTCTGCATCACAGGCCAGAAAATAGTTAGCTTGTTGGTCCCAAATAAGACATAAAAAATAGGACTGCAAGAGTTTCAAAGGAAGGTCACATAAACTGTATTTGATGTAGTAAAAGATGTGAAATCAGTGAAACAATTCAAGAAATTTAACTTTGTATTTGCAATCTGTATGTGTTCTGCATTTTAAAGAGCAGACAAGGAGTGATATCATCATCAAAATGTGACAGAAATGTGAATTTTAGTCCTGAAAATGGAAAAAACTGCAAATAATGATGAGAGTATGTGCCTGAATGACAGGCAGGATACCAATTCCACTCAAAATGTTTAGAGGAAAAAGGTGGAAGAAACATGCAAGTGCAATTTCTTTAATCCTTGCAGACCTTGCACTAGTAGACTGAATTCCTAGGCAATAAATCAGAGAACAGATTAAATTTGAAAGACAGAGACTCCTCTGAAGTGAAGAGACTAGATTCAAAAAAGTCATAGATACATAGAATGTGAAAAAAATAAGAAACACAGAGTTCTGAGTTTGTAAAGCAGAGCAGGAGGTGTAGAAAGTGCACTCTCAGATGCTGTGAGCTAAGAAATGTGAAGATTCATGTTTGTCATCCTCTAAATATTTTTTTTAAGAAAACTAAAATTTTTGAAAAATATTAAATCTATAAGATGATCCTGTCTGTAATCAGTTCTCTTGACAGACAGCAAATTATTGTCAAGATTAGAAAATTTGTCACCAGTTGTATTTGCTATTTCAGCAAATTCTCAACTGGCTTAATACAACATGAAATTCTTTTGTCATGTTTCCACAATAGTATTAGGAAAAAAGCATTAGGAAAGGGCTTGCAGTTGTTACTGAGAATTTAACTTAGTTTACAAGTGAGCTCAGTAATGGAAGATAATTTAATACAACATGTATTTTCTTTTTAAGTTTAGCTATGTGACTTCAAAGTCATATACCTTTAAACCTTATGGTCTCTGGTATTAACAGGTTGATTCGTGGCTCTGATCTTAGATACTTCTCATTGTAAAGCATGCCACTAACCCCCTGCACACTTTGCCTCTCTTAACTGGCTATCTTAGAACACGTATACTCTTTCCTGTTGCTTGAGCAAGAGCAGATGAATACTTACCCCACTTCAGTAGTAGTATCAGTCTTCTAGAAAAGTGTCAAGGTAGAGAAGCTGAAAGATAACAAGAAGTAAAGCAAGAATGCAGCTTTTCTTCTTTTGATTCGCTAGACTTGCTTTCAGATGTCAAACAATAATGTAGCCACATCTTTAAATATGCTGTATCATTGCATCCATAAATATGAGGAGTACTCCAAAAGTAATACTTCCTGTTCTATTATGTTGACTCGTGTCATCAGAGGAGGATGTAGGCGGTATGACAGCAAAGTCTGAAACTTCCCACCAATATCCCATTTCATTTTGTTGACATGTGACAGATGGCAGCAGAAGGGCGGTCTGACACAATGGCGTCTGACATGGAAGTGCAGATAAAGCAAGTGTGTATTATTAAACTCCTCCATGCGGAAAAAAAAATGGAACCTACTGACATTCATCAACACTTGCTGCATATTTCCAAAACCAAACAGTGGATGTAAGCACAGGTAGAGGTAGGTGGTGCATTTTCTCAGTGGTGACAGTGACAACAGGTCGTATTTGCTGACACAGTTAAATATCTGGCATACTGGTTCTTGTTCATCAGTGAAAATACATAGATAATGGTGGTGACAGTGTTGAAAAATAGCTTTTTTAGCTGAGAATTTGCCCCATCAAATAGCGTTATTCTGCTCTTTGTATCTGTTGTATTTTGCATGGAATTAAATAGGAGGCATAACTTTCAGAGCGACCTACATAAATATACTGACTGTAGAATAGACTTTTGTCTTCCTATGTATGAAATTATCAAAACAATTGTAAAATATTAATACAATAGTAAAATATTATTATTTCTATACTTCCATTATCTTGGGAAAAGAATGGAAATTATTTCAAAGTTTATTCTGCAAATATTTCATTAAATATACAAATGCGTAAAAATTAGTTTACTTTCTTTTTGTAGCAGCAATATGGCATATTCCTCTGGAAAACTTCATTAATTTTATTTTCAAATTTTCCTGGCATTTCAAAAGTATGATACTGGCACCTACTGAAGTGTGATGTATTTAAAATCTGTAATTTGAGACTAGAGGAAGCTTTTGTTTAACTTCACCAAGTCATAGCTAAAAAACAACAAAACTTAAATCTACCCAAAATCTAACAGCTCAGTTTTGCTGAATCAGATTTGTGCTCCAGAAACAGATATTACAATGTTCTACCATACAAGGCAGTATAATTCTGACTACGTAAAGATTTTTGGAAGAAAGGTATTGTAGAATATTTCTTTTATTTTCAGCCACATGTCTTAAATAAAGAACAGGAAAACTTTAATACTAGAATTACTCAGATGTGATCTTGGAGAAACTGAGAACAGAAACTGGCAGGTGATTGATTGTATGGACCTACCTCTAATTAATAGTCATAGAACTGGTAAATCTACAGCGTGAAGGAAAAGTAGTTTAAGGCCTTTTTCATTTGCTGACATAGCAAAATTCAAATCCAAATTCCTCACCTCCTTACTCTAATATTATCATCCCCTATGGTATTGGCAGCATAGCAATATAAATAGGGTAACAAATTAAAATGCTTTCCTAACCATTACAAATTTAATTACTCATTATTTATTACAAATCAAATAATATAAGAATACACATGCATCCAATCATTTCTTCAGTTTTTTCAAAGTGTAACACTGTGCTTCTTCTGAAAACATGTAATTATTATTTCTAATTAGAATTATAAATCTACTGTTTTTGAATTCACAATTTTATCCTTAATACTGAGTTTGAACTCAGACTACCAAAATTACCTGTAAGGAAATGCTGCCACCTGAAAACACTGTGATGTCTGGAACACTGTTTATCACGCGTAGAAAAAGAACTAAAGATACAGGGCAGTAAGGGGTATTCTGATGGCCGCACAATTCAGAGTTTACAAAAGCCTAGGCAGCTTTCTTTGTCAGCACTATCATCGTAATTGAAATAATACTGAAGAGAAAACCTTTTGATAAAATTATCAGTAAGTTACCATTTCATTAACTGAAATATAGTGAAATATGAATTTTGAAAACCTTCATTCAGTTGGCCAGGTTTAATCCATATAATATTTCTTATGAATGTTACATGCTGTGTGATGTTAAAGTATTGTACATCATTACATCGGATCCCTTTCTGACAACGAGATAGTATGCATACAATTACATTTATCCTTCAGTTCTGCAAACTACAGTGACAATGTAACAATGTTATCCACGTAATTACTTTCATTAAAATTATGTGTATATCTGATAAAGTATTCATTATTTGAAATTTGTGTCACCTATTAAATTGCGAAGTTCCAGTTAAATATCAGGTAAAACTCATAGTCCCCTGGATCATATGATCATCTGATGACCTTTAAGCAGTATGGACTGACATTTTTTTGGCAAGTACTTGGACTTTCTCCTGTATTTCAGTGTACAGAACTTAACAAAGTTAAGCATTTTGAAACTTTCTAGTACACTTTATCTGAAACATCTGATTGGAAAACTAGCTTTGGTTGATAATGACAATTCCTATCTCTTTCAATTTTGTTTCAATTAATATGTTATTTCTACATATCCTCTCTATTTTTGCCCCCTCTCAAGAGACACTCTCTCTATGAAACTGACAGGATTTTTCTAATTACTGATGAAGTCTAAATTTCTCATCAAAATATGAAACAAATATTTTTATTAAAACAAGCAGCTTTCCTTGTATATTGCCATTTAGTTAAGTATTGCCATCTTGCTTTTAGCCCCGGTGACAGAATTGAACTGATACTCTTGAAGCTGTTGTTGATGACCTTGGCTAAAATGGAGGAGGGGTAAAGGCAATGAAGGAGTTTTCTTTTCAGAATGGAACATCTGCAACTGAGCACCGTTAGCTACACCTAATCTCCTGGAAGGGTTTATTTATTACCCAGTTGTGTTTTATCTGGAGTTTTTGTACCAGGTGCAAATTGCTTGCATTGATTTTAATGCCTTTTAAGTATCTTTTTATTATTTTGCTTAGTATATGTTATGCTTTTTTTTTTTTTAACTATCATCCTTCTTTTTCTTGTAGCTTCCAAAACCTCCTTTCAATAATTTAGTTTTCCAGCATTACTGCCACCAGTCTACATTCTTCTTTCATAGTATCTTTTAACAACCTTGGATACAACCCATCTGGTCCTCAGGATTTATTGGTTTTGAGTCATTGTAACTCATTTATCACTTCTGTCTTACTGACCTTGAAATCATCCAAAATAGCGAGTGCACAGCCAGTTCAGATGAGATTTCATTAATGCATTCCGTCTCCAGTAACTGAATTCAGGAACTATGCGTAACTGTCCTTAATATGTAAACTTAACTGGAGAAATATGCATACACAGACAAGAATCCCAAATCTTCAGTTTTACTGAAGACAGATGAATGTGTGGACGTGGGGAGGAGGGGTCTTTCTGAGCAGTAATCTCCAGTAGCAGAAAGTTACCCGTTACATTGAACATAAGGTTTTTATCTCATGTTTACCTTGGTATAAAAATTGCTGACTTATCATGTTTCAGAGAGATAGACTCGTGTTACCTTGTCATTTCGATACTCCATAATCCCAGAGAGTTTTAACTTTTTTTCTTGAGGCTCGGTGAGCTAAAATTTTGGAGAGAGGAGTCAAAACATAGGGGATTGAACTTCGTATGCAGCTGAGGGTGAAGAGAGCTGCATTACCTGGAGTGGTGATGAATCCATTTAAACATCTAAGTGTTCAACAGCTTCAGAGCATAAACATTATTTCTATAGAAGGAAACATTAGATTCAAAGCGGACTAGGGAGGTATTTGTTCTGTGTTGTACCACTCATTGCTTGCTGGTAGTATGTGGTATCATGTAACTTTTAACTGTTTGCAGAAAGGTCAGGATGACCTGAGGACTGAGGCTCTGAGGACTGTAGTTCTGTGCAAAGCCCCAGCAATTTCACAACTCAGCCCTGTTTCCCATATGCCAGTTGGCTCATGTGGCTCATCCTACTCCAGAGGGCACACTCCTGGTGAGTCTCATTCCAAAGGCAGTGGAGTAGCAATGGTAATGAGTAGTAACAAAACAACTAGTAACAATAGAAGGAAAAAGAAAGAAATAAAATGAGATCGGGTCATCTATTCATTTCCACCAATGGAAAAAATAGACTTTTTCATCACTTGAGGTTTTGTTATTTCCATCGAGACTTGGAGTCTCATGTCTAGATCTGGTGGTAGTTTTCTGTGTGCCGCCGTCAGTGGATTGGATCAGATGACACTGGAAAATAAGTGTGATCTAACATGGTGTGTCAGGTGCTATATCTGTGCTGTACTCAAAAAGTCTCCATTCAGATGGATAGTACTACTGACTGAGTTTACCTATGAGTTCTGCTAGCCATAATCAAAACTCACACTGTATCCACTCCATACTCAAACTTAAGAGGCCTCACATACCAGCTTCAGCATACCGCATTGTACAGCATTCAGTATTTCTGCCCAGAGAACAAACACAAAGTTATGACTTGGTTGAGAAAAACAGGTCACTTCAGTCTACGTTCAAAAGAGCATTACTACAGTATTCCTAAGGGCTATTGTAAACTTGCTCATCATGTTAGAAGGATCAGCATCTGGGAAAACCCAACACCCCAAAATGCACTTTGCTTATGCCAGTCGCTAAGGAGATTATTCACTCCAGCTCACTTCATTATCTCTACTGGCAAGACAGGCAGCAATGGAAAGTGGTACAATTACCTCTTTGTTACTGTGACTGAAAAATAGTGGTGATACCCTGGTTTCTTTTCCTTCTTCCTTAATTAAGTAAATTGAGACTAATTAAGCAAAATGAGATGTCACAACAGTAATGTTTGAAGGGACAATCTAATACAGACAGATAAGCTAAGGTGCCCTTCTGCAGCAAAGAACTGGAGAAATCTAGTGTGTGCTGGGAGAGGGGAGTTGAGCAAAATATTTAAAAAAAAAAGCCAATGCTGAGGTATGAATATTTTCAGTCTTTCCAGAGGAAAACTAAATATTCAGAAAGAAAAGCAATTAGAAAACTATTTATGAAAAAGATTTGCAAGGCAGAAAGGCAGCACAATTTTTAATACAAAAAATGTATTAGATTTATTTAATTTGTGTATCACATACTTATTATGTGTTTTCAAATATGAACAGCTTGTTGCATCTTAATCGCATAGCTGGGCAGTCTGATTTACTTGTTTTACTCTATGGATCTATCACAGTAATTCACTTACCATTATAGCATTTGAAAAGTTAATGAAAGATTTTCACGATTTTATGCTCAAAATTTTAAAAATACAGTAATAAAATATCTGAATTACAAAGTTTAACTTCTGGAAACCTTCATAGAAGTTCTATGCCATTACTGGAACAGCTAGATTATCTAGGTTATTTAGGAAGTATTCATTTCTTTTGTATCCATTTCATGACAGTAAATTAATGAAAGAAAACAAACAGAAAGAGTGAACTGAAGAAGTGATTAATTAAGGAGATTAACTGAGGAAAAAAAATGTGGAAAAAGAAAACACAGAAGAAACATATTAAAAAAATGAAGTAAAAAACAAAACTTATTGGTTTTAGAAAATAGAATTATTATTTGTATTAGAAAAAAGAAAAAATATATATGTATGTTTGGCAATATGTATGAGGTGAAAAAAAGTCTGATCTGCTCTGCTACAACATACCCATGGAAATGGCATTAAATCAGGTTGTTCACCCTCTCTCATGGTCTGACCTTCTCCATTCATGTATTTAAGTTTCTGTAAAGAAAAGGGGACAAATTACCCATCTAAGAAGTTAAGAGGAAGATATTCTGCAAGAGAGAAATACACTTTCCTGGGTTTAATATCACTTCACACTGTTCATCAAATAAGATTGAAAACTTTTATCATGTGCTCCATGCAAATTAGACAGCTAGCAACATCTTCATGCATTCTAATTTATGGTTATTATTAAGACTGTCTATGGCTGAGCAAGTCAAACGTATCTGTAGATTATTTAAGATGAAAATAACTGATTTGCCAATATTTTATGTAGAATATTACAGAAGTGTAAAGAACACTTCATGTAGCTGCGTGTCACTGATGTGTTTCAATGAGTATGTAATCCATACACAAGCTATTAGCTCCCTAAACAGCATTTTGGCTGAGTACCTAATTCCTTCATCTGTCTTCCAGAAGCCCATTAGTTCAAACTACTTGTTTAGTCATTTTTTCAACATTTAATTCAACATCTTATGTACAACTAGAATAAGAAACTCTTCTTGTCTCCTTGCAGCAAGATACTTTTGACAGGTATTGGCCCAGTATTAGGCTGGCAGGGTCTTTTCCTGAACACATGCATATCAAGTAAATGAGTATTTTGGCTATTTAGTTTGGATGCAAGATATTATTGCCTCTTTTATTCTCAGTCCACTTCAAGAACAATATAATTTTTGTTGAGACGTTGTGCGAATTCAGAAGGAAATTATTTTCACTTGGTTTTATATATGTTACCTTTTCAATAACATCTTCAGAATCTTATTATGCTATCTCCATTTCATATTTTTTTTTTTTAGTGAAAAGTGGATTCACCTTGAAAGTCTGATTTCAAGATTTTCTTTGTTTGCCTTAGAAGATTCTTTAGATATTTTCAGAGTCTTGATATTATCTCTTGGGTTTTTTTTGAAGTGAGAGAAGTTTTAGCTGACAGACTGCACCTTCCTCATAGCTTTGTGGAAGACAACCTATGAGAAACAGGTTCACGACCACTCTTAAGGTATCAAATAGGAAAGTGATGAAGTTGGTCAGGTGATTAGGAGTACAAGTCACTAGATTAGTTTAATGGAAGAATATAGAATTCATAAGATACTGCATCAGCTGAAGTTAAGAATTTACCGCTGAGTATGTTATACAGAAGCCACTGAAATGCAAACAGTTGATGTAGATTATGTTCTTGATTGCAGAATTAAGGCATATCACACATTTAAAGTTTGCAGATTTGTTTAACTGTCAGTTACTGATTTAAGCATTTAATAGGGAATTTTCTACTAGACTCCTCTTTAGTTTGAAGGAGGACAGCTTTAAAGACTGCAATAGATGCTTGGGAGGAGTAATTTGCTTGCTCTTTTATTTCATTCTGAGAAGAGTTTCTTACCTTTTGGCAGAAGGTAAAGACCCAGAGAGTAAAAGTGTTTTCTAAGCCTATACTTCCAAATTAATTTAGTTCTCAAATGATAAAACAAAAGGTATGTAATTTTTATTCCTGGTTCGCAACAACTTTATTGTAAATCCATGTGAAAATGTCTTCTGATTTTTTCCTTCAGTTTCAACAAAAAAGAAAACGAACCAAGCAATAGAGGAACATAGAAACCCACATTATTCCCCCATGGGTAAAAATTCTGAAAATCTGACATGATTAAAAGAAATTAATGGATATATTGTGCAACGTGACTGTTGCTCTTGCTGACTGCATTGAAATTAGTATTTCAAATATTCTGGAGTCAGCAACATTTAGTGCTTTTCAACATGCTCACATATGCTGAATGCATGAGAATGCTCTGCTGAACACTGAGAAATACGCTGGACAAGGACAAGGACTCTGAAATGGGTGAAATGCATTTACAGAGTGGAGAGATACCCAACCCATTTCTGCAACTAATTACAGACCTCTCATATACCACCCACACTGAAATCATATTTGACAGAAGAAATCATCACCAAAAGGTGACCAGAATCTACCAATAATCTGATCTTGCCACTCTATAGTTCCCTTATGTCTACCTTTAAGCCTGGTGCACTCACGTACCAGCTAAGACCCCATTCTGTATTATTAGAATTTCTGCTCAGGATCAAAATAGTTGTCTGTATGGAATGAAAAAGAATATGGCTAAGAATGTTTTCTGCATTTATGGTGGTCCATTTGGCTACTTTTTCATTAGGTAATTGAATTTCCATTATGAAATGAAACTAAAGTTTCTCCCTGCATTATGTATTGCTTGTACTTTATCTTTGCAGTCATGTCAATAAGTTGCTCCATTTTGGCAATTATTATTTGCAGAATGCACAGCAGGCTGACCAACAAGGTGTTGCCTTGACAGATACAAATATGGGACTAGCCAAAAAGTTTTTGACAAGAATTATTAGTGTTGGTCTTGTATGTTTTATGAGAACTCTGAAGCATATATACCACAGAATAAATCACATAAATTCCTGAACTAAGAGAGTTATGAGAATCAGGCAAGCAGAAAGACTCTCTTATGCTAGACAAATCAGTCTAGCTCCACAGGAACATGGTCTGAAAGAAGCACCTGGAAATCATGCTTCATTTAATGCCACTAATCAAGGGTCCTGAAGAATGCATTCCCCATTCCAGTTCATGTTTGGTCCCTGCTACTTCTTCCCCTCTGGTTACATGCTCTTTGGTCTGAATCTTCCGATGAAAGGAGCTTGCGTGCATGTGAAAACCACTGATTTTGTTGCTACAGGTTGCCAGAGAGAGATTTTTCCATGAGCTTCTGTCTCATTTAATTGTTGGAGTGAATTTGCTGAACTGGCTCAAAATGTTGCTGAGGAGAGAAACGCTTCCCTTCCATGGAGAGTTTGACTTTTTGTTTTCTTTAATCTAAAAGGAAATAATTCAGACAAGTATTGTGTATTTGTTTTAATTTCCTTCTTTTGCAGTATATTGTCTCCATCCCTTCCACAGCTACAATATGTTTTCCCAGTTCTCCACAGGACAGGCACTTTATCTCAAGTAAAAATGCATATATGATATTGTTGTATAGGAATGGATTACAGCAGCATCTCAAAGAGGCATCATACCTTATAAAATATGTGCTTTCAAATTGCTTCCAACATATTGCATACATAGCACTAGCTAAGTGAGCAGATGAAATAAGATTTTAGGTTTAATCCATGAAGATATTTGAAGTAATGAAAGAATGGAGTAAAAAGATGGAGTATGGGTCTCATGTCACAACATTTAAAGCCAAGCAATATTTAAATAAATAAATAATTAAAAACAAACAAACAAACAAACTGTATTTTGGTCCAGAACTGTGATTCCTATACTTGATCAATCAAGCTCCAGTACCTAGTCTTGAGGTTGCCCTACAAACTATTTTATTTTAAAGAAAGTTAAACTTGTTCAAATTTTAACATGTTTAATTTTTAAATTGAATTGATTTTTAGTTGAAGTGTGAAGTTGGACAGTGATGCATGAAAAATAATTGAGTTTTAAGACTGATAGTGGTGCATAGTATTTGGGAGCCAATATCTGGGCCCAGAAACTGTTGAACATCTACCTTGAGTGAAGTTCAAGTACATTTCACTAATAAATCTGGAAAGTGACTGTGTGTAAGTAATATACAATGTTTTGATTGTCTGAGCATTGCCATATAAGAAATACATTATTTGAAAACTTAAAGAAATGAGGTAATAGTTATATATGAACATTATTTTAGCTCACAAAGTAACTGGATTCAAAATTTCAGTCCTCAAAGCATTTACTCCCTAAAACTTTGTTGTTATGAAAAAATGGGAATTCATCTACTGTTTCCAACAGAGAAACTTTCATACACACAGTTGTTCAACAGGTTAGTCCGTACCTGTCAGGACGCACTTTCCTTCAACATATACTTTTTCTGAGCACTGTAACTGTAGAACACTTGTGTAGCCTTGAGAGTGTCATGCTATCTGTAGATGCTTTTGTTAAAGCACTTCATAAAATAGATAAAGTCATTTTTAACCATCATTCTAACAGGCAGCTATTAAATGGTGACTGCATGCAAACTCTTGCAACAAAAAAATTCTTTTCTGTTAGGGCTGCTCTGAAAGTAATGCCTATTTTATCATGTTGACCCATGAAGTCAGTGTTGGCAGATGTTGGTGGTATGGCAGTAGATGTGGAACCTTCCCACCAATATCCCCTTACATGTGGTTGCTGTGTGACAGATGGCAGCAGAGGGACAGTCTGACAGAATGGCATCTGACATGGAAGTGTGGATGAAGAAAAGTGCGTCACTGAATTCCTCCACGCAGAAAAAAATGGCACACACTGACAGTTATGGATGCTTACTGAATGCTGATGGAGATGAAATGGTGGCTATGAACCCAGTGAACTGGTGTTCGGTGAGTTTCAGTGTTGGCAAAAGCAATATGAAAGACAAGCCACGTTCTAGCCAGCCAATCTCAATGAATTCATCCACGAGAATTGGCTACTGGTGTGCCTATGTTGAAAAAGAGCTTTGTAGCTGACAATTAGCTCTATCAAATAGGGTTATTGTGCTCTTCATTTTAGTTTGCATGGTCATAAGTAGAATGCGCTACTTTCAGAGCAGTCTTTGTAATGAAATATCTTCGAAGAATTTTTAATTTTGCTAAATATACTTTGAAGGAAAAAAGTAAAAAAACTGTTTACTTTTTTTTTTTTTCCTGGGATAGTCTATAGTCCAGAAGGATTACTCAAAACATGACAATATTTGAAATTTTTAATGAAATTTTGATGTTCACATTAAAATATGAGAGTTGCAGGATACCTTTATTTCAGCTACTGAAATCCAGTAATAAAATACTTATTCATTATGGATAGAAAAACAAAGATAAATGTTTTACTTCTGGCAAGTTCATGTGTCTTCTTTCAAATTTTTGCTGTTTCTTCTTTGTGTTTAACAAGTGAATTAAGATTTTTAAGAAACTGTATTTATAAACATTTGTTTATAATATATTTCCTCCTCATATAATTGTAAATCAGATAAAGTATGGGGAACTGATATAAAAGAAACAGGGTCTGTACCCCTGGTCTTTACTTGGAATCTGTCCAGTCCCTTATAGGTGATGGGGAACCTGATCCTACCAGATTATCATCAGTATTACCCTTACTTACTTTACTGGCAGCCATTAAATAGTCTAACTGCAAGGCATATCCTTTTTCTTACTCATAACTGGGATGAGAAATGTCTCGTTAATGTTCTTCGTTTAGACCAAGTGCTGACATGCTGACACAGACTGACCCGTAACCACATGAACAGTCATGATGATTTCAGCAGGGTTACTGTTGGAGTGCACCAACAGCGTGCACGAGGGAGAGTGGGATGATAGCAGCCATCCTGGGTAGTGACAGCCACCACCTGTGACCCAGCTGTGCATGTACATGCTTCTGCTCTCCATCCAAGGGTACCTCATGATGTTCTCCTTAGGCCTGAGGCACTCACAGCTCCTGGCTTCTCCCAGGACAACTGAAGGAATGACCTGAAGTAGAAGAGCTTGGCTCCAGGCCCCAGTCTCCCACCAGGGCAGTGGTGTTACCAAGCAAAGAAGGGTTTCCATAGTTCTTTATAGGATTACAGCCACAAGCCTCAAACCTTCCACAATTAACTCTTTATTGGCCAGTGTAAGGGTGTCTGAGAGCGGTGTCAGCAGAGTGCTACTTTCCATTTTCGTTACTCAGACTTCTGCCAAAGTACCAAAGCGTGCCAACAGCTACTAAACACAGCTGGTCAGTGACCTCAGAGCCGAAGTCTAGACATAAAACTAAGAAACATCTTTAAAGAAGTTCTTTAAACATCATCCAAACCAACAGTTTAGATGGTTACAATGCATTTTGAGCCAAAATCATTATGCAACCTTGCCCAAAACAGGTGCTTCAGTAATAGAGATATTCAAATGTGTTTTGGCTTTTTTTTTTTTTCCTTTTTTTTTCTTCCTTTCTGTAAATTCAGTGAAGCCAGATTTCCATCTCAAAGTGATGCTTAGATTCCTGTGAGCATTTTAGCCAACTAAGAAAATGAAAGCAATTATGTGAACGAAGGTTTCTGGAAAGGCTTTAATTCCAACAACTAAAGTCACAGAATTTCTCAGCTGATTTCAACATGTCGTAAGAATCAGTATCTCCTTAAACATGGGGTGATTTGTGAATGTACTGAGGGTCTTGTTAAGCATGGGGCACTTGTGGATGTGGTGTCCATCTCATGCACAGTCCCCCCGGTCCCTTTTGCCTTTTTTCTCCCCATTTTGAGACTGGCACAAGCACTGCTTTTGAATGAAGCAGACATTCCTTAGAATGTACTGCCAAAAATAATGGAAAGCTTGATACAATGGAATGGTATAAAATGGTACCTGAAATGCTTAGAAAACCATAAAATTTAATGTTGTACAGCTCTCATAGTAAGTGCCAACTACTGCAGCTGTGAAGACGTACTTGAGGAATCTGAGGATTTTTTTCCTTTTTCTGTGGAGTCCCACAGACATTTGTCTTAAGGAAACTTTGTTTATACTATCAACAGTTACAGTCTATGAAAGGATCCAGAAAAAGTCTTTTGTATGTTCACAAAGGTCTGAAAAGGATGAAAGAGTGTTCCTAATGAATTCCTACACAGGAATTAACTGTAGAATGAAGCATTGCAACTTAAAAGTTCTTCATAACTCTTTCAAATGTAATTTGCAACCCTGGCATTTTGCTAGGCACAGTTCTGTTCTGCAGAATGCAGAGGAGGGCTTCAGCCCACACTGTGTGAAGAAATACCACACCACAGCAGCAGGATGAAGGGTTTCCTGACTTCCTTTGTCAGATCTTGCTAAAGATGTGCAGTATGTGGGGTGCAAAGCACATGGACAGTGACATCTGTCCATGGCATTTCTTACTCATAGCCTTGTGTGTGAGGGTGAGAAACAGCTACATGTCAGCTGGACCACAGACCTCAGAGTATAAGTATCTCCTGTCCCAGTAATCTAAGTTTTTGCACACCAGTTTGATACCAGCCCTGTAATTGAATAAATGCATTCAAGATGTGTGATGGAACACATATTTTCTCCCATTCTGGTATTTCTCTGTAGGATAAAAGACAGGGGTTTTCCCTCTAGCTTTTTGATAGCTTGCTCTGCATACTCCTGCTTGGGCCTTATGGACGGCAAATGGTTTCAAGAAGAGGAACTAACACTGCAAAATGTACACCTCTTCTCCTTACACACAGACACATACACACACACACACTCACACACACACACACACAAAAAGATAATGAGGATCAAATTAGAAAAAAAAAAAAAAAAAAAAAAGTGATGCATTTGAGGAACCAAGAAGAGTGGAAGAACGTAAAGAACAGTGTGGATGCACTGGGAAGAGAAATCGTATGGAACCTAAATTAATTTTGGGAGTGAAATAACGAAACAAAATCTTCCTACTGTCTCCTTTTTTCCACTGTATATATGCCTAAGTGAAGAAGTCATCAGCACTGAGTTTTGATATTATCAGGGTAAGAAATAGACATAACAGGTATATAAAAAACTCAGTAATTTTTGTACTAATCTCACCTTAGCAATAAGCCAATATTCCAAGCTTGAGAAAATACACACTGTGTTAAATTGCTCTTTCAAAAGCTGATGAACAATTTGAGAAATTTGAACTTACTGGTAAATAACTAAAACAAGAACAGTTACCTCTATAATAAAGCCTTCAGCTACAATACGCAAACAACTCCTGAACTCAGAGTAAACTTGAAGAATTCTTGAATGGCATATCCAGAAATTTAGGAAATTCCCCACATTTGGTCGTACCAAACACTACTTCTGAGAAATTACCTCCATTCCCTCTGGTATTTGAAGCTCTAAGAGACTGCTTCCTTTTGCAAATATAATCTTAAGAAATAACTTATATTGTGCATGAACTATGGTTTTCTAAGGAAAGTCATACTAACTTTTGAAACTCTTGGGAAAGTTAAATAAGTTCCAACAATATTATTGGGCATGCAGCATTTCTATATATTACTGCTTTCTGAGAAGCAGTATATTTATAGGTCTATATATAGAATTAATCATGAGAAATGTTTGCAAAACTTGCATGTTTTTGAAATACCTTTGAGTTGTATTCTCTACTTTCATCTTCATATAAGTGCTTGATAGTGATGTTATGCTTAATTAACTTTTTTATTATTATTATTACTGAACAAAGAGAAGGCATATTTATATAAAATAATCAGTTAATTTTTTCAGGGAATTAGTTTTACAAAGCTACCCAAGTAGTTTTATACGTAAAGTTACACAGCTGATGCCATGGTAACGTAGCTAACTTTAAGCAGACATGCTTTCACCTTTTACACATCTGAGAAAATTACAGCTGTAGCTTTGAAGAGGTGTTCACATGTAAACTTTGAACATTCTCTCAGACAATAAAACTGTCGCTTACACACAAAGTTCAAGCTGGGATAAAGTGGGAAAAGCTAATATCTGTGCATACAGCATACCTATGCTACGCCCAAAAAAATATTTGAATTCCGAATCACGAAACAACAACTGGTTGTTAATGCTTTTGTGCTGTTCACAGCAAGTTAAAAGAGATAGGCAACCAGTATCCACATGGCATAGTGCCATTGTACTAGAAAATCTTGGTACCTTGAGGGCTACCATTAATTTGCTACTTTTTGTAATAAAGGCAGTCAGTATTTCAGCTCTGTATCTCAAGCCCAAATGTTTCAACTGCTCTCTTGGAGAGCTGTACTCTTAAAACCATCATCAGCTCAAGTTTAGAACGTAGTATGGCCAGAATTTGAAAGTGTACTGCCTCTTTTTCCATCTCCTATAATAAATTAAAAGATTTGTTCCTTGGATACATTTGCAGGCATGCTATGAGGCATACATAAATTACTATGTAGTTGTCACCTGCAGTCTTGTACAAAACCATTTGATAACTTTGGTGTGTAGCTGCTTTCCTCATTTTTTACCCAAGAAACTATCTCCAGGATGATAGATAGCAAGCTTCAAAACTCATAAATAACTGTAACCGTTGTCACTGTCACTTGAAACAGGCAACATGACAGAAATGTTTCTCAGCTCACAACATTGCCGAGCCAGAACTGGAAACTTTGCATTGTTTGAACAAGGAGTTTGCAAGCTGTTTCAGGCACATATATAGCCACTTCTGAACATGGATGACTATAGATAAACATAAAGCAGCTCATTCATCATAGAAGCAAAATGCTTGTAATTTCTTAATAGAATATACTTTTCTAACTACTTGCACTTACGTCAGCTTAAACACCTACCTTTAATAAATGGAATGAAGGAGGGAAAAGTACCATCATGTTTAATGAACTGCACAGAATATTTCTCAACTAATTTATTTCACAAAAAATATGCAGCAGGTTAAGGTCAAACTCATGCAGAAAGCCCTTCATAACTGAGTATGACTTCTTTGCTTGTAAATTAAGAAACCACTCTAACCACAGTGCAGCAAACGGGTCATGTGTTTCTCCATTTCCCTCAGAGAAACAAATGATGGGAATATAGAAGCTTTTCACTCCAACCGCTATAGTGATTGCCTAATCTTAGATGGCTGCATCATATGATCACCCCTGAAAACTCTAGGGTACATTAATCTCCGGAGGCAATTTCTAACAAAAATTTTTCTACAGAGTTGCAAAAAAAGTATGGTTCTATTTCATATTTCTCTCTTGTATTTCTTTATGTCATGAAGGTCATCATATTGTATCACTATTCCTCACTAGTGTTTGATTTATTATTTTGTATCTCATGTTAGTTTCTGACGTTGGTCTGAACTACAGAACATGTCTGAACTACAGAACATGTCTGATACCTTTCATCCATAATATCCAGGTAATTCAGAATTACAGATCTTTCAGAAGCTCTCTGAGAATCATCTGCCTGGGACCAAATAAGACAGCAGAGATACTGGTGGTGTAATGATCTGATCACAGAATGGTTTGGATTGGAAACTGGGAAATCACCCAGTTCCAACCCTCTGACACGGGCAGGGTTTCCACCCACCAGGAAGGCTGCCCAGGGTTACATCCAACCTAGCTTTGAATGCCTCCAGGAACAGAAGAAAACCTGTTCTGAATTACCTGTTCCTATGTCTCACTATTCTCTGAGTACAGAACGTCCTCCTAACATCTAAAATAATCTTCCTTATTTTAGTTTAAAACTATTTCCTCTGTCCTATCACTGTCAGACACTGTAAAACGTTGTTTTCCCTCCTATTTACAAATTCCCATCAAGTACTGTAAGGCCCCAGTGAAATCTCCCTGGAGCCTTCTCTTCTCCAGGCTGAACAAGCTCAGCTCCCTCAATTTTTCTTCATAGGAGTGGTGCTCCAGCCCTCTGATCATCTTCATGGCCTCCTCTAGACCACTGAAACAGCTCTGAATCCTTCTTGTGTTGCGGGTCCTAGGCCTGATCATTGTACTGCAGATGGAGCCTCCTAATGTCCCAGCTGGCCACCTCTCTCTTGATGCCCAGGATACTGTTGATCTTCTGGGCTGCAAGCACACATTGCTGACTCATTTTGAGCTTTTTGTCCACCAGGACCCCTAAGTTCTTCTCCACAGGGCTGCTTTCAGTAAGTTCTTCTCCCAATCTGTATATTCATCTGGGACTGCCTCCAACCCAAGTGCAGCTTCTTGTGCTTGGCCCTGTTGAATCTCATTCAATTCACCTGGACCCAATTTTCAATCCTGTCCAGGTCCCATTGGATGACATCCCTTCCGTTTTTTGTGTCAGCTTCACCACTCAACTTGGTTTCAACAAACGTGCTCAGGGGACATCCATCCCACTGTCTGTGTCATTGATAAAGATGCTGAAGAGCACTGGTCTCAAGGCAGATTACTTGGGGACACCACTTGTTTTTGGCTTCCACCTAGACACAGAGCCTTTCACCACAGCACTTGGGCTGCAATCATCCAACCAATTCTTATTTCACTGAATATACCAGCCTTCAAATCTATTCTAGTCAGGGCATAGTCAGTTACTACAGCATAGGCTGCCTCGATCTTAGCCTCTTTAATGATCTCCTCTGCACTGCTGAGTACCAGATCCAATAAAGGTTCACCTTTGGAGGGTCTGTCCAATACTTGGACTAGGAAGTTGTCCTCATCAGACTCCAGGAATCTTCTGAATTGTTTGCACAAATTCCTTCGTATAACAGTTTCAGGCATAACATATAAGAAGATATTTCTGACAGAATGTATAAACACAGTAATGCCAAAGATTCAATCTATACCCCAGTACCTTGAAAGATACTTGCTATTGGTTCTCCCAGGACAGCAATATTAAGTTTGCTCAGAAACCTTGTTGTTACTATATATACAATAGTTACAGAATGCATGAGATGCTTCTTGTTGAAAACTATTGTTTTCTTCTCCTATTTCTTCTCCTCAGCTGGAGTAAATTCATTTATTCCCCTCACCAACAGAGGAGTTAATATTTTGGAGGCAAGTCTTCCTGAATCAGCTAAATATTACTGCTTTTGTAATACGCTTTTAGACTGCAATTTTTTTGTTATAGAGGAAGCAGTTATTAATGCAGTTTCCATATGGAAAAAATAAACAACAGAAACACACAAATGAAAAAAATGCTCAAACACCTAGAAAGTAAATCCCATTATATTAATAACAACAACAACAACAAAAACCCTCAAATATAATTCAGCAACTCAGTTTTAATATCAAAGAGAGAAATGCAAACTAACCAAGCAAAAAGAAGCCTCTTTGATAACATAGAAATGAACTGTATTATTTTTCACAGAGACAGGACAATATACAAAAGATTTGTGTCTTGATTATATTTCATGATCACCAAGAAGAAGAAAAAATTTTAAGAAGAAAAAAGAATAAAGCCTTGAATGTCTTTAATTATGACCAGTACAAAGACTGCTCTTTCTTGTGCAAGGCAATTGCTCTAACAGCCCCCAAAAAAGTGCTCATTCAACAAGTCCTTTCATCCTGGAAAATGTTTTAATGCTGAGCGAGATGTTGGATTACTAAACTTTTGGACTTGTCAAAGACATTGATGATGCCATGATTTACAGAATTTATTCCAGTAAAATGTAATTAAAATTACATATATTTCTATGCATTATGTTGATTATTATTAAATTATTGCTTAAAAGAAATATTTTAAAAGCACCTACTGGGACAGCAGAGCATAAAGGCGTGGAAACAGAGCTGCTTGCTCAGTTGGCTTATTCAGATTACTTGTGGTGACTTTTGAAAAAGAGTGTTTTGTAGTTGAGAATTTGCTCTACCAGATAGTGTTATTGTGCTGTTTTCCTCTGTTGTAGTTTCAGTGGAAATAAACAGGAGGCATTGCACTTTCAAGGCAACCTATGTATATCTCTGTCCCTTGTATTTTCACTTGCTATACGAGTCTTTTCTCCGTTGCTCAAAACTCAGCATTCACTGTATTTCTCTATTATTGATGATCACTGTGATCCTCAGGGACATTGCTCAGAAGACTTGTAAAATAAAGTCTACATACAAGGCAAATTATTTTTAAATTAAACTAAATCCCAGCATTTTGTTTGTATTTCTACAGGGGCAGACAAGCCATGCTCCAGTTAGCCAAGCAGATTTTTAAAAGAGTGGCATGCAAACTCTTGTTTGTTGCCAGTGAAAATGCATAACTAATGGGGGTACCTATGTAGAAAAACAGTGTTCTGTAGTTGAGAATTTACTCTATCAAACAGTGCTATTGTGCTTTTCGTGTTAGTTATAGTTTCTATAGAAATAAATAAGAGACATTACTTTAGAGTGACCTAGAGATATATGGCCCAGGACAATATTTCTTTACTCAGTGCAGCCCTAGGTGAGCCAAGAGGCTGGATACCCATGCATTTCACAATGTCTTATGACCTATGAAAACCTAGATAAAGAAAAAGATTGAGAAGTAACCTTCCATTAAATCAATGTTTCCGAACAAATCTGGTTGTCAAAACGGTACACTTCCTTGTTTGCAATTTTGACTGACTATTTATTTTGTTGTTTCCTTTTTAATATTTCCACTTTCTAACAATTTGCACCCAACTTTCCTTCGGTTGATGTCACAGTAATAAAATATCAAGCTCAGTGTTTCTCAAGGGCCTATGTTAAAACATCATTAAGCTTTTATTTTCCCCAGAGTATCCAGCTACACATTTTGCAGTAATAAAATAGTGATAATATTATATCACTGAATATTTTTTATTACAGCAAAATATGTAACAGGATCTCTCACAAGAAATGAGTAATAAAACTTAATTTAGCCTTATAAAAGCTAAAATTACAAGTTTTCCCTCATTCTCAGGAGGCACAGTAAAAATCTGTACTGTAGTAGACATTCAGAAACTCTGGAATTCTAACTACTTTGATTTACAACTCAGCAGTTCAGTTTTTACTCCAAGGGCACATTTATGTTGTGTTTAGTAGCACAGTGCAGAAACAAAGATAGCTCTGGCTTGGATGGCTTTATCCACATAGTGCAGTACTGAGTCATGCAAACACAAACTCATACCATGAAAACACACAGTGATGCAATTAAACTGAGCATTCTGGAGCAGACTTATTCAGCTCCAAGTTGAAGCTCAAGTGACTAAAATCCTGTTATGGCTAAGAGATGAATCATGGAGAGTTTAAACACTTCTTAGGTCCTTAGGATTCAAAAGTATTACCGATATTAAATAAAAATATTTCTAACTTTGGTTGTACTCACATCTCATTCTTGAGTAATTTCTCCTTCATTATCTTTTCTGCAGACATGTCTGTCACACACTGTTTGATTCCATTAACTATCTTTACAATCACGGTAAAAAAACAGAAAAGATCATTGTTACTAACTTTTTGTCTTTTATATCACTTCAGTAGAATCACAGAATCACAGAATTGAATTGGAAGGAACACTTAAAAGCCACGTGGTCCGATTCCCCTGCACAGAACAGTGACATGCTAGGTCAGAGTGCTCAGAGCCTCATCCAGCCTGAGCTTGAGTGTCTCCAGGAACAGGGCACCCACCACCATTCTGGGCAACTTGTGCCAGTGTCTCAGTAGCTGCTTTATTTGTATCTCTCTCAAAAACAAATGAACAAGTACATTCAAGCTCTCTTTCTGCTATTACACCAACAGACTACCATTGTCTGGCCATTTTTTATTCAGCTGTGTAGCATAATTATTTTTTCTATCTAAATACTATAACAGCAGTATCTTTACTCACTAAGTGCTGTATTTTCCAATTCAAAGCCTACTTGGATGGCAGAGTGTCATTGCTCTTTAGAAGAGGATGTCCTAATACTGGACATGTTTGGTGTAAAAGACACTCCTCTCAGCAATGCTCTGTGAACTGTGTTATTCTAACACCAGAACACAGGCCAAGCTTGAATTAAGCCACTTTGGGTGGAGATCAAAATCCATTTTGGGTGAGCACAAAATCAATTTTGAACTGTTATTCAAGAATGGGAGAAAGAAAAAAAAAAAAAAAGAAAGATTTGAGAAGGGTTCTTGGTGCATGGAAAAATAAATGTGTTGCCAGGAAAAGGATCCTATAACCTTTCAAAGTAAACAGGTTACCAGATGCAGTGTCTTTCAGTAGTCTCCACAGTCTTCCAGTATGAGGACATTTGGAATGAGGAATAGAAGCAAAGTAGCATACAGCAGCAGTAGCACGCTGATTTCCAGAAGATATTGTACAGCTGGTCAAGGTCAAAGGTAGTCTTGGCTGTACTGTATCCAGATGAAGGGCAAGAGAGTGATAAAGAACCAGCCAGAGAATTCAAGACCTGTCCTTGTTCGAAAACCACACTTATTCAGAGAAACTGAATGTCAAATTTCAGCATAGATCTAGTATATTTTTTATTCTCCTTCCCATCTGCAAAAGCACTTATTCTTGTATAGCAAACATCTACACCAATGCCATCTTTGACCTCACAGCATGTAACAGGATTGCTACCATTATTACAGCTTTCCAGTAGAGTAAGCAAGCAAGTCACAACAATTCATGAGTATTGCACAGATATGGTTAATTTAACAAAAAGTAGCTGTAGTATTCAGGTCCTGCTGAATTTCTGTTTAAAACTTTTATGAGTCTACACAAAATGGAAACAAAACTGATACAGTAGCACTGAAGCTGCTCAAACAAGAAATGCCAACTGTAGCACTAACAGAAGTACAGTCTTAATTCTGCCCAAATAGTCTTTGGCCATTTTAACGTATATGCTTCTCTTCAGATAACTTATTGTATTTGTTCCTATTTTACAGTGGTGGAGAAAAACAAAACAGAAACAGAACTGATCTGAAACAATTTCCTATTTATGTTTTATTTTATTTCCTCCATACTGCATAGCCTATTAATGAAATTATATATATACATATCTTTTAAAAGCAGCAGAAAAGAGAATTTAATAATAGCAAATGTTATTCTTAGTTAGAAATAACATGTTAAATGTTAAGTAATAATAGGAGAGTTGAATGTTTCACCATTATAATTTTACAACAAAATTAGTTTTGATTTTTGAGAACCAATGCTTATTTCCCACTTACAGATCAGAAGCACAAGCCTACAGTTTTTCAGTAGGACATGATGTTGTAAAATGTTAGAAATATGAACATGAGTACATATTCTGCTTATTTTTTAATCAAAACTTCTACAACATACAGTGGGCTATTTTCAAACAAGTATGGACTTACGTCAATACAAATGAGGCACCCCTGATGTGATGTAACTGACCCTGGAACTGGAAAGATCTGTATTTTATTAATCCTTTCTAAGGATGTGACAAATAATGCCAGCGGTTACAACTTTATCTAATTGCCTGGAGGAACAGCTACTTGTCATGCATAGTCAACGGGATGTGGACAACGAGTAGTCCTGTCCTTTCTATGCCTCAAAATGGAGATATAGCAATCCGTTTGGGCTGATTACAGCATCCAGAAGATGAGACTCATACATGGGATCAGCATAATGCTACTTAGCAAAAAATGCTTGACATAAATGCAGATTCCAGATTCTAACCTGGAACAGCTGCTGGGTACCACTGTCCTCTGCATAACTGCAGCATTCTGAAGCCATAAAGGCAGAGCAAGGAGCAGTGGCAAGGTCACCGCCTGTGTATGTAAACCTGTGAGTAGGGAGCACTGGGAGCAGGATGGGCAAACAGTGTGGGGCAGCATTTTGGACAGGCAGTTCACGTAGCACAGTTGAGCAGGGGGAGCAAGGAGGGTAGAGTATCTCTGCCCTCAGGAGACCAGCTCACCTGTTGGTTTCCTCCCAGACAATGAATCTTTTTATCATATTTACTAGGCAGAAAGTTCTGGCTAGAAAGAATGTGGCAACTCAGGCAGAGTGCTTGCCTAAAAATGTGGTTAAGACCCTGTCTGCAGGGTGCTTGAGCCTTCTGCTGCCTCTGAAGAGTGGCTGGGGATTCCACCTGCATGAGATGTGAGCAGGTAGGTGATCTGCTCAGTGTGGTGGTAGAGCTCAAGGAGAAGGTGGAGAGATTAATATCAGAGAATACATGCAGGAGGTACATTGGTTGACTAACTCTGCTGAACTTGTAAGGAAGACACCGGGGTGATACCCCACAAATGTCTGTGAGCCCCCTTCCTGCCACCATCAAACAGGGGGAGGTGATATAAGGGAAGAGAAGTGGAAACGGGTCCCAGTTCGGTGTCACAGGTAACCCCCATACTGACTTACGTCGGTTGCCTAGGTGACCCGTGTAGTAGGTTTGAGGCTCTGGAACTTGAGGGAGAGCTGAGTGAGGATGCAGTGGGGGGTCCACCCACGAGGTTGTTGAGGGAGAGGCGGTCGACCCCAAACCTCCAAATGGCATCTGCCAAGAAGGACAGAAGGGTGACTGCCGTAGGCGGCTCCTGCTGAGAGGAACAGAGGGCCCTGCAAGTTGGCCCAGCCTGGCCTGCAAGGAAGTGTGCTGCCTTCCTGGGGCCTGGGTCATTTAGGTGCTTCCCAGTATGATTCATCCCTCTGATTATTATCCTTTATTGACAGTTCAGGCTGGCAGTGATTAAGTTGCTGAGAGAAGCCTGAGGATTATCAAAAAGGGCTCCAGGGGACTAGGGCAGTTAGTGAACAGGGCATACAGGATGTATTTTCTTCTATCACTTCACTGACAGGGATACTGAAAGGAGCAGGAGAACCCGTCTCATAAGTCCATTGCTGAAAGACTGGTGCAAACACGACATTGTGTTTTTTGGCCATGGGGTTGTTTACTCAGCACCCGGCCTGAGGGCTGCAGATGGGTCTCACCTGTGTCAAAGGGGTAAACAGACCCTTGCCGTGGAGCTGGCAGAGCTCCTTGAGAGGGCTTTAAACCAGATGTGAAGGAAGAAGGGGATAAAACCCGCTAGAGATGAGCCTTGTGGAACAATGATGGGATTGGGGTGAGGCAAGGGGCTCAGCTGAAGTGCATGCATCATGGGCAACAAACAGGAGGAACTGGAAGCCATTGTGTGGCAGGCAAACAATGACTTAGTTGCCATTACAGAAAAATGGTGCACATCCTGGTGGGGGTCAGTTGTAGATCTCCTAACAAGGATGAAGAGACAGATGAGGCATTCTACAAACAGCTGGCAGAAGTTGTGCAATTACCAGCTCTTGTTCTCATGGAGGACTTCAAATTCCCTGATATATGCTGGAAATACAGTGCAGCACAGAACAAACAGTCTATGAGGTTTCTAGAGTGTATGGAAGATAACTTCATGACACAGCTGGTAAGAGAACCTACCGGGGGAGGTGCCCCACTAGACCTGCTGTTCACAAACAGAGAAGGACTGATGGGACGTACAGGGGTCAGGAGCTGTCTTAGACAGAGTGACCACAAAATAGTAGAGTTATCAATTCTTGATGAAGTCAGGAGGGGTGGCAGCAAAACCTCTATCTTGGACTTCTGGACGGCGGACTTCCAACTGTTCAGGACATTAATAGGGAAGGACACTTAAAATTCAGTCCTGGAGGGTAAAGGGGTTCAGGAAGGCTGGTCTCTTGTCAAGAAGGAAGTCTTAAAGGCACAAGAGCAGGCTATCCCCCTATGCCACAAAATGAGTCAGCAGGGAAGAAGACCAGTGTGGATGAACAGGAAACTTTCCTGAGGCTCCAGGAAGAAAAGAGAACATTCCTCCTGTGGAAGAAAGAATGGGCAACTCAAAGAGAGCTTGAGATAAAGTGTTAGGATGATCAGGGAGAAAATTAGAAAGGCAAAAGCCCAGCTTGAACTCAACTTGGCCATTGGGGTAAAAGAAAACAAAAAATATTTTTACATATATATATTAACAGTAAACAGAGGGCTAAGGAGAATCTTCATCCTTTACTGGATTCAGCAGGAACATGACCACTGAGGATAAAGAAAAGGCTGAAGTTATCAATACCTTCACAACATCTGTCTTTAAAAGTCAGATCAATTAACCTCAGGGTGCTTTACCTGCTCACCTGGAAGTCTTCGATGGGGAGCAGAAAAAAAAACACCACAATTCAAGTGGAAACTCTTAGAGACTTGGGCTGCCACAGGTCCATGAGGCTGGATAGGATCCACACCTTCAGAATGCTGAAGAACCTGATGGAGGTGACAGCCAAGCCACTTTCCATTATCTATTAGCATTCCTAGTCAACCAGATAGGTCCCAGAGGGCTGGAGGCTTGCCAATGTGACTCCCACCTACAAGAAGGATTATAAAGAGGATTCAGGAAATTACTGGACTGTCAGCCTCAATGCCAAGAAAGGTTATGGAGAAGAACATATTGAGGGAGATCATATCCATGTGCAAGACAACAATGGGATCAGGACTAGCCAGCATGAGTTCACGAAAGGCAGGTTCTGCTTCACCAACCTCATCTCCTTCTGTGGTTCAGTGACTGTCACCGGGTTATCCCTAGATATAAGTCTGTTTTACCACAGATTGGATCCATATAAAATAGCACTCTAGCACATCACACAAGCCAGGAACACTATTGTTAAAACTCTGTGTTATCTTTCAAAGGCACATACTTTGCAAAAATATATGTATGTCTAAAAGCAGTGTGGCTTTAGGCAAAGCAGGGTCATGATTTATGGAAGACAGAGTTTAATTACGTAGACAAACAACTGTTTTGACAGGCATCAATATTTCTTGTTTCTTAAAGGCTTTTCTTTAGTTTCCACTAGGGAAAATGATTATTTGAAAAGAAAAAGAGGATAATAAATTGGCTTTAAAGAATTGCTTTGTTTACGATTAAAGTACTCAAGGCATTGAGTGTGTACTCAAGACATTACTGGGTTTTAACTTGACAGGAATATTTAAAGTCTCCATGATGCCATTCTGAAGCACAAAAAGTGTCCTCAAGATTCTACTAATTTTGTTAATGGAATTGTTTGGTTGAGCTCAGTCTAGTTATAAAAACAGTGTAAAAATGTTCATCAAATACATGTATCTACTGTGTATATTCAAAATCTGGGAATGAGATATTGTGTTTATATACATATATATGGTCAAAATGATCCGAAAAGGCTGCTTTACATGCACACAAATCTCAGTTCAGCCTTTATTCGACAGCCATGGTTGATTCCTGCATAAACTTCAAGATATATGTTGCTTTGCTTTCTCATGCTCCCCTGAAGTAAATGCAAAACTGTGAAAACTCAAAACTGTGTCATATAATCCAAAAAAATCCAAAGCATTTGGATATAAAACACTCCAGAGAACTCTAATATAAAATTACATCATGTATTTGAAACATACTACAGCAAATATATATCAAATTGGTGTACACAGCCAAATCACTAACTCCTCCTTCTAATATTTCACAAGCAACAAATGCCACCAGTAGTAGTTCTGGAAATAAATCTTCCTTTGGATAAAAAAATTCCAGGATTTCTAAATGATCCTGGAGTTATATTTTTTATAAATACATTGATTCGAAACACTGACAATAATCAGTATTTTTTATAATGTAAAAAACCAACAACCAACAACACCACGAACAAAAAAAAGGTTCTGGTTTTATTCCTTCCTCCCAAGAAAATGTTGGAATCATTTTTAAAGCATAAACGCAACAAAAATGTGCAAGACTTCCAATAAACTCTAGGTTGAGTCTTAGTTGCTTCACAGATACTTAGTAAAACTGCAGAAATCTGAAGAAACACCACCTTTTTTATGACCAGGATAAAGAAAAACAATGAATGAATGGGCAAGCAAAAATAGATGGGCTACAGTAATACAAGCAGTGACTGAGTTTGGGTGCATATCTGTATATGATTTTTGTACATTACTTATTGTTGAATATTCTTTATGCACTAAGCACTGTCACACTATAACAGATGTAAGCAGAGAAGCGTGAATGACACTGCATTAAATTCAGGAAACTTTGGAAAGCCGGAGAGAGCGTTTTTATATTTTTTACTTTGTGCAGTTTTCAAATGTGACTTATTTATTCTTTCTTGAAATGCAATAATAGGCTATAGATAGAAGGAGATATATGGGCCTGTGTTTATTGCCCATGGCTTGCTTACAACAGTAAGTGAAACCAGTAACTCATATAATGCATATAAAATGTGTCTTTTCTCTCTATGTAATCTACATCCACGTGATAATGCAGGAAACATTATCTTATCCTCTGAGAAGCTCCAGATGTGAAGATTTTCATGTTCATTGCCAGTGATTATATGTAAGAAAGGCAGGTAATATGAGCATTACCTGGATCATAACCAGTATATTTACAACTTCCACCAAATCACGTGCTGACATTTCAAACTAGCTGCCAAATCTAGTGATAAGTATAAACAGCTTTTGTGAAAACTATCAGAATACAATTTTATCACTCGTTCTCTATTTACATTTTGAGCTACGTTTGCTGACATAGTCTGTTTACAACGTGCAGGTGTTGTGTATTTCCAGACAAATGGAAAATTATTTATAACTTCAAATATGTACAAAGGCCTATCCACAATGTCTTTATTCAAGTTTATCTCACGTCTTCCTTGGGCTAGAACACAACTACTACAAGAATCCAACTACTTTTAAAAACAGAGTGATTTTCACTGGAAGAAGCAACCCACCAATATTTTGGGTATTTTGAGAACTTATGAAAATCACTTATGTTCTCCATAATGGCATACAAACACCATGTCCATTAGCGATGAAACTGTAAAACCCAAAGAAAACAACTGTAACGACTAGGCTCCTCAGAAGCTTTTTCCTGTGTGAGAAATCTCATTTCAAGGAACTTTGAATATGCTGTTAATGTCCAGATAATATCATACAACCCTAGTATCATCAAGGTTGGAAAAGATCTCTAAGATCATCTAGTCCAATCACTCATCCAACCACCAATATTTCCCCACTAAATCATCTCCCTTAGAACAACATCTAAACGTTTCTTGCACACCTCCAGAGATGGTGACTCCACAACTTTCCTGGGCAGCCTGTGCCAGTGTCTCACCACTCTTTCTGAGAATAAAGTTAGGTGATATAAAGGTGAGTATACCTTTATATCTTACCTTTTGATAGTGATGGTATGTTGTAATCGACTAGCACTATAAAAACAAGGAGTTGAGTCTACAGAGCAGTTATATTTGTAACCTTAGTGTTGCTTCACTGGTTCTTTAGAAAATATCATGAAAGAAAAATAATGTGGGAAACTGGATTTTGTTGTAGTTAGTTATGAAGGATTGCATGCAGGTTGTCATTTTTTGGCTTGAGTGCCTTCAAAGGGCTAGGAATTTAACAATATTTTTCAGAGCATCCAAATCATGAACATTAAACTCCTGGGCCGTACCTTCTGGTTCCTATATACTCTGGCAAACATAATTTTCACCTCCTTTTCTGCTTATAGAATTTATCACTTGCTTTTCCAGGAAAACTACACAGAGCAGGTAAGTCAAACTAAATGAGTTTTATTACTTATTTAGCTCAGTGGGAAATATGACTTCATTGACATCAAATGCTATTTTCCATCAATTTGCTCTACACTGATGTAATTACTACATGTCTTATGGTAAATGTGAGAGCACGTATCTCTGTAAGAAAACCAGTGATGGCCCAGCATACTAGATGCCATATTAGTATCTTCATTGAATTTTATATATTGCAACCAAAAAAGAAAAACAAAAAACCCCGCTTCCCCCAAAAAAATCCATGGAAGCAAAGTTCATAAAAGAGATGAATGAATGCCAAAGTGCTTTAAAAACTCATTATCTGCCAGACTTCTGATACTTTTCCATTTCTTATGACTTACGTTGCTAAATTACTTCCTGGAGAGGTGCTCTGCTCTGAAATAGTGAATGTCACGGAAGATTAGTTCAATTCTTTGCTATGCTTGAGATAACTGAAAGGAAAGTACCTCAGTGCAAGTGATTAAGACATTCACTGTGAGGAATAGATGATTTTAGGCTCAACTCAGTAATATAAAAGTATTTAAAGTGCCCTAAATTTAGTTAATTACTGTGGTTATTAAGCATGTTATTTTGAAAAATTCTGCTTTCTAGTATTACTACCCAAACACTCACTGTTGTAAATTAACAATAGAAAGAGTGGCAAGTTGAGGTGTGATACAGGCAAATTTAGTAGGTGAGAGATAACTGATAGAACAGCTCCCTTTTTTTCTTTTTTAATTGATGGGTATTTTGGAAATATATTTCCAAAATACTCTTCTCTCATTTGCCCATGGAGATTCTAGCAATATACTACATTAGTTCTGTACTTTTTATCAGTAGAAATTTATTTCTTGTCACTCACTGAAATCTTTCCAAATTAAGCACATTTTGTTTTCTTTTTACTTTGATCAAGACAATGATTTTCTCTCCTTTGATTGCAGCCTTTTACATACTCAGAGGTGTATCTGATCTTTTTTACCTTGTGCAAGAAAACCATCTTAATGCAATTGTTTACAGTCATAACTTAGTTTAAAAAAGGAATTATCTTGCTACACTTTCCTTTCATTGTACTAAGAGCCAGTGAATATGGTACTTCTTCAGTATCCTAGGTCAGAAAACAAAATCACAATTCATACATAAGCAGCCATCACTGGGAACAACATATGATGGGAAAACATATGATGAAGTAGAGGATTCCCTTCCAAGTAAAACTCTGAATTTTACATGTTCTTCAAGCACAATGTGTACCTCCTAAATATTATCTCTGTTTTGTATTAACTATAGAATCATAGAATCATAGAATAACAAGATTGAACCTACAAGATCATCTAGTTCAACCGTCCTCCCATTGCCATTGCTACTATAAACCACTAAGCCATATCTTGTAGCTGCTCATCCAAACGCCTCTTGAACACTGCCAGGGACGGCAACTCCACCACCACCACCTCCACCAGCCATTCCAGTGCCTGACCACTCTCTGAGAGAAAAAGTTCTTCTTTATGTCTAATCTAAACTTCCTCTGGTACAACTTGCAGCCATTTCCTCGGATCCTGTTTGTTGCCTGGGAGAAGAGGACAAAGCCCTCTTCACCCCAACCTCCCTTCAGGTAGCTGTAGAGACCAACAGGATCTCCCCTGATTCTCCTTTTCTCCAGACTAAACAATCTCAGCATCCTCAGCTATTTCTCATAAGACTTGTGCTCCAGAACCCTCACCAGTTTTGTTGCCCTTCTCTGGACACGCTCCAGGGCCTCAATGTCTTTCTTGTAGTGAGGGGCTCAAAACTGAACACAGTACTCGAGGTACAGCCTTACCAGTGCTGAGTACAAAGAGATGATCACCTCCCTGCTCCTGCTGGCCACACTATTTCTAATGCAGGCCATGATGGCATTCACCCTCTTGGCCACCTGGGCGCACTGTCAACTCATGTTCAGCCGAGCATCAACCAACACCCTCAGGTCCCTTTTATTCTTCACAGTCATCCAGCCACTCATCTCCAAGCCTATAACGCTGCTTGGGGTTGTTGCAGCCAAAGTGCAGGACCCGACACTTGGCCTTGTTGAACCTCATCCCATTTACTTCAGCCCAGTGATCCAGCTTATCTAGATCACTCTGAAGGGCCTCCCTACTCTCAGGCAGATCCACACCACCTCCCAACTTGGTGTCATCTGCAAACTTACTGAGGGTGCACTCAATCCCCTCATCTAGGTCATCAATAAATATATTAAACAAGATGGGCCCCAGTACCGACCCCTGGGGGACACCACTTGTAACAGGTCACCAGCTGGATTTAGCTCCACTAACCACTACCTGCTGGGCATAGCCCTCTAGCCAGTTCTTTACCCAAAGAAGGGTATACCTGTTCAGGCCCATTTTCCCAGGAGAATTCTGTGGGAGACTGTGTCAAAGACTTTGCTGAAGTCTCGGTAAACTACATTAACAGACTTTTCCTCATCTATCAGGCTGGTCACCCAGTTGTAGAAGGAGATGAGGTTGGTCAAGTACAACCTGCCTTTCACGAATCCATGCTGGCTGGGCCTGATCCCCTGCACACCACACACGTGCCATGTGATCTCACCCAAGATGATCTGCTCTATAACTTTCCCTGGTACTGAGGTCAGGCTGAGAGGCCTGTAGTTCTCTGGATCCTTTTTACAGCCCTTCTTGTAGATGGAAGTCACATCGGTGAGCCTCCAATCTTCTGGGATCTCTCCAGATAACCATGAGTGCTGGTAGATGGCTGAGAGCAGCTCAGCAATCACCCCCGCCAGCTCCCTCAGTACCCGAGGGTGGAGCCTGTTTGGTCCCATGGACTTGTGACATTCCAGATGGAGGAGGAGCTCTCTAACTGTCTCCACCTGGATCACCAGGAGTGTATTCTGCATAGCATCCCAGACTTCCAGACCAGGGTGTAAAGGACCCTGAGAATAACTGATCTGCCTATTAAAGGCAGATGTAAAGAAAGCATTAAGGACCTCATCCTTCTGCTTATCCTCAGCGGTCACATTCCCTGCTGCTTCAAGTAAAGGATGGAAATTCTCCTTGGTTCTTTTCTTACCACTGATATGTTTGTAAAAAGATTTCTTATATCTCTATAGAGATACCTTTGAAGTAGAAAAAGGAAAAAAAAAAAACAGCCTACAGTTTCACAGGATTTGTATTACACAACAATCAAGCTCTAACTATAGCAATGTTATTGAATAACACTAGCTGACATTGATTTCATTTCCTACTTTTGAAACAGTGGCATGAGTTTTAGCAAATGTGATCATTCATTCTTTCTGTTCACCTGTGTAGATATGAGGTTTTATATACAGAACACCCTTCACAAATTAATTCCCACTGCCAATCAAAGAGCTTGCCAGTATCAACAGATGCATATCACTTTTTAAACAAAGAAGATGGTGGTGCTCCATAGATTATTCTTAGGATTAAATAACTCCTCCATACTATCTCTGGAGATACTATAAATATACACAGCCGTGACAATGTACAGTTCAATATCTGACTTTTTTAGCAACTTGAAGCATCACTCAGTTACTTCAAAATAGCATTGAACTATAGCAGATACAGCACTGAAAGGAAGAACACACAAGAAAATGTTTACTAAGACACTTAGCAAATAAGATATTCTGATAAGAAAAGCACTACTCAATTCAGCATTTGGATGTTTCCTAGGTGAGATATTCTGCTTTTTATAATCTTCTCATTAATTCCTTGATCTTAATTCTTAGTTTTAAATTCCATAGCTGAGTTGGCAATAAATTTATCCTGGAGATCAACAGATTGCCTAAAGAGATCAAATCTAGCTTGTTCTGAGAATAATTTTCCCTACCTATTTTACAATAATATGAAGCAAAAGTAGCTTGAATTAGTAAAACAAACAAGGCAGATAAGGCAGTATCTTCCATTCAAGGAGTCATTGTGTTCTTTGACTGCTTTTTGCCTTGGTTGTTGGGACAATTAATTCCAGTCACATTTGATACCACCCACAGCTTTCTTAATAGCAGAAAGTCAAACAATACTAAGACTTGTTGCAAGTGGGCAAGAAATATTCTGTTCTTAAACGAAGGGAAAGGGGAGTGGAAGGGGAAGGGGTAAGGAAAAGAGAAAGAGAAGGAGAAGGGGGAGGGGAAAGGGAAAGGCAAGGGGAAAAGGAAGGGGAAAAGGATTGGGAAGAGGAGTGAAAAAAAAAAAAAAAAAAATTTATTATTTTTGAAGAATTTTTCCCTAGATCTTTACATCCAGGCTCAGTGATCTGTTGTGAAAGCTTGCAGCCTTTGCAGATAAACTCTGTAGTAGTTTGGACATGTTTGGGACTACCGAAAATATAGAATGCTTGTTTGTGACCTTGTGAGAAAAATGGTTCCCCCATAGAGTTAAAGGAAATGCTAAATAAAGGTTTTGTGGCAGAAACTGAGTGGAAGGCAGCTGTCTGGTGAGAAGTGTAGCATTTACATTTAGATGTTTCTCTTATCTGTACAAACATTCTTCCACAAAAAGAAAAATCTCTCCCATTTCATATTGAATATACTACTCAAATTATGAAGGACTCAACCACTCTTGGAAGCTACTGCATACCCAAAAGAGGAATATTGTTTTCTATAAAGTGTGCGTGTGCTGGTATATTACAGTATTATGTATATGTGTGTGTTTGCATGTATGTAAAGTCATTACTGAAAAAAAAAAAGTAAATCTTCAGAGTTTAGCACAATCATTTGTGACTGATACTTTTCAGATGCAGTATGCTGTCAGAAACAATGATGGAGAAAAGAAAATGTTAGCTTCCAGCTAATAACAGAATACACACTAGATAATGCCATAAAACACTCCTTGGGGAAATCATTGTTTGGTGGAAAAGAGTTACACAACTTTTCTTTCAATATTCCCTCACTTGCAAGGTCAGTTTCTGAAAACAATGTTTCATTCTGCCACATTTGGACATGGAGGGTGTGGGCTGTACATCAGTGTGGGTGGTACTTGGGCTAAGGTGGGTGGTAGTTACGGGGGTGGTTCTGGGTGGTACTTGATGGGTCACGTGTCACGGTATATAGGTAGTTGTTGCACAGCATTAAATTGGCATTTGAGCTACACCCTATGGCGTGCGTCTCTCACATCCCTGTGCTGGGTAGGCATGCAGAGGAGAGGGGGCTATTAGGTGTTGTTAGCTGGGCTGGAATTGCGTGGAGGTTAGCAACAGAGGGCATTGAGGCATTTGAAGAGAACATAGTAGGCTTTCCAGAGATGTGAGTTCAGGGTTTTCAATTTAGGTATACTCTAATTGAAAAAGGATAGTGAGGCCTTAATATTCCAAGATCTGAGATTTCACAGATTTTCCTACAACATGCTTTAAAATAGAAAGTCATTCTTAATTTCCTTTTCTGAGAGGACAGTTGATACACTACAGTTTCACTAAAGAAATCTATAAGCCTCCTCCTACTTAGAAAACCAGGGATAATGGGTGGGGAGAAGAGATACCTACCCACTCTGGTTGCATGGTTTTTTGCACTTCTCTATGAGAAGACTAATACCTCGTTGCTGCCTCTCAGGCTAATGGAATCCATCTGCCTGGCCTGGTGCCCAGCTGCTTGCTGCCCATCACCATCACCAGGCATGCAGACATGCCTACATCTCCACTCTCCAGGCTTATTCCTATGCATCTTAAAGAACCATCTAAAACCTCACATGAAAAACACGAGACTGAAAACAGAGGCAGTTTGTGTCTTTTGCTGTTTCTTAAACCACTTTATGTGTTGCAAGTGCTAATCCTTACACTAAGAAAATACAATACAGGCTTTGTTTGGGATGTGTACAAGTTTTCTTGAATACTTCTGAATGCCAAGTAAACCACTGCATGGTGTAAGAAGAAGGCCAGTGAGCACCACTTAGACATGGATACCAGTCAGGAGCAATCAGACAGAGAACATCACTAAGATTTTTAATTTTGAGGAGTTAATGAACTAATAAGCACTGAAAATTCTCGTTTTAATTGAAGTGGAGTGGCCTAGTACTTACAGCAAAGTAGAACACTTCTCCAGCAAAACAGGAAATGCAAAGTTTAAAACTTATTAGGATCATGCAGAAAGGAACTTTCAAAAATATTCTTCCAAAGGAAAAGAAATCAGAAACAAAATTACTGAAAGGAAGTGGGATTATCCTCTTGCTTCCTTTTCCATATGATTGTAAATTAGCGAAGCTGGCTTAGAAAACAAATCCAGAAGTATTAATACTAGGTTTCAAACACAGTTCAGACAGACGATCCTAATTTATAATAGAAAATGCTACTTTGACAATGTCTATTTTCCTTGAGACCCATTCCATTGGCCTGTTTGGGCTGTACAGTCTACAGCACATTACACTTATCCAAATTGTTAGTACTCTTTTTGTGTGTGTGTGTGTTTATCAGTGTACTACAATGTGTGCCACCTCTCCAAAACATTACATACCTTCAATTTCTCCAGCCTTCTGCCTTCCCCCTTTCATTTTTTAAGTCCCATCTGAAATCATGGATGGATTCAAGTAGTACTCTTACTGCAACCACTGGTATGGTAGGGAATATACAAGGAACTGAGGCACAGTGTACATAAGAACCGATTACTTTGTACCTGTTGTGTTGTGTACACTATCCCTCTGCAGACTCTGTGCAAAGCTTTCACAACACCTAGCTGTCTGTGAAAGCCGTGTTACTCTTGGCTAGAGTCTGAGTCAAGGTAGGGTAGATAAATTGTGCACCCACCGAAATATTATTTGATTGGATAGTTGTTGGCAGAGGGCTGTAGTCAACAGCTCCATGTCCAGAAGGAGACTGGTAGCAAGTGGCTTCCCCCAGGGGACCATCTTGTTCCTTTATAACATCTCTATCATTGACATAGACAGCAGAATTGAGTATACCCTCAGCAAGTTTGCTGATGCCACCAAACTGAGTGGTACAGCTGACACAACAGAAGGAAGGAATGTTATCCAGAAGGTCCTGGACAGGTTTGAGAAGTGGGGCCACATGAACTGAACAAAGTTCAGTCGTTCCATATGGGTCAGGGTCAATTCCAAATATGCAAGAAGACTGGGAGAAGAACTCCCTGAGAACAGCCCAGTAGGGAGGAACTTGGGGGTTCTGATGAGTGAAGAAGTAGACATGAGCCAGCAGTGTGCTCTTGCAGCCTGGAAAGCCAAAGGTATCCAAAGAGGAGTGGCAGCAGAGTGAGGGAAGGAATCGTTCCTCTCTGCTGTGCCCTCATGAGGCCCCATTTGGAGTACTGTGTCCAGGCATGAGGCCTTCAGCACAAGAAAGATGTGGAGCTTGTGGAGAGGATCCAGGTAAGACCATGAAGATGATTAGAGGGCTGGAACACCTCTCCTGTGAGGAAAAATTGGAGGTGTTGGATTGGTTCAGCCAGAAAAAAAGGCTCTGAGGAGATTAACTTCTCATTTTTGAAAGATTAGTGCCTAGTGCAGCAGAAAAGGCACATATTAAAAGTAGGGTAGGGATAGCAGTCATTAAAGATCACTATCTTGAAAGTCTGTTAACTGAGTTGTATGCCCACAAAACAAATCCAGACGTGTTGGCCATCATCGCATTGCTGTAGCAATCAGATTATTACAGATATTTCCATATGTAAATTTTCACAGATTTCCTTTTCAGTGTGGATGCTTGTCTTTATGGATCAGAAGGAGAAGACACTGACATCTTGTGCAAGCTGGCACTGTGCAGTGTATCAGTGAAGAGAGAGCTATACACTGTCTGGCCCACCAATACTCATTCTGCTAGTTTTTAGAGTATCACAACAATAGCCCAATTTTTCTCTGAAAATCTATTTAAGCCTTTGAGATATAACTGCATCAGAGCTTACCTACATACAGTAAATCTACATCTGAAAGCTATTTTGAGAAAATACAATTTCTAAAGAAATTGAACAGTTTTTTAATTCTAGTATTATCTCAAGTCTCTGCTTTATACCGTGGATCATAATGTTTAATGAAACATCTAACTCACTGTTGCTGTTTCCTTAACAGTATTTTTTTTCTCTAACTCATTTCCTGAAATAATCTTTATACAGTTCATCCATTTCTTTTGAATATATTTAAGAAGATCCATTGAGATGACTCAGAGAGTCACATGAAGCCAACCTTGCAGGGAAATGTTTGATTTAAACTTTTTTTTTTTTTTTTTTTTTTTTTTTTGTGTGTGTGTGTGTGTGTGTGTGTGTGTGTGTGTGTGTTAAACTCCAGGGTACAATTTCTTAGTGTTGAATGTGGCTTCTTTGGCTTAATATCGTTGCTGAGCTATGCATTGACTCAGAACTTTGAAAGAGTTTATTTTTCAAGAGCTGGGAATATGTTGCCATATTCAGAGAAACTAAGTTGCAGCTGTATATTTTCTCCTTTTCCCCTACCTTTCCAAAATCCAAAAACTTGTGATAATATGATCTTTATCTCTTAATCCACATGGAATATCCTTTAACTCTACAGAACAAGAAAACAATGGCCCTGTTTGTAGCTCACTGTTGTTGTAATTTGAATCACATTTCTCAACAGGACCAAAGCTCTTAGGTAGATTTTTTTTTCTTTATTTTCTGCCTTGTCTTCATTTTCAGCGCAGAGGGCCATATAGATGAGGTGCTGTTGATATTTTTCCAACAGCAGCTTCTGGCTCTTTGGCAAACTGTTTCACTAACTGTTCAGACCTCCTGACAGCTCCAGCACTGCTATTGAGATCTGTGTAGATTGGCTGGAATATATATGGGTCATCTCCTTTAATTCTTCCTTTTGGGAGCTGTTTTTATGTCAGTAGCGAGCAATTTTGAGGATTTTCATGTAATGATTCTGTCTATCAGCAGACAAAAAGGCAAATTATGATTAATTCAGTATTTTTTACATCATTGGAGAGAAAAAAAGAAACATTATGGGTTTCTTTGATACAACATAAATGCTAATGCTGCTGGTTAGAATTAACCATTTTATTTCTGTTTAGTTAGATGAAATAAAAGTTCTTGTGCTGTAGCTCACTAGGTAGGAATGAATGAAAAGTTTTGTCAACTAAATTTAAAGCTCTGGAATTTCTTTAAAAGGTCACTAAATATACTTAATTTTCTCTTTATTATAGTCAATTAGAGGAAATACAAACAACCGTTTTTTTTTTAAGTTTAAATTTAAGATACAGTTTTCCAAAGTTCATGACGTCATTTGAGAGAGCAAAGAATACTTATGTCTTCTCTGAAGAGAGTATTCTTTTCCCCAGCTTAGTACCTATTACTGATGTTCTAGTAGTTTAACTGCATCAGATGTACTCATCATCCTATGAAAGTCACTGGACCTCAACAGATAAATTAGAAAGCCTTTGATGAAAGTGTTAGTGTCTTTGACATTTATTGCCATTGTCCTTATTCGCCACCTGGGCACACTGATGGCTGTTGTTCAGCTGAACATCCACTAACACCCCCAGATCTGTTTCTTCCACACAGTTTTCCAGCCTCTCTGCCCCAAGCTTGCAGTGTTGCTTGGGGTTGTTGTGGCCAAAGTGCTGATCCAGCACTTGGTCCTCAGCCTAGCTATCCTATTGGCTTCAGCCTAGCTGTCCAGCCTGTCTATATCCCTTGTAGGGCATTACTACCCCCAGGTAGATTGACACCTCCTGCCAGCCGGGTGTTATCTACAGACTTACTGAGGCTGCACTCACTGCCCTCATCTAGGCCATCAATAAAGATATTGAAGAGGACAGATCCCAGTACTAACCCCTGGGGAACAGCACTCATGACTGACTGCCAGTTGGATTTAACTCCATTCACCGCTACTGTCTGGGCCCAGCCTTCCAGCCAGTTCTTTATCCCACAAAGATTGTACCACTAAAGAGTGACTTTTATCGGTTCTTTGTGCTCTAATGAAAATGTCTATTTATAACTTCAGTGCACATAAGTCTGTTCTATTAATTGCATTATTGCTGTGGTTGAGCATTATTGTTATAAATTATACATAGATAATAACTGACAAATTAACACTGATATGATCTGTGTACATATCATACAAATAATTTAAGACATATCCAACCTGTGGCCCACACGCTGTGTGCAGCTTGACACAACTCACAGTTTGGCCCTGTCTGTGCCCTGCACCATCTGCTGTGGCAGCATCTAGCAGCCCAGCCTGGGCCCAGGCCCCCACCCATCACTCACAATAACCACACAGCTGTGTGCCATTGGCATTGCCTGGGCTGAAACCAGGGCACGGGGGCAGCACATTGCAGTGCTGACTGGAGTGATGGAAAATAATTGTGTGCATTGTGATACACTGGCTAAAGACAGTTCTGTGAACAGCAAAAAAATACACAGCTGTGCTTTCCAAACTGATAAAGGAATTTGAGAACAGGCTGCACAATTGCTGGGGAAAAAAAAAAAAAAAATTGGTATATTAGCAACTTTAACATAAATACGTTACCTGCAAATTTTCAAATGGAATGTAGAGTTGAAATCAGACTTTCAAAAATCTCATTGTGTCTCTTTATGTCTTTATAAGACATATCCAACCAGTGAAAAACATTCCTCACTTCACCATCACACCTTATTCATGTCACTGTTTTTTGTCAGTGCATACATTTGTGAACAGATATTTTCAAGGATGAAGCACAGGAAGAGTGAAATTTCATCAGAAATCTCTGATAAACAAACACCCCGAACCCAACTGATGCATCAGTTTCACGAAAGCAAGTTCAAATGCCCCATTAGTTCTGTATTTTTGTTGTTTTCTTTTTGTTGTTGTTGTTGTTGTTTTAATTAAAAAAATCTAAAATTAAAATAAAATAAGTTTATTTACTTACATTCAGTAACTATATCACAAATTTTATGGGGGCTGCTCTGGAAGCAATGCCTCCTCTTTTGTGACATTGGCTCACAGTGTCAGAAGCAGATGTTGGTTGTACAACAGTAGGTGTTGAACTTTCCCGCCAATATCCCATTAAATGTTGTTGCTGTGTGGTAGATGGCAGCAGGGGGCAATCTGACAGAAAGATGTTTGACATGGAAGCTCAAATGAAGCAAAGGTGTGTCACTGAATTCCTTCACATGGAAAAAAATGGTGTCCATTGACATGCATCAATACTTGCTGAACGTCAGTGGTGACCGAACACTGGATGTGAGCATAGTGAGGTAGTGGAGTGGTCCATCACAGCAGCAGTAATCGCAACAGTGGGTCATCTCTGATGGTGCAGATTGTTACAAGCATGTCATGCAGGTTCTCGTTCATTGCTGACAAAAAAAACATAGCTAGTGGTGGGAACTGTGTTGAAAATTAGTGTTTTGTTGCTGAGAGTTTGTTCTATCAAGTAGAATTATTGTGGTCTTTGTATCAGCTGAATTTTCTACTGAAATAAATAGGAGGCATTACTTTTGGAGTTACCTTTGTGTATGATGCCCAGAACAACTCCTGTTCATTCAATGAGGCCTAGGCAAACCAAAAGATTGAACACCCATGAATTAGTTCACAAAATCACAAAGATATAGTGTTTCTTTTGAAAAGATTGCTTGTTGTTAGGAGTGGTAAAAAGACATCCCTGGAGAGAATTCATCTTTTGCATCCTAAAAGATGTATTCGGTCCATTTAGAAATTTTATCCTGCCTATTTCTTACTTGCTTTATGGCTTGAGTGCGATTCAGTTCTTCCTACTCTAAAATGAGAAATTGAAAATAAAGTAACACCAACTCTTGGTGACTGAATATACTAAGGTGTAGAAAGTTATATCAGTGTCCTTTCCAGGAATTAAGAAAGCCTCTGAAAAGCATAAGAGCATTCACATTTTTCAAGATAAACCCTGACATCTCAATGTAATTAAGGCAACTATGCATTCAGAATATTTCCCACATGTAACACTCTCAAGCCTATCCCTATTTCGTGTGGAAAGGGATCAAGATATCCTGTGAAGAATATTAATCTTAGTTCATTAGTTTTATTTCTTAAAATACTTCATAGATATTGCACTGTGTGTGTTACCAAAAAATGCTGCATTTAATGAATGACTAAAATCTTTTCCACAGATACCCTTTCGTACTCTCCTGGATGATAGTGTAAGTCCATAATACTCAGAAAACAAACAAACAAAAAAGCTAATGTTGTCTACTCTTCAAGCCAAAATGTTTTCAAAAGTAATTCTGGGAAAGTAGAAAGCTTTTACTATTATTTACTGTGGGATCAAAAGTTACATTACTGCTATATACTAGCTATATACTATATATCAGACTTGATAGATCAGAAATCACTTGTGTAGTAGATGGATAACAACCTCAAAAATCACCACACTGGAAAAGCATTCATGTCAGCGCATTACTATTGCTACCAGGTATATAAGAAATTGACTGTAAGATAGCTGTTGTATAAACAATCAAAAAATTGGAAAAATGAATCTGAACTAATTAAATATTTTTAAAAACATTCTAACGAATATTCTTCTTTGTATATATATCATCTTTTATCCACTAGAATCTCTTTTTTAACACTTGCCACCACACAGGTGTGCAAGTAACTCCTACAACACGCAGAGAGCGGCAGTCAACTTCCGCAGTCCCTGTTTCCAGCTCAATGAGGAATAGTTTGCTGAAAACCCTAGAATAGCAAGTATAAATTAAATATATCTATGTGATTAAGTATTATGATAAATGCAGTTTTGACTTATTTATGCCCTCTGAACTTCTTTAACAACTTCACAGACTAAAATGATTATTCATCGTGTTATGGTGTGAGACAGACTATTATTTAAAATTATACATAGCTGCTACTTCTGTAATAACATAGCAACAGGTTGGACAATGGATGCATAAACAAGTCAATTCCTAAGTGAAACACATTCAAAAAAGATTAGAACTGAAGATAAGGACTAACTTACCTAAAGCTATTAGTGTAGAATGAAATCATGATAATGCCCTGAAAGATTTTGTAGTGTTCAAATAATAAAGGAAAGGACTGGCATGAAATGTGTAACAAAATTTGTTGGAAAAAAAAAAAAGAAACACCTTTATCTAAACCCCAAGAAATATTTCCCAAGAAATCTACTAATAAAATAGTTTATTAAGGGAAATTCTTTTGCTCAAGTCTTTTAGAACTAGACTGGAGCAACAACTGACAGCGGAGTGGAAAAGATGATCTAATTCTCGTGATTCTGTGGTTATTTTAAATGGAATTTTTTGGATTTTGTTTTGTTAGCACACCTTTCCTTACTGGTGAGGTCTTAAAGACCTTGTACAGCTGTTGTCTGGCTTTATCCTGTCTGGCACTCTGCGTAAGTTAAATAACACCTAACACATGGCACTTGGAACATGCAGCGTTGGTGTTGCTGCTCTGGTCTTTCCAGCCACTACATCCCTACCAGAAACACTGTGCTCCTATTTAATCCTGGACCAAAAATCAAAGAAACTATACCTGTTTGCCACTTTGTGTTAGCTCCACTTTAAAATATTGTCTAAAAAATATGTGGTGTTAATACATTTGGTATCAGAATAGGAGTGAATTATTAAGACTTAGGGCTGGATTTTTAACGTTAGCCTCCTTCAAGAGCCAGCCATCTGCTTCATATTGAATTACGAAAAGACCACTGTATTACAATTATACTAATGGTCAAATTTAAACAAAGGTACTGGAATTGAATTTTCAGAATTACCCAATAAAAGTTACCCTAACTTCAAAAGCCATAGAGATAAGGCAATGCGGGGTTTGACTGAAACCATTTAATGGTTCCAGATTGCCAGTTTTGCTAACACAGAACAATATACAATACCAGCTGTATTGTTGCCATGTAGTAGAAAAACATGTAATTGTTTGTCATCTTAATCCCAACCATGTGTTTTCTCTTGTATTATTTGGACTGGGACAGTTTGCCATGCCAAAGGCTGAAAAGAATTATTAAATCCACAGCTCTCTAAGGCATTCCTTTGATTTTAACTACACTGACAGTTGTGCTTTCAGGAACAGGCCCTTATTTTGGATCGCTAGAAAAGAGTAAGTATTAGAGACCACTACATCAATGTCTTGTTTTTCAATTAGATCCACTCTCCATACACAGTGTTCAGCTTTTCTTTGCCCTTCTTTATTCTCTTGTAACTTTCCCAACTCTGAATCTCATCAGAACATTGTGTGGAAATTTAAAAAGAAAGAATCAAATAAGCTTGTGAAGTGTTTGTCATAGAATCATAGAATCACAAGATTGGAAAGCATCTACAAGATCATCTAGTCCAACCATCCTCACACGAAGGCAGCACACAACAAAGCGAGTAGTGTGTCTACTCTCAACATAGTTGCTGTAACTGTCCTGAAATCGTGAAGTCAATTCCATTACAAACAGGATGAAAACTACTGAGAAATCAAAGTGGAGAACAGGGTTGAGAAGGGAGAACAAACATCTTGAGAACTGAAGTCTTTTCTTATGAGGGAAAGACAGGAGGTATTAACAGATGATCAGAAAGTATGGAAAAAGTCTATAAATAGTTGAAACGCATGAGTGACAAACATACCATGTAAATTACAGATTTGCTTCAAAAAGAAAATGGAATACTCTGCAACCTGTTAAATTTGCAGTTTTGTATTATCCATACTATAACAATTTTTACTCTGAAGGCACCGTTTCAGCAAGAAAATTGGTACCCTTTATTGGTCTTTTTATGACTGCACATGTTTCATACTGTGATTTACATTTTTGTTTGTCATGGACGGTGGGATAGAAGCAGCGATCATCTTTTGCATGCTCAGAACAAGACACTTGAATTAATTGTAAAAGCTCTGTTTGATAACATATTTATATCAATTAAACATTAAAAAACACACAGACCATCTGTGTCTCTACTCAGAGGTTCAGTACTGGAAAGCAGGAGCAAGGAAAGATAATATTTTTATAAATTTTGTACTACTGTAAAGCTAAGAACTTGGAAAAACACTTGTAAGGTAGGCATACATGTGTGTGCCATGAAAGTCACCTAATTAAAATACTTTTAATACTGTCAGACTGGTGCCAAAAAACTGAAATAGACTATCTTGGGATTACTCAGATCTACCTAAATTGCACTGTTCCCTTGTACCATATACTGCATTAGGTAACCTCTACCAGCATATGCGGAAAGCATATGCTACATATTTTTCTCACTGAAGTCTTCCTTTATTCTATATGCTCATGGAGTTGTTTTCTGCTGGCAGCTAACACACCACTGGCACAAGTCTGTGGGATCTACCAAAAATAACTAAGACAAACTTATTGTCAGTGGTCTTAACTTCACCTGGAAGAATAAAATAGAACCTGAGAAAGGCTGAAAGCAAATGATGAATGAATATTTGAGGGATGTGCCATAGGAGGTCAGGAGAAAAAAATGTCTTAGTTCATTACCAGTTTATTTGATCCATTACTGTTTGTTTAGGTAATAACCTACTAATAGAACTAATGGTTAATTGATAAATACTCAAACAGAAATGAAAGGTGCTAGCTGGTGGTGACTTTCTAAGATTCTTATGTTAGATTATATGCCTAACAACTGCTGCAAGCAGCATGACTATGGCTAAAATGAAGAACTAATATATCTGATGTAATTTGCATACAACTATTTTGTTCTTTCCAGAATTACATGCAATGGCAATGGAAACTTCTCACAATAAATAAAAGCAAAATAGTCTTACAGAAGCTGTTTTGCCTTGTATAATTTAGCACAATTTGAATTAATGTCGGTGTTCTAGTTAAAATAATTAATACATATTTCTTTTTCTTGCTACACTGGAAGCAAAGGCTGCTGTGACCATTCTCAATTTGCACGGTTTCCCATTATTTATCAGACAGAACTGCAAGAAACATTTGAGAATCAAGACCATGTTTGCCAGTGGCATTTAATATTATATTTCAGCAATTAGTTCATGCTAAGAAACAAATAATAATAGTTCACTTAAGGAGACACAAGTAACGTCCCATTAAAATGTATAGAGACAGAATTCTACTTAAAAACAAAACAACAACAACAATAAATGGATTTTGATAGTTATTTTGACAATGATATATAGATAACATTGATTCACACAAATTTCACAGTTGTGGGCCACAAGCCCACACTGCCACCACCACTGCTAATACTTTTTCTAGTCACCATCAGTCTGTCAGCTAAGCAAAACTTCGTGGTGATTCTACGATGCAGAAACCAGACAAACATACACGAAGACACGTATGTGGACTTCACACAACATTTTAACCTATAAGATTAACTGGATTTGATATCTGCTATTTTGTTCACTTTAGAACCACAGTTTGAACTTACAAGTATAACTGTTATTTTAAAATCAGTAAAGCACTTTAAAAGTACTGCACTACAAAAACCAATTACTTTGTATCTCCACTGCTACCCAACAGACTCCAAATGTATTTTTGAGTCTGACAGACAAAACTACATAAGTTTAAATTAATTTCAGCATTACCTTCTCTTACATTCCTGCTATTGAATCCTAATCTTCCAGCAATCAAGTCTCATAACATTAACTAGTAACCATACATGGAAGTTTATAATAGTAACCAACTGTAATTGCAGCTGCACAGCGGTGTTAACATCCTTTTCGATATCATTTACATTTACTTGGCTTCAGATTTACATGATTTTACTCCTTGTCAGCTCCAAATACACTGACGTGCTCTTGAAGGCAGAGAACAAGCATTCTATTATTTACAGAAATTGCAGCACACAAACATTTAAAGAATGGGCGTTTTAAAAAAATGCCTTGGTGGTCATTAAAACATACGGAAAAATCATTTACTTCTTAAGAGAATTGAAAAACTAAAGGCCAAATTCTTTAAGTAACGCTTTTTTTTTTCATAGTAGTCTGTCACAGCTCTTCATAGTGAAGAATGACATTCCAGACCCTATTGTTTCTGCACCTCAACATGCACAGCAACCTGTGAAAATATCAAGACATTAAAAATGCGTCTGGACTATGTGTACTACATGATTTTTATAAGGTAATTAGCATCAAAGATAACATATAGATTCTATCAAAAACCAATAGGACAGAAAAATCTCTCTGCTACCATGCAGTATTTGAATCCAAACAGCCTCAACGCCTGCCAAAGCAAAAACCAGTCTCATTCAAAGTAGAGCCCATTCTTGTGTTTGACAGTGCAGTGGCTTCTGGTCAGTTTCTTGATCCTATAGATAATAAATACTCTTAAATAATCTTATATAGTATTTTTGTGTTGCTTATCAACTTAAAGCAGAAGGCGGATTTTGAAAATGACTGGAGGCTAAGACCAAAACATTTCTATGCATTTTATAGTACAGCATAAAGTTACAAGTTTTCCAGTAATTGAATAAACGTTCTCTACCAAACCAGAAGGAAGATGCATCAATTATATCATTGAAAAAATTAAAACATAATTGCTGTATTCCAGCAGTTTTTCGTATTGAACTACATGCTTAATGAATAGCGTATCCAGGACAGAGAGATTTAAATAGTTTTACACTGAAACCACAAAGCGAGAACATATTTTCACTGCTAGGCAATTTCTGAGGATATGTGATATTTGCCAGGAGTATCTGGAAGAATATAAAGAAAAATAAAGCATTCAAGACAGACCGTTACTGTCACTTAAAAACAGACTTTGTCTTATTCCTGGAAAGTCTCAGAAGCTGATGAATAAGAACATCTAATACCACCTGCTTTCTGCCAGAAAAGTGTCCTCAGAATAGCTTCAACTTTGCAGGGTCACTGAAACTGACTGCTTTTAGCTATTTCTTTCTTTCTTTTGCTTATAACCAAAGTGAAACCACTGTGCTTTTCCTCTATATCTTAAAGTAGTTTTATTTCCTTACTGCTGTGCTCTTTACTACCAAGTTATACTCATCCAACAAATACAGAGCCAATTAGGCAATTTGAAATTTGCTTTATAGTAGGCATTTGATATTTTGTTCCCACCATTTAAATATACATTTTAACAATAAAAAATTGTATGTAAAACACAACTGTGTTGTAGTCAATATGAAACAAGAAAAACATACATTATATCAGTGTAATGTTATGTTTTTTGTATATGCTGCACTTCAGAATAATGTTATTTATCATTCTATGTTCCACATAATAGTTTTCAAGGAAACTTGCCTGGATTGTCATATACCTCTTGTGTTGAACAACAGTAAATAACCAGCTTCTGGATTTTCCTTTTGGAATAACAACGTACACGTTGGAGCTATCTTTCACAACTTGCTTAAAACTCTTTGTTTCCCCACTGGCCTAAGGAAAGCAAATGGATGTATGTCTGTTCTTAATAGTTCTTCCATTCAGAAATTCTCCAGATTCCATGAATATGAGTGGATGTCTGTTGTCAGAGACTAATTCTCTCAGGCCTTCTTTGTGACTGAAAAGAATTAATAAAAATTTGATTGGTCTTGTATAAGAATCCTAAGAAATTAAAATTCATTTTGACTTTTTGCTGAGGTAATAAATTCCATATGTTCTCACTGATGCTGGTACAGCAATCGCCTGAACTTGCACTTAAATAACTACTATCCTGTTTTGACATTTTGTAGTAAGTGACACTGCATACGGTTCTTGAAAGCCATCATAGAATATGAATGGAGGGTTGACTGATTATGTACATGCAGATCTTTTGCAAGTATGATAAGCCAATCAAACTTTTAAAACATGGGGCACCACCTCAGTTGTAATTCAGATCTCAGCTAACACCGTATCCATGGTAGCACTCGTTTCAATATCATCTCACAGACAGATGTTAAAAAACCATGTGATCTATGCTTTCTTGATATGTTTTCCTGTCTCTTAGGATGCTCAGAATTTTTATGTGAGAAGACATCAATCAGTACTCAAAGGAAACGCTATTTGCCGGTATCTTTTTTGATCGATAGCCGTAATTTTTTTAAGGAATGTGCTGAAATGTGTTAAATCCTTTGAACTATTACATTTATTCCTATATGAACACAAAGCTTTTCTTCCGATAATAAAAAATATTTATTTCGCTGCTGTAGAACTGTTGACACAAGAACAGTTTTCAAGACATCTTGGTGGAGCTAGTATATACCACATTAAGTCCACACCAAGATATGTCTGTAGTGATGACTTAATTACTTGGTAATGATTCAGAGCAAAGTGGAAGATTTTGCTCACAAAAACCCAAGTCTAATGAAGCTATAAAATAGCTAAAAACATGCTTTATACCAAATTCATCCCCAGGTAATAATCACATTTCATGGGCTGGCTTTCCGAGTGTTTGGTGTAAAAAATATTTCTGAAATTACATGAGTCTTATCAATTTTACTTATTATTTTTATTTGAACTGACATCAGAACTTTTACCAATCACTAACTACAGTTCTTAGTCTTTGTACATCTCTTATTAATAAGAGACAGTCAGTCATGAGTTGACCCACCTATGTACAATGATTGTATAATGCTGAAGCTAAAGGATAACGACTCAATTTCCAAAATGCTCCATTCATTTTTCAGTAGAGGGTAGCTGTCATCACTGCTGCTTACTTACAAGTGTCTTTGCAGGTAACGCTCTGGATAAAATTTACTGAAGATGTTTCAATATAAGTGCAACACAGGCGCTGCAAAACATTAAAGAAGATGAAATTTGTGCCTTTAAGCTATCCCTATGCCCTTGTAATCATAGATGTTTCAGTAGCTGAGCTGGTTTTCAGCACAGTTGAGCAATATATCATCAACATTGCAAACATCTGCTTGAACTTCCCTGAGGATATCAAAATTAACTAAAATTTTTATAGTGCTATTTAATTGTGTCATTCCCAGTGCTGGTCAACCTAGCAAGAAGACTCTTATCTGGACTAGTACTGCGTAGTATTCCAGTTCAACCATCTGGAACAGCTGCTTGTTTCTGTAAAGGAACCCCAGAAAATGCTGTTGAATATAGTCAGTTACCATTTTACTTGATCTTTCAGATACATTCCCAACTTCTGATTACTGGCTATATTTTAAGACTGGGTATGGCTCCTTTCCTGGAGGTCGTACATCTGTTTCTAAGTGTTGAGCAGAACTGAGTTAAGAAAAAATACATACATTGTCAGGAGGCGAAAAGAAAGCAAAGGAGTCCTCAGCACCTGGAATTTGTTTTCACGGTATTTGATTATTTTCTGCATGCAGCCATTCATCTTCAATAGATTTTTTTTTAAGTTTGCTAACTCCATATATCTTAGGATGATATTTTAAAATTACTGTTTAGTTTAACTATTGTCTGTTGTTCTAGAACACAGAATCTAGAAAAGCTGCTTTATTTCCTAGTGAATTTTTATACCTAATTATTTATTCCCAGTGAATAGAGAGTTTCTAGGAGAAGTCAGAATGAGCAGAATACCTGCAGGAATGGATCACTGTTTATCCTTTTGGACTGATTATTTGACAAGAACTCCATAGCAAACCTGATGAGAAAGTTGTCAGAAGGGACAACTCACTGACATTTGAGAGCCGCTCAGAACCACTGGAATAGAAAGGAAAAGAGCCTAACAATAAACTAACCCCAGAAAGCTACATGGCACAGCAGGAGCGAATGCACAAGAGTGGGAAAAAAAAGCAGTGTAGGAGTAAACAATACCATAAGAAGCAATGCTACGTTCAGAGAAAATCAGTTACGGTTATTGAGAATTATGGACGTAAGTGAAAAGTATGCTATGTCCTTTTTGTGCGCAAATACTGTGTTGTCTGTATGCTCACTGCATAGCCAGGAATAATGACTAATCAAATTTTTCTAGAAAAGTGTTAAAAATATGATTATGAGTTGCCAGGAATCAAAAAGATATCCAATAGTTCTGTGGAACAACTTTCCAAAGTAAAGTGCAGATACAATAAATACGTCTATCCTCCAGCGTTTGAAGGAGAGATCTGTAACTGATTACTACACAGAAATTAACTAGATTCAAGTCATCGCCCTGGCTGAGAATAGTTATCACCTGAGAGAGGAAAGTTAACATACACCCTTGTTTTCTTCCTCCTCTATTGTATAGCATTTGACAGTTGTTTTTATTTAATGAAGCTTACAAATCACATTTATTTGTTCTTTTGGATGGCAATATTTGTCCTGTAGCATCCACTTCTGAAGCTTGCCTAAATAAATTAACATAGAAAAATATCCGATGCCTGATTACTCTTGATCATAAAAATGCATTTGGATTACCTTCAAAGGTTCCTTCCAAATGAACAGTTTCATTCTATTCTAACTATGAAAAGACATTACAAAGCATTTAACAAACGATCTTTAATCTTCAGCTTCTCTATTTGAGGGAGAAAACTATTAAGATTTAGGACTAAGCCTTCAGCAGCTGAAATTCAGAAATCGAGCATCACAAAAAGCAGCCATTGCACAGCAGCTTGCACGCATGCATGCCCTGGGAAGCTGCATTTAGGCTGGTAGCTAGACGTCTGCAGGGTAAATTCAGCATCATCATTCTTCTCTTATCAAGCATTCTTCTTCTCTTCTGCAATTAAAACTGTTCTAGAACAGCCCAAGCTTTCTGATAATTTGTAGGCTTGTAGAACACATTTCTATCTTCAAAGATTTTCTTTACAATAAATAGTTTGGAAATTACCTCAGAAATGGCTACAAAGGAAAAAAAAAACAAGCTTTAACTTCATCACCACAAATCCGTCTAATTAATTCAGCCCTTCTCACAAAGGCTGCTCTATTATCTCAACTCCTCTTTCTTTGTGAATACCAAACCCTCATTTATTTCATCTGTGACATAATATGAATTCTGTGACAGTGTTCATAAATGTCCACTCCTTAATTCCTCTCTAGTACCAGATCCAGTGCTATTCTGGTGTACGTATCACAGATAAGTAAGGTCTTTTAAGTTCTTCATCTTGACCAGAGTTATTACATCACTGTCAAGCCACAGAACATGGAATATACCATAATTTCCTTAGTTTGCTTGATTAATTCCCTTTTTTTCCCCATGGTTTACAGCAGCAGCATGAAGTTTACGATTCAGCTGCAAGTATCTGAAGGAGGAGCAGACATTTGTTGATCAGTTGTAGGAAAAATAGACCTGAGACAGAGACAGAATTTTCTGCAGACAGTGACAGAACTATGCTACCATTCTATAATTCTATCTCAAGGGTGCTGTAGGCAAAGTTACCAGCTCAGTCTGAATACTGGATCCCTCCTAGACTGCACAAGTACAGTCATGCTTACCTTTTTAAGGCCTCACCACCTAATGGAATAGTCTTTAATGCATTTATAGTAAAAAGCTGTAATGGAAGTCAAATCCCTTTTGATGGTAGATGTGCTCTATGTTAGTGGAAACAGACAGGCATTTGCATAGTTCTCTGATTGCTTTGGATTGTCATCCCATTTCATTTCCAAGAAACTAAGCATAGACTAGACTGGAATAGTTCATTTGGAATTTCAAAGATTATCTAGTCTAACTGCCTGAACAGTTCAGTGCTAACAAAAAGGTAAAGCATACTGATGAAGGCATTATCCAAATGCCTTGTGGACATTGACAGGCATGGGGCATCAACCAGCTCACTAGGAAGCCTGTTACAGGGTTGATCACCCTCAGA